>NW_021703779.1:74387071-74545991 GCF_005190385.1 Monodon monoceros | reverse complement strand
TAACCCCTTCAGGCTGTGTTCACGCAGCCAACCCCAGTCCTCTCCCTGCGCTCTGACCGAAACCGAAACCCGAGCCTCAGCTGCCAGCCCCGCCCGCCCCGGCGGGTGAGCAGACAAGCCTCTCGGGCTGATCAGTGCCGGTCGGCACCGATCCTCTGTGCGGGAATCTCCCTACTTTTCCCTCCACACCTCTGTTGCTGTGCTCTCCTCCGTGGCCCCGAAGCTCCCCCCTCCGCCTCCTGCAGTCTTCGCCCACGAAGGGGCTTCCTAATGTGTGGAAAGCTTTCCTCCTTCACAGCTCCCTCCCTCTGGTGCAGGTGCCGTCCCTATTCTTTTGTCTCTGTTTTTTCTTTTTTTTTCTTTTGCCCTACCCAGGTACGTGGGGAGTTTCTTGCCTTTTGGGAAGTCTGAGGTCTTCTGCCAGCATTCAGTAGGTGTTCTGTAGGAGTTGCTCCACGTGTAGATGTATTTCTGGTGTATCTGTGGGGAGGAAGGTGATCTCCACATCTTACTCTTCCACCATCTTCCCCTCCGCCCCTGTTGGAAGATTTTTAATCACAGTTTCAATTTCAGTGCTTGTGATTGGTGTGTTCATATTTTCTAATTCTTCCTGGTTCATTCTCGGCAGGTTGTGCATTTCTAAGAATTTGCCCATTTCTTCCAGGTTGTCCATTTTATTGGCATAGAGTTGCTTGTAGTAATCTCTCATGATCTTTTGTATTTCTGCAGTGTCACTTCTCCTTTTTCATTTCTAATTCTATTGATTTGAGTCTTCTCCCTTTTTTTCTTGATGAGTGTGGCTAATGTTTTATCAATTCTGTTTATTTTCTCACAGAACCAGCTTTTAGTTTTGTTGATCTTTGCTATCGTTTCCTTCATTTCTTTTTCATTTATTTCTGATCTGATCTTTATGATTTCTTTCCTTCTGCTAACATTGTTTTTTTTTTTTTTTAATTCTTTCTCTAATTGCTTGAGGTGCAAGGTTAGGTTGTTTACTTGAGATGTTTCCTGTTTCTTAAGGTAGGATTGTATTGCTATAAAGTTCCCTCTTAGAACTGCTTTTGCTGCATCCCATAGGTTTCGGGTCATCGTGTCTCCATTGTTATTTGTTTCTAGGTCTTTTTTAATATCTTCTTTGATTTCTTCAGTGATCACTTCTTTATTAATAGTGTATTGTTCAGCCTCCATGTGTTTGTACTTTTTACAGATCTTCTACTGTAATTCATATCTAGTCTCATAGTGTTGTGGTTGGAAAAGTTTCTTGATACAATTTCAATTTTCTTACATTTACCAAGGCTAGATTTGTGAACCAAGATATGATCTATCCTGGAGAATATTCTATGAGCACTTGAGAAAAATGTGTATTTTGTTGTTTTTGAATGGAGTGTCCTATAAATATCAATTAAGTCCACCTTGTTTAATGTACCATTTAAAGCTTGTGTTTCCTTATTTATTTTCATTTTGGATGATCTGTCCATGGGTGAAAGTGGGGTGTTAAAGTCCCCTACTATGAATGTGTTACTGTTGATTTCCCCTTTTATGGCTGTTAGTATTTGCCTTATGTATTGAGGTGCTCATATGTTGGGTGCCTAAATATTGACAATTGTTATGTCTTCTTCTTGGATGGATCCCTTGATCATTATGTAGTGTCCTTCCTTGTCTCTTGTAATAGTCTTTATTTTAAAGTCTATTTCGTCTGACATGAGAATTGCTACTCCAGCTTCCTTCTGATTTCCACTTGCATGGAATATATTTTTCCATTCCCTCACTTTCAGCCTATAGGTGTCCCGAGGTCTGAAGTGGGTCTCTTGTAGACAGCATATATACGGGTCTTTTTTTGGTATCCATTCAGCCAGTCTGTGTCTTTTGGTGGGAGCATTTAATCCATTTACATTTATGGTAATCATCGACATGTATGTTCCCTTTCCCATTTTCTTAATTGTTTTGTGTTTGTTATTGTAGGTCGTTTCCTTCTCTTGTGTTTCATGCCTAGAGAAGTTCCTTTAGCATTTGTTGTAAAGCTGGTTTGGTGGTGCTGAACTCTCTCAGCTTTTGCTTGTCTCTAAAATTTTTAATTTCTCTATCAAACTGAATGTGATTCTTGCTGGTTAGAGTAATCTTGGTGTTAGGTTTTTCTCCTTCATCACTTTAAATATGTCCTGCCAGTCCCTTCTGGCTTGCAGAGTTTCTGCTGAAAGATCAGCTGTTAACCTTATGGGGATTCCCTTATGTGTTATTTGTTGTTTTTCCCTTGCTGCTTTTAATATGTTTTCTTTGTATTTAATTATTGATCGTTTGATTAATATGTGTCTTGGCATTTTTCTCCTTGGATTTATGCTGTATGGGACTCTCTGTGCTTCCTGGACTTGGTTAGCTATTTCCTTTTCTATATTAGGGAAATTTTCAACTATAATCTCCTCAAATATTTTCTCAGTCCCTTTCTTTTACTCTTCTTTTTCTGGGAACCATATAATTCGAATGTTGGTGTGTTTACTGTTGTCCCAGGAGTCTCTGAGACTGTCCTCAGTTCTTTTCTTTTTTCTCTTTATCCTGCTCTGCAGTTTTCTTTTTTTCCACTATTCTTTCCTCCTGGTCACTTATCCGTTCTTCTGCCTCAGTTATTCTGCTATTGATCCCTTCTAGAGTATTTTTAATTTCATTTATTGTGTTGTTCATCATTGCTTATCTCCTCTTCAGTTCTATGTCCTTGTTAAATGTTTCTTGCATTTTCTCTATTCTATTTCCAAGATTTTAGATCATCTTTACTGTCATTATTCTGAATTCTTTTTCAGGTAGACTGCCTATTTCCTCTTCATTTGTTAGGTCTGGTGGGTTTTTACCTTGCTCCTTCATCTGCTGTGTGTTTTTCTGTCTTTTAATTTTGCTTATCTTACTCTGTTAGTGTCTCCTTTTTGCAGGCTGCAGGTTCATAGTTCCCATTGTTTTTCGTGTCTGTCCCCAGCGACTAAGGTTGGTTCAGTGGGTTGTGTAGGTTTCCTGGTGGAGGGGACTAGTACCTCTTTTCTGGTGGATGAGCCTGGATCTTGTCTTTCTGGTGGGCAGGTCCACGTCTGGTGGTGTATTTTGGGGTTTCTCTGGCCTTGTTATGACTTTAGGCACCCTCTCTGCTAATGGATGGAGGTGTGTTCCTTTCCTGGTAGTTGTTTGACATAGGGTGTCCAGCACTGTAGCTTGCTGGTCGTTGAGTGAAGCTGGGTGTTGGTGTTGAGATGGAGATCTCTGGGAGATTTTTGCCGTTTGATATTAGGTTGAGCTGGGAAGTCTCTGGTGAACTAGTGTCCTGAAGTTGGCTCTCCCACCTCAGTGGCAAATCACTGACACCTGGCTGAATCACCGAGAAACTGTCCTCCACACGGCTCCAAATAAAAGGGAGAAAAAATAGAAAGAAAGAAAGAAAAAAAGAAAAAAAGAAAGAAAGAAAGAAGGAAAGAAAGAAGCAAAGAAAGAAAGAGGATAAAATAATGTTATTAAAATTAAAAATAAAATAATAATTATTAGGAAAACAATTTTAAAAAGTTAAAAAAAAACAGACAGACAGAATCCTAGGACAAATGGTGAAAGCAAAGGTATATAGACAAAATCTCACACAGAATCATACACATACACACTCACAAAAAGAGGAAAATTGGAAGAAATAATCTATCTTGCTCCCAAAGTACACCTCCTCAATTTGGGATGATTCATTGTCTATTCATGTATTCCACAGATGCAGGGTACATCTAGTTGATTGTGGAGCTTGAATCTGCTGCTTCTGAGGCTGCTGGGAGAAATGTTCCTTTTTCTTCTTTGTTCGCACAGCTCCCGGGATTCAGCTTTGGATTTGGCCCTGCCTCTGCGTGTAGATCGCCTGAGGGCATCTATTCTTTGCTCAGACAGGACGGGGTTAAAGGAGCCGCTGATTCGGGGCTCTGGCTCACTCAGGCTGGGGGGATGGAGGGTTATGGATGGGGGGCAAGCCTGTGGCGGCAGAGGCCAGCATGACTTTGCACCAGCCTGAGGTGCGCAGCACGTTCTCCCGGGGAAGTTATCCCTGGATCACGGGACCCGGGCAGTGGCGAGCTGCACAGGCTCTCAGGAGGGCAGGTGTGGATAGTGACCTGTGCTCGCATACAGGCTTCTTGGTGGCTGCAGCAGCAGCCTTAGCGTCTCATGCCCATCTCTGGGGTCCGCGATGATAGCCGTGGCTCGGGCCCGTCTCTGGAGCTCCTTTAAGCAGTGCTCTTAATCCCCTCTCCTCGGGCACCAGGAAACAAAGAGGCAAGAAAATGTCTCTTGTCTCTTCGGCAACTCTAGACTTTTCCCGGACTCCCTCCCGGCTAGCCGTGGCACACTGACCTCTTCAGGCTGTGTTCATGCCGCCAACCCCAGTCCTCTCCCTGGGATCTAAGCTTCAAAGCCTGATACTCAGCTCCCAGCTCCCACCTGCCCCGGCGGGTGAGCAGAAAAGCCTCTTGGGCTGGTGAGTGCTGGTTGGCACCGTTCCTCTGTGAGGGATCTCTCTGCTCTGCCCTCTGCACCCCTGTTGCTGTGCTCTCCTCTGCAGCTCCGAAGCTTCCCCCCTCCGCCACCTGCGGTCTCCGTCCGTGAAGGGACTTCCTAGTGTGTGGAAACATTTCCTCTTTCACAGCTCCCTCCCACTGGTGCAGGTCCCATCCCTATTCTTTTGTCTCTGTTTATTCTTTTTTCTTTTGTCCTACCCTGGTACGTGGGGAGTTTCTTGCCTTTTGGGAGGTCTGAGGTCTTCTGCCAGCGTTCAGTGGGTGTTCTATAGGAGCACTTCTACGTGTAGATGTATTTCTGATGTATCTGTGGGGAGGAAGGTGATTTCGGCGTCGTACTCTTCTGCCATCTTCTCCTGTCCCCTAAACAAGATTTTATACTGAAAGATATCTTAAAAAGATTCTTGTATGTATTTTATCTTGAAGAATAAAGGTAAAGGAAGAATTGTGAGTCTAAAAGGTGAACAACATAAATGTGTTCGTTTTGGGGAAACAACTATTATAAGGTGATATTATTTTGTAGTCTAGCTGTTTTATTTCTCTTGAATTCAATTTCAGTCAACATCTTTTACTTTTGTTAAATACAACTATGGCTTTTACTTCATAAAGGGAGGTTGAGTTTGTTGCTGTAATAAATATGTAAATACTTTTGTATTTTCCTCTATTAATAATAATTGAATCTGGCCATATATGAAATATAAGAATACATTTTAGAGGTATGTTTGAGTTAATTATAGACTTAGATAATTCTTATTGTAGGCTATAAAAAGCATGCTGCACTTGTTAATATTTGTAGTTAACTGCTTTTTATATAATTGTTGCACTTACTCAATTTTTTATGGGCAAAGCAATTGGCTATATTTGCTTTAGTGAATTACATTTATAACACATGGTTCAACAGTAATCGTAACTCATTGTAGCGTGCAGCCAAAAACCATGGTTGTTCAAACACATGAAAGGATGCTCAACATCACTAATCATTAGAGAAAAGCAAATCAAAACTACAATGAGGTATCACCTCACATCAGTCAGAATGGTCATCATCAAAAAATCTACAAACAGTAAATGCTGGAGAGGGTGTGGAGAAAAGGCAACCCTCTTACACTGTTGGTAGGTATGTAAATTGATACAGCCACTGTGGAGAACAGTATGGAGGTTCCTGAAAATACTAAAAATAGAACTACCATATGACCCAGCAATCCCATTAGTGGGCATATACCCTGAGAAAACCAGAATTCAAAAAGAGTCATGTACCACAATGTTCATTGCAGCTCTATTTACAATAGCCAGGACATGGAAGCAACCTAAGTGTCCATCGACAAATGAATGGATAAAGAAGTTGTGGCATATATATATATATATATATATATATACACAATGGGATATTACTCAGCCTTAAAAAGGAACAAAATTGAGTTATTTGTAGTGAGGTGGATGGACTTACTACAGGATGGACTCTGTCATACGGAGTGAAGTAAGTCAGAAAGAGAAAAATAAATACCATATGCTAACACATATACATGGAATCTAAAAAAAAAAAAAGGTTATGAAAGTCCTAGGGGCAGGACAGGAATAAAGACGCAGATGTAGAGAATGTATTTGCGGACACGGGGCGGGTAAGGGTAAGCTGGGATGAAGTGAGAGTGGTATGGACATATATACACTACCAAATGTAAAATAGACAGCTAGTGGAGTGGGAAGCAGTCACATAGCACAGGGAGATCAGCTCGTTGCTTTGTGACCACCTAGAGGGGTGGGATAGGGAGGGTGGGAGGGAGGGAGTCACAAGAGTGAAGAGATATGGGGACATATGTATATGTATAGCTGATTCACTTTGTTATAAAGCAGAAACTAACACACCATTGTAAAGCAATTATACTCCAATAAAGATGTTAAAAAGAAAGAAAGATGTTGTTACTAGTATCACCTTATTTTTACTTTGGACTTCTCATTGGGTAACATATTTCTTGTAAAGGTATAGCATTATAGTAGAGAAATCATAAGCAAATTATAGGCAGGCATTTATGGGTTTGAATCCTGGATCCACTAGTTACAAAATTTATCTCAGCTAACTATACCTTAAATTCACTGTATGTGAAACTATGGAACATCAAAAGGCCCTGAAAGAATTGAACCAGAGCACCCTTGCAAACATACCAGTATTTGTCCTTGGCTTATTAAGTTTATTAAAAAATAGGTTCAGCACTCCAGCTGAATACTGCTTATCTGTATTTACCATAGCTCAGAGTGTATGCAACTTAAGGTAAGTACCCAGTAAATGTACTCTTTCCCCACTGTTAGGTGGAAAGAAATTTAACTTTCCATTTAATAAAGCCTAAAACATTAGAGCAGTTTTAAAAACACCACTGCTTTAAAATTGAAAGTCATTGCAGCTGAGTGCTGATAAACATTTAACAGTCATTTTTTGGGGGCAAAAATCCTTGATTTGTAGCATTTCAGGATTTTTGTGCTGAAATACCACCTTGATGATTTCAGGATACCACCATTATATCAACTGGCTCACAAAATTCGAGAACACTTAACAATTGGCCCTTGTGAGTCACTACAAACGAACTCTAGCACAACACTGCTTCCACTTGGCTATCCTTCTGTCATTTTATTGTTTCATTAGTTTTGTATGTTGTTCTCAGTCTCAGAATCAAGATGCTATATTTTGGAGGTGTGACTATGGTAAATTGGCACTTAACATTGAATTCTGCATCTTTTTATAACAACAAAGTTTGAGAAATCGAATACTACATTTTTCAAACTACCTTGCAACTGGAGCTTAAAAAGTGATTATGTTTGACTCATCAAATTCATTTGCATGAGATTAGAAAGCAAAAGCATTTTGTTTCTCTACAGTAGAGTTAGCAGAGTTCCCAGTATCAGGTTAACAGCTTCCTGGTTATCCAGAGACAGGTGGGGTTTGGGGCTTTCATTGTCTTGGTGTATTATAGTAAGCATGTAGTGGTTTCAGAGCTCAGAGCATTTACAGTAGCTATATGACTGTGCTGGCTTCCCTGTTCTAGTGGTTTCCTGATAACGGCAGCTTCTTAATTGTGGCACTGTTATTGTGCTACTTGGCAGAAAGCTTTCTGACTATAGAATCTCCCAGTTTATTTGGGTGTTCTAACCAGAAAATTCTCCATGAAGTCCCTTGAAAATACTTTACTTTTTCATGTCTTTGTAGTTTTGCTTAACTTTCTTAATCACACATTCTCCTTCAATTACTGCCCTATTTCTGTTCACGATTATAGCTAAGATTTTAAAAATATGCATACTTTTTTCTCTACTTCCCTCACCTCCCATATTCACTCTTTAATTCAATTTAATTTGCCTTTTCCTCTGACTACTCCATCAAAATATATTTTTCTAGGGTCATCGATGATCCTTGTGTCACCAAATCTAAAGGATACTTTCCAGACCTCATACAAGGGAATTGTGATCTAAAGATGAAGCCAAAATTATGGCTGTAAAATATTGTTAAGACTAATGGCGAAAGCTCGGCCTCTGTGCACCGGTGCTGAATCGAATCTCAGAGACAGAGTTTTGGGTGAAGTAGAAAAAAATAGCTTTATTGCTTTGCCAGGCAAAGGGGTACACAGCGGGCTCCTGCCCTGAAAAACTATGTGTCCCAACCTGGGAGGCTTTGATGAGAAGTTTTATAGCAACAGTTCAAGGGTGGGGTTACTGATAAGATTAAGGTGTGTGCAGGGCCTGCACTCCTCTAATCTGGTCTCAGGTGATCTTCTCCATAAACTTCTCTTGTTCCTTTAATGTAGCCTCAGGTGGTCTTTCTGTGATGTGAAGAATACTGACATCTTAAAGAGCTTAAGGACATTGTTATGTGTATTCCTTGAGGTAGAACCAGGACCCTGCTCCAAGGCTGTGCTATTGTTTGTTGGCTGCCCCTCCCTTGTCTTTGCATCCCTTTCCTTCCTGGATTAAAAACTGCTGGAATCTGCCCTTTGGAACTCAGGGAAGGTCATGGAGGCTGGAGTCAAGAAATGGGGCACAGAAATTCTTCCGTGCCCAGGAGCCCCACAGGATCCTGCTTGGTTTCAAGACCTCAAAAAGAGCTAAGGTAGGGCCTCAGTATATAGTTCAGTCTGATAGAAAGCCCTCTAAAGAATTTAAGGGTATGCCTCTTAGATATTCTCAAACAATAGGGTTTCCAATAAGTTTCAGGGTGTCCCTTAGCCATTTCAATAAAAGTACAAAGTAGAGAGTGCTTATCTTGAAGAGATTTGTGGGCATGTCTTTAGTCTAATAAAGTGAACTCCAATAAGGGTTATGGGAGACTCACAAAGTATTAAAGATAAGTATGTTCACAGAAATGCTGCCAATTTAAATTGAAATGGTCAGAAGCAGTAGAAAATGTAAAAAGGCCTTTTGACTCCAAAATTTTACTGGCAGGAAGCAGAATGAGAAAATCACTCAACTACAAACATATACTACGTTTCATGGAGAAGGAGGGGTGATTCAGAGAGCAGAACCAGGAGACCAGAGAATCACAGGAAATTATTACTGAGCCATAGGACTGAGTCCTAATAAGGGAACTGCAAACATCTGACTGGCTGGATTTTAGAATTGCTATGGTTATTGTGCTTCCAATTTCCCCCTTTGTGAACAAGATTGTCTATTGCACTTATACTATGTCTGTCCCACTATTGCATGGTACGTGTGTTTGGGACAGATAACTTGTTCCCTTCATTCCCAAGTCTTCTGATGAAGAAGAAATGTACTTGAGGTTCTCTACTTATGAAAATATACCTGAGGAGGTTGATCTATAACAACACAAATTTGGAAGATGACATTGTGGACTTTGAACTGTAATAGGATTCTGTAATAGGATGAGAATTTTAGGTACCTTAGGAAGATATGAGTACATTTTATATCCAAGATGGACATATAAATTTTTGCCAGAAGAAATTTGCCTCTTATAGTTTAAAATATGTCAATGAATTCTTTGATGCAACCTAATTCCCCTCCCCTTGAGTGTGTTCTGGACTTAGTGGGTCACTTCTAATGAATAGAATAAAAAAGAACTGATGGTAGATGGCTTCAGAGACTAAGTAATAAAAGAAACTGCAATTTCCTTCTTGCTCCCTCTCTCTTAGATTACTAGGAAATTAGCTGCCATGTTTTGAGAAGATGTTCAAATGGAGAGTATCTTAGTCAATTTGGTATGCTATAACAAAAAATAACAAAAAATGCTATATACTGGGCAGCTAAAGCAACATGAATTTATTTCTCATAGTTTTGGAGGCTGGGAATTCCAAGAGCAAGGTGCTGTCTGATTTGGTTCCTGGTGAGAGCCCTTTTCATGGTTATGTCTTCATATGGCAGAGAAAGAGTCTGATGGGGGGGGTGATGAGTGCTCACACTCTTTCCTGTCTCTTCTTATAAGAGCACTAATCCAATCATGGGGACTGCACCCTCATGACCTAATTACCATCCCAAATCCCCATCTTCAAATACCATCACATTAGGATTTGGGCTTCAACATATGAATTTGGGGGATACAAACATTTAGTCCATAGCAGAGAGGAACTGAGACCTCCTGCCAGTGATCCCCAAGGAACTGAGGCATCCTGATAATAGCTATGTGAGCCATCTTAGAAGTAGACCCTCCAGCCCCAGTCAAGCCTTAAGGTGACTGCAGCCCTGATTGAAAGCTTGATTGTAACTTCACGAGGGACTCTGAACCCTGACTAGCTAAGCTGCTCTCAGATTCTTGACCCTCAACAGCTGTGTGGGATAATAAATGTTTGCTGTTTTAAACTGCTACATTTTGGGTAATTTGGGTATCAATAGATTATGATACAAATATTGCTTTATTCAAAATTGGTCAAGAAGGATGGCTAGATAGAGTTAGAGGTGGGTATTTCCCTTCCCACGTGTGGAAAGCTAGAGCCAGCTGGGGTTGAATATTTCCTTTCCCCCAGGTACATTAGGCTCTGACAAAACCCTAGCAGATTAGTCTCTGGTTATCTAGTTTCCCCTTAAGGGAGGGCCTTGTAAAGAAGAAGAGAATGCTCTGGTATATTAAAAAGTGGTTCCTTTTCCCCTTCCCCTGCCAGAAGCAGGAGAGAATTTTTTCCCTGTATTCACTGTGAAGATCTGGTAGAACTCTTGGAGAGAAAACTCACAAAAGTGTGAGAGTACCCCTATAATTGGTTCCTTCTGGATTTCTTTTTAACTCTGAGACTTGTCCACACTGAGCTTCCAATGACTCCTTAATTATAGTTCAGATTTCCCTGGCACTTGTTCCATTGGTTGTTTCTACTCATGAGTCTCTGTACTGGTAAGCCATGACTCCCTGTATTTTTCTGTCTGTCTATCCAATCATGGGGGCAGTGATATGCCCTGTGTCCACACCTTACTTATGGATCCAAGAAAAGTTGTTGATTTTTCACTATGTTCAGCTTTTTACTTGTTACTGGGGCGTAATGGCAACTTCTAAGTCCTTAACATGCTGGACTGGAACAAAAGTCAATTTTAGTCATTTTAAATTGAAGTTTTGATGAGCAAAGTTGTGATAAACAGTGTAGACTTGTGCATTTTCATGACATTTTTAGGTCATATAATTGTGCACAAAGTTTATGCTGATCAAATTTGAGAATAAAAAATTCAGTAAACTTTGTCCACAAACCATGTTATTTGTTAGGAAGAACAAGTCAGACCTCTGGGTTTACTGGCCACATGCATTTACATTGTTCATAATTATTCAATGAAGTTTTAGTATAACTAAACTTTTCTAAAAAAATCTTTTTTTAACTGAAGTATAGTTGATTTACAATGCTGTGTTAGTTTCCAGTGTACAGCAAAGTGTTTCAATAATATATATATATATATATATATATATATATATATATATATATTCAGATTCTTTTCCATTATAAGTTATTACAAGACACTGAATATAGTTCCCTGTGCTAGGTCCTTGTTGCTTATCTATTTTATTTAGAGAATGTGTATATGTTCATCCCAAACTCCTAACATATCCCTCCCCCCTTTTCCCCTTTGGTAACCATAAGTTTGCTTTCTTTCTCTGTGAGTCTGTTCTATAAATAAATTCATTTGTATAATTGTTTTAGATTCCGCATATAAGTTATATCATATGATATTTGTCCTTCTCTGACTTACTTCACTTAGTATGATAACCTCTAGGTCCATGTCGCTGCAAATGGCATTATTTTATTCTTTTTATGGCTGAGTAATATTCCATCATATATGTATAACATATTTTCTTTATCCATTCATCTGTCGATGTACACTTAGGTTGCTACCAAGTCTTGGCTATTGTGAATAGTGATGCTGTGAACATTGGGGTGCATGTATCTTTTTGAATCTAATAAATTCTTATATTGACCTTTAGGGCCCAAGGCTAGTAACTAATATTAACAGAAATTAAAATCAATCAATTTTTCCATTTTGCAACTTTTAGTCACAACCTATGTACTAGGTGTTGATTAGATTGCATTTGCAGTAGCCATTAAAAATATTAAAGTATTCAGCTTCTTCTAGTATTGCTTTTGGTGATTATTATCAATATTAATCACAGTAGAGTGTATTACCACTCTGCAAATGAAAATGTTACTATGATATGAGATATCAGTGTGGAACTTTCTTCCCTGTAATGACCTGTGTTCAGTCATGAACAAAATGTTCAAAACATTGAGGTACACATTGGCAAGTCAAGAGGGAAGTAGAACTCATTCTATTTAAATGTTATAAATTGAGATGGGCAGTTACATAATGAGATATTCTGATTTCACCTTTTGCTTTTATTTATATTTAATGGAGGCTGCAACTTATCTGAATTCTGGCCCTTTGAATTAGTCTTGGAACATTCTTATAGGTGTTGATATTTTATTTTTCAATCACAGTCTCTGAGCTCTGTTGAGACATGAAAAGTAAAGATGGACAGAGAGTCTTAATGAAATTGAACAAACTAGAACATTAATATATGGGTTAATATAATTCTAACCCTGGAAAACTTTTGAAAATTACTTTGAAATAACTAGTCTTGTTCTCCAGTTTTCTGACATCTATGTAAAACATCAAAACAGACATTAACAGAACAGAAAATAAAGGACATGCATACATGTATATGGCTTGGCCAAGACTGCTGGCTAATGATGGTGGCTAAAGTGTATTCACTGAAAGATGAATTCACAAAAAAATGTATGGTATACATAGAATCAAGTAATATTTAAATTGTTAAGAAAGCCATATTTACACATAAGCCCTGGACTAATGTCTGTATGACCATTTCTGGCCCAGACGAAACTGCAGGCCCAAGTCTTTTAGACCTCAAAGAAAGGGGAATCTCTGAGAACTAGTGCTAGTTTGATAAAAGAGGTACTGTGGACACAGAGGGCTGACTGTACTATGGCATTTTATATAAAGGACTTGAGCATCCATGGATTTTGGTATCCATAGGGTGTCCTAGAACCAATCTCCTGAAGATACCGAGGATCGACTGTAGTTAATTTTGTCATTTCTATTGTCACTGTAAATATTTGCAGCCAATCACTCTAACAAGCTTATAAAATTATACATGGTTTATAAAAGTAGAGTAACTAAGTATAAGTAGCTGAGGTATTCTGACCAGTTAATAATAGTTTAAGTGTTTCCTGAAGAAAATAGGAACTAAATGAATTGGTAGGATGGAGTAACTTTCAATAAAACAAGAATGACATTTATGAATTGGTAGAAAACAGCATAATTGGAAATCTGAAGTGAAATATAGTTATATCATATTAATCATGCATATGGTATTAATAATGAATAGTATTAAATACTATTAAAATTAAATAACTATAACATTTATTAAGTAGAATAACATAATAATGCAATCATTCAATTAGTAGATTTTATCATTGTGTCCAGTAATGAAGCTACTGATAAGTTCAGTAGGAACGATCACTTATAGATGCATTTCCTGTAGATACTATATAAACAAAAATGTCTTGCAAATGCTCGTGTAAAGGATGTGTGATACAAGGAAAAATTCAGATTGTTATTTATGCATTGTATAACAGTCTATATGAAAATTGAATTTTATTAATTTGTTTACTAATTTCTAAATATTGTTAGCACTACAGTATAGTGAATGCTATGATGTTAAAACATGTATATGCCTTTCTATATTCCAAGTCATAGGGAGAAACAGTTCTTTTGTCCTTTCCAGTCTCACTTAAAACAACTATGTAAACATTAAGTCATATAATAAGGTTGTTGTTATTAAACATTTTATATTAATAAAGATTGCCCTAATTAAATTTTAAGCTATATTTATCTACTAATAAGATTCAAACTTTTATGTGGGAAAATCAACCATGCTTTTGATAAGAAGAATTATACAACTTGTATTTGATGGAAGAATAGTGCAGTCATTATAAAACAGTTGAAGGGCAGTCCCAGGCTAAGTTAAATAGGAAGAATGAATGAAAAACTCTCAAATTTCAATGATCAAAAACATTTTATTAAATCCCAGGCATAGGTCATAATTCATATCAGACTTGAGCATAAACTGTCTGACATAAAATTATACTGTTTAATGACAACAAGCCACAGGTGGATGGAAGTGACTGTTGAATGCTTCACCACCCTCATGCCATTCTAGGAAAAGGTGGTGACAATAATTATAGGGAAAAAAGTAAAGAACTCTCTACTCAGTTTTACACACCATTTGCTGTATTTGCTGTATTCCTCCATTAAATGGACATTTTCCAATGTCACTAGAGAGTAGTTAGGAATCGCAGTTATTTTTTTATAAGTCAACTGAGTTTTTCAAACTAAGCCATGGATGAACTTTAGGGTATAAATTGGTGCTGTTAATCTGTTCTAATTATTATGTTTTTAACACTTGGATCTTTCATTTTCAGGTTGTTAAAGAAATTTAAAAGTATGTTTTTAAACAGAAAAACAGAAAAATGTGCAGCCCTAACTCAGGAAAGTTAAAGTCTCAGAGGTGGATGGTAGAGGCACTTTATAAATGGAGATATTAAGAAACACACACTCACAGAATTCTAGACTTGAGTCGAGAGTAAGCATACTGATAATTGTTTTATGTTCTTAATAGCTTAATCTTCTTTATGCTGGTTGTGAATTTAAATAGCCTTTTCTATATATTGTTATAAACACTCATTAAAATGTATTTTTCTGGGGCTTCCCTGGTGGCACAGTGGTTAAGAATCTGCCTGCCAATGCAGGGGACACGGGTTCGAGCCCTGGTCCGGAAAGGTCCCACATGCTGCAGAGCAAGCCTGTGTGCCACAACTACTGAGCCCACGTGCCACAACTACTGAAGCCCGTGCACCTAGAGCCCATGCTCCACAACAAGAGAAGCCACTGCAATGAGAAGCCCGCACACCACAACAAAGAGTAGCCCCCACTCGCCGCAGCTAGAGGAAGCCCACGTGCAGCAATGAAGACCCAACGCAGCCAAAAATAAATAAATAAAATAAATTTATATAAAAAATGTATGTTTCTATACAATTTACCTTAATGTTGGTAAAAATAAAAGTTTTTTTAAATTTAAAAAAAAATTTTATTGAAGTATAGTTGATTTACAATGTTGTGGTAGTTTCAGGTGTACAGCACAGTGATTCAGTTATATATATATATATAATTTTTCAGATTCTTTTCCCTTTTAGATTATTACAAAATATTGAGTATAGTTCCCTGTGCTATACAGTAGGTCCTTGTTGGTTATTTACTTTATATATAGTAGTGTGTATATGTTAATCCCAACCTCCTAATTTCTCTCTCCCTACCCCTGGGACAAATGCTTCCAAATAACAATTTAGATAACAAATTAAATGTCAAAGTGTATTAAAATAAATATTAGGATATTAAAATGAGAAGAAAAAATTAAATATGGGCTGTGAGTTACAGTATTTCATAGAATAAAGCAATATGATTTTTTTCTCAAAATGCTTAATTTCAAAAGAAGTGCTTAATCGGCAAATAATACTCTTTAGAAAAAATATTATATTTTATCATAATTTACCAGTATATATGGAGAATATTTTAGCTATAAAAATATTCACAAAATATCAACACTCTAAACACTGGGAAAATTTTCTGAAACAACATATCTTTACATATGTGTTTCTCAGTGACACTTTATAAATATTTGACCCATAAAAAATGTTTTAATGCTGCAATTTCTTACATCCTTTTGTTTACCTGAGAAGAGGCATAGTGATTAATGTATTTGATTCTATCCAAAGTTTAGTTGTTATATAATGTGGTTAGCATAACATGTAGACATTTTTCCACAAAATGATAGAGAACAATATTACTTTATTTTGCTGGATGTCATAAGAATTTATAGAGAAATCAAGTTGGCTGCATTCAAGAAATTAATTAGAAACATCAAAAGCAGTACTCACAGAAAGCTTTTATGTTGTCTTTAAAATTATCGTACCTAGCAATTTTGCTGAACCTGTTGTTGCAATAAATTAGTTACCAATTCTATGAAACATTATGTACAGGCATACTTCATTTTACTGCACTTTCCTTCATTGAATTTTGCAGATATTGTTTTTGTTTTTTAAAAAAATTGAAGGTTTGTGGCAACTTTGCATCAAGCAAGTCAATTGGCTCCATTTTTCCAACAGCATTTGCTCACTGTCACATTTTGGTAATTCTTGCAAATTTTCAAACTTTTTCATTATTATTATATTTGTTATGCTGATCTGTGATCAATGATCTTTTTTTTTTTTTTTTTTTGGCGGTACGCGGGCCTCTCACTGCTGTGGCCTCTCCCGTTGCGGAGCACAGACTCTGGATGCGCAGGCTCAGCGGCCACGGCTCACGGGCCTAGCCGCTCCACGGCATGTGGGATCTTCCCGGACCAGGGCACGAACCCACGACCCCTGCATCAGCAGGCGGACTCTCAACCACTGTGCCACAAGGGAAGCCCAGTTGCTTAGGATTTAACAATAGACTTTGAAATATAATCTACTTTTTTAAATGCCACATTTCTAAAATGCAATCCAGACATTCATATAATAAAAGGAGATAAAGGTATCCATTTTAATTTCTAAAGAGGATAAAGGTGTCTATCTTAATTTTAAAGAGCAAACTGATAAATTTATTTGAACTCATTTCTTCTTTAAATCTTTGAGAGCCTCTGAATCTATTGCTGAGTAAATATGTACAGTAGCTAGTGAACCTCAGTAAAAATTTTCATGAATCTTTACTTACTTTATTTTTTTAATCGCTCAGCTGGTCTTTGCTAGCTTTCATGATGATTTTGACCATTATATAATTTTAAAGTATTTTGCCTATTATTCATATAATATTTAACTTATATGCATAAAGAACATTGATTTTGAAATACAAGGTGATCAGAATAAAAAATGATACTCCATGTAGCACGATCTGCATCAGATCCAAAAATTCATTAGTATGACAAAATCATCCATGAAGTGTGAAGGTATCTCTGGCAATTCAAAATCAACACAAAAAAGTGAAAATATATTGAAAAACAAAGTTATATCCCATGTCATTTTTTTATTAATTTGAAATAAAAATGACTCCCACCCATAACATGATAGTTGCAAAGCTTGAAACTTACTCTTGTAATATAATCTTATAATTTGGAAATAAAACATGATTATATAAAAATACATTGATTTATTTAAAATGCAAATACATAGGTATTAAACATCAAATCATAAAACAAGTTTATTTATTTTTGTTGCATAACATAGAGTTAATTTTCTGTCTCTTTGTTCAGTCCCAAAATCAAACATGAGTTTATTTTTCAAGAAATCATATTTATACTAACATAATTAATGAAAATTAAAGCAGTGCATAAGGTGGATATTTTGAATTGTCTTGCTCATCATCCATCTCAACCTCCTTTTAATGTGCCTTGCTGTATTGCAGAGACTGTAAAGCTAAAAATGACATTTTCCATAGTTCTTATAGCACAGGTGTGATTTTATTCCTCTAATCAGATGCACTTTCATGCATGAGGTTTAATTTGAAAGTGAATTTAGTAGAGAAAAAGATGCAAGTTTTTTTGTAAGTATAATTGACATACAATATCACATTAGTTTTAGCTGTGCATCATAGTGGTTTGAAATTTATATACATTTTGAAATGTTCACCACAATAAGTGTAGTGCAGCATACAAAGTTATTACAATATTATTGACTATATTCTCTATGTTGTACATTACATCCCCATGATTTATTTTTTTTATAACTGGAAGTTTGTACATCTTAATCCACTTCTCATATTTCTCCTACCTCCCAATCTCTTTCCCCTCTGGTAACCACACATTTGGTTTTTGTATATGTGAGTCTGTTTCTCTTTTGTTTTGTTCATTTTTTTTTTAGATCCCACATATAAGGGAAATAATATGATAATCGTTTTTCTCTGTCTTATTTATTATACTTAGCATAATACCCTCTAGGTCTATCCATGTTTTTGCAAATGACAAGATTTCATTCTTTGTTATGGCTGAAAAATATTCCGTATGTGTTTGTGTGTGTGTGTGTGTGTGTGTGTATCCCATCTTCTTCATCCATTCATCCATTGATGGACACTTAAGTTGTTTCCATATATTGGTTATTGTAATTAGTGCTGCAGTGAGCATAAGGGTGCATATATCTTTTCGAGTTAGTGTTTTTGTTTTCTTCAGATAAATACCCAGAAATGGAATTGCTGGATTGTATGGTAGTTCTATTTTTAATTTTTTGAGGAACCTCCATACTGTTTTCCATAGTAGCTGTACCAATTACAGTCCCAGCAACAGTGCACAAGTGTTCCCAAATGCAAGTTTTAAGGCATCCATTTGGCTGAAAGTTATAGAATAGGCAACATGGGCCCTTGGTCATCAACTTTCTTAATCAGCAGCAATGGCAGCCTAAATGAGAGAGAAGTTTGTGTCTCTCTCATGTGAAAGAAGTCTGTGGGTAGGCAGTTCAAGGGTGAGGTTGCTTCACAGAATCATCAAGGACATAGGCTTCTTCTAACTTGCTGCTCTCCCATTCTTATCAGATAGTTTCAACCTCATGATCCAAAAGGTTTACCCATCCCATCTGCATTCAGCCAGCAGGAATGAATCAAAGGCAAAGAAAAGGCATGGTCCTTTCCTTTAAAAAACACTGTTTTAGTTACAAGACCACACTTAGCCGCAAGGGAAGCTGAGAAATGTAGTATTTAATCTGAGAAGCCATATGCCCAGCTAAAATTGAGTTTCTCTTTCAGAAGAAAAGAATAGCTATTAGGAGACGATTTCCAACTGCTGTCACAATGAGTCACTTGTTAAATGGGAATAGGTAAAACTGTTTTTAAATGTATCATATTTTAAAAGTGTATTTAAAGTAAACATATTAAAATGTTTGGTCTAAATTAAGCTTTAACATCATTTCTTTATCATATGCCAAGCAAACTGTTTAAGCAGTGGCCTTTACTTTTTACTTTTCTTACTTTTAAAAACTAATTAAGTAATTACTTAATTCCTAAGAGCTTCTCAAAATTATACATTACTTTGAAAGAGATTCTTGAGTCCAAAAGGGTTAAGAAAGATAGATTTAAAGAGTTCCCAGTAATTGGATTCAAACCTGATCCCAATACCTGACACACACCTACTTTTTGCACTACTTTTGACAAGTAATTTAACCTCACTAGGCCTCATTTTCTTTATATGCACAATAGAGAGAATGATATAACCATTATTGCAAATATTCATTTATTTAAATGATGCATGTTAAATTACTTTCCAAAATATATAATATAATGTACAAATAAGATTATGTTACTATTAGGGTTGCTATTGAGTAGCAAATAAAAATAAAGAATGCACAGTTAAATATAAACTTCAAATAAACAACTAATAATGTTTTAATGTAAGTATGTACTGCAAATACTTTATTTGGCAGCCCTAGTTTTTCTTCACCTAGTTAGGAAGGTAGCCCAACTTTATACTTCCATATTTTATACTTTATAAGGAATTTTCACATCCACCATTTCATTAGATTCCCACAACAAACTTTTGAGGTTAACAGTGAAGATATGTAAATAATACTCACCCATGTCCCTTTGGGGGAAAAAAAAGGCTCAGAGAGATTAGGAACTAAGGACCCAAAATCAGACAGTTTAGCAGAGAAATTAGATCCAGACTCCAGTACTCATCACATTGTCTCTCCAAGCTTCTTCAACACTAAGGTCCTTTAATTGGGATTACTGTCATCTTGGTAGCTTATTAGGTTTTGTCATAATTCATTTATTATTGCCTCTGATAGATCAACCATGGAACTGAGGCAGGAGGCAGTTCTAAGATATTGTAAAAATAATTTGCTTTTGATTCTTTATTAGTGTCTGACTCTGAGATGCTGGATTTTTATATTCAATGGCGGTAGAGTCTATGTCTTAAAAGGGTCAGCAAACTTTTTCTGTAAATGGTTATATAGTAAATATATTGTGCTTTGTAGGCCATATAAGATCCCTGTCACATGTTCATCTTTGTGTTTTATTTATATGCTTTTAAAAATGTAAAATAACATGCTCAGCTCTCAGACCTACAAAAACAGACTGAGGAGGGTTGTGAAGTAGGGGGAAGTGGGGGGGTGACTGCTAATGGATATGGGTTTATTCTGGGAATGATGAAAATGTTCTAAACTTGTGGTTATGGTTGCACCAATCTGTGAATTTAACAAAGCCCACTGAACTTACACTTTAAATGTGTGAATTGTATGGTATGAGAATTATATATCAATAAAATAGTTGTAAAAATAAATAACCCTAAGTGAAGAAAAAGAAAGCTGAGGATTGGATCTGGCCAAAGGCTATTGCCAACCCCTGGAGAATAGTGTTGCTCAAAATAGAGCTCCTCACCAACAGCAGCAAGTGAGAACATATTTGAAATGCTGAATCTCAGCCCCACTCCAGTCAGAATCTCTGAGGGTGGGGACCACCAATCTGTGTTTTAACAAGTTCTCTAGATGATTCTGATGGACCCAAATGATTGAGAACCACAGTTTAAGATAACTTGTAGTTTTGAGTTCCATCACTATTGATGACAGAGATTCAATATTTAAACAATGAGAAGAACACTGAGGGAGGAGAGTAAGGGTTTCAATAACAGAACATTAGAGATCCAATGGATACAAAAAAGAAAAACAGGACACAAAGTTAAAGATTCTTGTCCTTGTGAAGCTCATGTGGGAGAGGGGGGCAAAACAAGCATACCAAAAATTTAACATTATGCAAGTATATATTGTTAAGATATAGGTGAATTCAGAGGAAATAAGTCTCATCAGAATAGGCCTCATAGGTATAGTGAGAGGTATATTGAAGGCTGAATAAGATTTTGACAAGCAGACATGATATATTAATTTGCAAGCCGGCATTTCCTTTCTAAAAAAGGTATACCTCTTTTCTCTTTTTGGTATTACATTCAGGGGAATATCAACAGAATTAAATGTCTAACAAAGTATGCTATGATATTTGCCTTTCATTCTAACCATATTTATTATCTCTCTGGTAAATGGAATTGATGTAAAAGTACTGAATTAATAACCACCCTAAGGTTTTATTTTCCTTTTTTTTAAAATTTTGGTTCACTTGATTTTTATTTTTTTTTTTACTTTTGAACATCTTTATTGGAGTATAATTGCTTTACAATGGTGTGTTAGTTTCTGCTTTATAACAAAGTGAATCACTTATACATATACATATGTTCCCATATCTCTTCCCTCTTGCGTCTCCCTCCCTCCCACCCTCCTTATCCCACCCCTCTAGGTGGTCACAAAGCACCAAGCTGATCTCCCTGTGCTATGTGGCTGCTTCCCACTAGCTATCTATTTTACGTTTGGTAGTGTATATACGTCCATGCCACTCTCTCACTTTGTGCCAGCTTGCGCTTCCCCCTCCCCGTATCCTCAAGTCCATTCTCTAGTAGGTCTGTGTCTTTATTCCCATCTTGTCCCTAGGTTCTTCATGACCATTTTGTTGTTGTTGTTTTTTAGATTCTATATATATGTGTTAGCCTACAGTATTTGTTTTTCTCTTTCTGACTTACTTCACTCTGTATGACAGACTCTAGGTACATCCACCTCACTACAAATAACTCAATTTCGTTTCTTTTTATGGCTGCGTAATATTCCATTGTATATATGTGCCACATTTCTTTACCCATTCATCAGTTGATGGACACTTAGGTTGCTTCCATGTTCTGGCTATTGTAAATAGAGCTGCAATGAACATTGTGGTACATGACTCTTTTTGAGTTATAGTTTTCTCAGGGTATATGCCCAGTAGTGGGATTGCTGGGTCGTATGGTAATTCTATTTTTAGTTTTTTAAGGAGCCTCCTTACTGTTCTCCATAGAGGCTGTATCAATTTACATTCCCACCAACAGTGCAAGAGGGTTCCCTCTTCTCTACACCCTCTCCAACATTTATTGTTTGTAGATTTTTTGATGATGGCCATTCTGACTGGTATGAGATGATATCTCACTGTAGTTTTGATTTGCATTTCTCTAATGATTAATGATGTTGAGCATTCTTTCACGTGTTTGTTGGCAATCTGTATATATTCTTTGGAGAAATGTCTATTTGGGTCTTCTGCCCATTTTTCAATTGTTTTTTTTTTCTTTTTTTGATATTGAGCTGCATGAGCAGCTTGTAAATTTTGGAGACTAATCCTTTGTCAGTTGCTTCATTTGCAAATATTTTCTCCCATTCTGAGGATTGTCTTTTCATCTTGTTTATGGTTTCCTTTGCTGGGCAAAAGCTTTGAAGTTTCATTAGGTCCGATTTGTTTATTTTTATTTCCATTTCTCTAGGAGGTGGGTCAAAAAGGATCTTGCTGTGATTTATGTCATAGAGTGTTCTGCCTGTTTTCCTCTAAGAGTTTGATAGTGTCTGGCCTTACATTTAGGTCTTTAATCCATTTTGTGTTTATTTTTGTGTATGGTGTTAGGGAGTGTTCTAATTTCATTCTTTTACATGTAGCTCTCCAGTTTTCCCAGCACCACTTATTGAAGAGGCTGTCTTTTCTCCAGTGTATATTCTTTCCACCATATGTGCGTGGGTTTATCTCTGGGCTTTCTATCCCGTTCCATTGATCTATATTTCTGTTTTTGTGTCAGTACAATACTGTCGTGATTACTGTAGTTTGTAGTATATTCATTTTCCTTTGAAGCCATTTGTAAAGGAGTCATAAATTATAGCCTTTAGTACTGCCTTTGTGTGAGTGTTTGTGTGTGTATATGTTTGAGAATACATATGTGTTCAAGGCCTTTCAATCTACCCTTTAATCCAAGTTCCAGCTAGTCTAGACATTTATCTGGTCAGCATCATACTTCTTTCCTCTTTTTGTTGTTGCAAACTCATCCATTCTCCCAAGTTATTTCTGCTTCTTGGTTCACCCATTTACTATCAGTTTCTTTTCTCTACGCCCCACCTCCTGTTCCAGAGGTGGGCCAGTATTACAACTTGACTCCCTCCCTATTTTCCACTATCTACCAGGAGACCACAAACTGAAATTTCTAGTATCTTTACAATGTCCTGACCTCAAATGCCAGAGATTTTTAGTAAATGACCCTCTGTTTTTCAGTGATGTTACTCTTAATCTTTAAATATGCAGTGTTTTAGAAGTTATTTTCATGAATCCTCTTTTATTTTAAAATCCTACATATGAACTTTCTTGTACCTTTGAGCATCACATAAACAATGACTTTTCTTAGGTGAATGAACAACTAAAATTTATGTTGTAGACTTTGAAAAGCCCCTTGAATAGGAAAAAAATGAATAAGTAAATTTAGTTACTTTTTAATGAGTGAATGCATGATTTCAAAATTATATTCCCCTTCTCTGTTTTCAAAGTTTATGTAGAGTATCTCAAATACTTTTTTTTTCTGTCCATAGGCTAATGGGTAAGGGTGAAATAGTTCACTATTTGCACACACCATATATTTGGTAATGCCATAATTTAAAATTAACAACTTATCTAGGATCATATTTTAAGGGAATATTTTTAGGTCTCATAATGTAATAGCTTAGGTAATGACATACAAGTTTAATATGTGAACCTCAAAAATGTTAGTAAATTTCATTTAAAATGGCTTTAAGAATATAAAGTGACATGGAAAGTAGGATATAAAATTTTAAAGTGTAACCATAATATATATTCTCAAAGAAAAAATTCATAAGTAAATAAAATAATAGCAGTCATTACATTTAGTATACCTAAGGTGATTTTATTTTCTTACTTATGCCTTTTGTTATTTTATAATAAAATATTAAAGATACTTCTTAATAACACACTTATCATATTGTTTCTGTTAACTTAAGAAACTGGAGACTTCTTTAAAAGTAATTTTCTTCTATGTCAATTGTATTGCAATAAAGAAATAAATACAAGTAATCTTAAATATAAATGTATGAGAATTTAGAGAAAGATTTTACTCCACATACACACATGTACATGTATATTCATGGGAATCTCAAAATAGAATCCTGAATTATGAACAGGATAGAAAGTGTGGTCCTAGGGCACAGAGGCTGTCTTAATGGGGTGACCATTTATTTCAGAGTTTTAATAGGCAGTAAGTCAGTTTCACCACAGTGAATAGGTCAAGTCAAACATAATCCTTTTGCCCAATTGTATTACATGAAATATAAATACAGTGCCAAGGAATGGAAATAATGCTCTGTCTGTTGCTACATGATAAATTCTTATGTAATTTTAATTGAAATGAATGATAAATGGAAGAATGGATTTTGTAAATTGCTGCCACAGAAATGGTGTTAATGCATTTGAGTTTGGAATGCAGCAGAATTCCTGAAGCAAGATATGACAGGTCAGGAGCCTCCCAGATTGCCAGTGTTTTCATTTGAGTTCTGTATTGTCGTTCTCCCTTCAAGAAATAAATCTTAAGACATTCTGCTCAAGAAATAAATCTTAAGACGTTCTACTTCCCCACCACACCTTCCCACCCCCACGCTAACATATTATAAGTCTGCAATCTACTCATAATATCTCTGTTTTCAGAATTACCATTTATTTCTGGAGGAGAGATGGTTAGATTCCTGTGGTAACTGTAAATTCCTCCTTTTATTGTATAAACTCCTTAAGGACAAGAACTATGTCTTATCTACCCCTGGTTATTATTACGTTTTGTCAATAAGCATGCATACTCACTGATTTGCATTTAGTAGATAGTCAATAAATGAATGGTGAACAAAGGATTCCTAGGTTTTCTTCATGGTTTGTGGCAAGCCCAGAGACAAATAGAAAAGCCTTCAATAGGAGTTGAAGTTGTTCATCAATAGTAACTTCTAACTTGCCTCATTACTGTAGTACTAAAATTCTTAATTAGTTTTCAGTGTATATTTAGACAGCTGGTAATGAAATATAAATTTTAAAGTTTGGTCATTTCCATGACTTTACAAAACTCAGCATGTCTTATTGAAAAGCATTAGTTGAGCTAGTCAGATTTTTGACCACGTTGTAATTTATGTGAACAGAAAATCTGCATTAATACAGTGAGCTACTGCTAAGTGCTAAGGTCAGTTGTGCATTTCATACTTCAGCTGCACTGAAAGAATTTTATTGCGTTTCATAATCATACTGCAGTGAAAAGGGTTCTTTATGGTGCCACAGACAATTAATTGAGGTACATTACCTAGAAACTTAAAAAGGTCATACGTGGAACATAATCAACACCTCATAACCCCTATTACTGATTACTAAAATGCAAATTAGTGCTCTTCAGTTTCCTTTGAGAAGCATAACTCTTCTTTAAACTTGAATTACATCTTAATTTGCTTACACTCCTAAAACTTAAATGCTTAATTTACTCTTTTCAAATAATGTCAATCCAACTTAAAAAACTGTACATCTGCATTCATACAAAATTCTGTTAGGTTGCAATTAAAATATTATAATTTATAGCAAATAGCTTATTTGATGAATCTGTTATCGTTTTTTGCTTATATGTAATCATGCATTTTTATATATGTTCCTACAATAAAGGGAGGAAGAGCATACAAAAGGCCAATTTTTGAAATAGAGGCAGTGAGGTAAAGCCCAGGAATCATATATTATAAAGAATGTTATTTGATACTGGCAACAAATCTCCTTACTGTGAACAGATCATTTATTGATTTTCTAAATATAAGACCAATTATTTCACTTTCAACATATATGATTTGGGGAGCGGAACCACTTATTTCAGCCTTACAAACAGAAACAAATTTAGCAAAGAGTGAAGGGGAGAATTCTGTCATATCACATCATCTGAGAAAGGCAGAATTGCCTGATTTTGGCTCTGTTCTCCAAAACCCATTGACATGTCCTGTGAAGTCATAGAGCAGAGAGAACGATCTCTCTACTAACTACAACAAAATCACACATGAATTCACTTCTACCTTTATAAAGCCCAGAGTTGTTCAGCTATGATCCAAAAGCTGCTGTGATAAAAGATCTCTGAAAGTCTCTTTCCAAAATGAAATCTAGAACCTTTTTAGCTGAAAAATAGGAAGACATTCAAGTTCATTCATGTGATGAATAAAGAGACTGTATTCAGCAACCACTTGGAAATCTAGAGTTTGTATTCAGGAAAGTTGAATTATGCTTCTACAATGAAGTATTATTAGCTTTATTATTGTTTCCTGTAAAGAAAGATGGACATTCTTTCTCACTTTTAAATAGCTAAATCTGTTTGCCTGCTCAGTGCTTCTTAAATTTTAAGGTGCTTATGAGGAGACCTTGGGTCTTGTTAAATACAGATTCTGAATCAGCATGTGTAGTGTGGGGCCAGGGTTCTGCATGCATTTCTAACAAGCTCCCAGGCCATGCTGATGATGCTGGTTTGAGGACCTCACTTTGAGTAGCAGGCCTCTTGGAAAGCAAACACTGTACTTTCTGCCTTATGGTTATGCATTACTGCTTGAGACAGTGGTTCACAGTCCCAGCTACACATTAGAATTACTTGTGGAGCTTTTTAAAAATACAGATGCTCGGGCAAAAATTCAGACCTTGAATCAGAATTTCTAAGGGTAAATCATATTTATTTTTTAAGAAGCACCCCCGGATATTTTGTATATATGCTGTTAAGAATCACTTAAGCATATTTAAAGTCATGATTAAGAGTAAACAAATCGAGTTATTTTGTGGTTTTTATGAGTAAAGAAAAGGTTGTGTGGTATATGATTTTTTTAATATTGAGTGTATGTTAATAATGTGCATACGTATTTTTGTACAACATGACTTACACTGACACTAACATATTACACTTACTCTAACATATTAGTCAAAAATGAAAACAATGAGAAGGAAATAATTTTAGCATAATAACCAAACTCATAGTGTATATCCAGGGTCTGTTTGCTCATAGCTTCTACCTCCCTGCAGGGAAATAAAGCATGTTTACATAAGGGTAGTGCACATACTCAAACATAGATTCCTACCTTATAACCTTGAGAGAAACAATTGCATACACTCTTATGCATATAGATTTCTTGATTCCAAACCCAGCACTTCTGCTCTAGGATATACCTGAAAATCCTCTATAAGATGACATGCTCTGAAAAACAAGTTAGAGCAATTCTAGCAATAAAGGAAACATCACTTTTATTCATAGACTTGGCATTTTAAAGTCCATCAAGGTTTTGAGTTGAAAGAATATTTCATCAGTCAGAAATTCATCTCTAAGCACCAGTAAAACATTTGTAACATTTGAAAACCAATGATGAAAAGTTTGGGAGGAAGGAAAGGTCATACTATTTCTGAAAATAGTTTATTTGAAAAGGTGACACAGCAAGAGAAATATTCTGATAGCAAATATTGAGCTCTGTCATAAAAGCAATTGATGACTGTGGTCATGGTTAGATATAACTTGTACATCATATAAAGGAAATTCTGCATGTTGCAAGTCTTTTCTTATAAATTTTATTAAAAATGAGAGAGGATCATGTATACTATAAGAAAAAAATGAAGATTTCAGTTAAATACCAGTCCAATGATTATGAGATGTAAATAATCAGATATTAACTATTTACATTTTGGGGAAGATTTCTGAAAGTTTCTCTACATATATTGTAAAATTTTATATTAAGTTTGTAAATTATATGGAGGAAACAGGAAAAGTAATATTTATCTTAACATATTTTTCAACTTATTATTTCCCATTTGCATTTTCATAAACTTTATATAAAGTATACAAATTTGGTTCCTGGCTATTGTACTGTGTGTCACATCTTTCACAAGTCAAAGCAAAGTTGGCTCTCCTATTAGTTTCTGTTGCTCATTTCCAAAAAAGACCTTCTCAAATATATAGCCTGTATTTTCCAAAGTCTCTTATGAAGACTGTATTTTATAGTTAGTTCTACTTTGTTGCTCACCAAAGCCTTGCTGGATCATTAGTCAGTTGTTTCTTGTAACAGAAGAAGGAACTTTGAGTTAGATATGCATACTTCTCTTCAAATTCCAGATTACACCATTGCCATAACTATTATAAAGCTTCTGATAAAATTCACACACAGTGCTAAATGCAGACAAATGACAGTGTATTGTTCTTAATCACATTTTCAACAATGATTGGACATCTTTAACCGTTATAATGTTAGATGCTATTTATTGTGCCCCTCCAGTGCCATGCTGGAATGAGCTGGTGCCAGCTTCTGAGAGCTGATTATGCACATCTCTTCCCAACTCTGCATTCAGTGACATAACATTGGCAACTTGAAATTGGCCGTGGTAGAAATATTTACATCATGGATATTGGGAAGCTCTAGAAATCAGGGCTTTTTGTTCCCCTGAAAACAGGTTGTTAAACATTTACCAGCATACCATCAAACACTATGCTAGACAGTTCCATTATGTTATTTCATCTTCATAATAACTCTATGAAGAGAATATTATTATATCCATTTTACAAATGTGGAAACTGAAGCTTGGAGATATTAAGTAACTTACCCAGTGTCACACATAGCTAATAAATGGCAAACCCATGATTAGAAACAAAATCTCTCTGATTCCAAAGCTCATCTTTTTGTTCTATATCACATTAATCAATTACTGTGAATTGGTAAGCACTATAGTAAGCACAATGGGATATTCAAAAATTAATAAAATACAGTTCTTTGTTTTTAAATTGAAGTATAGTTGATTTACAGTGTGGTGTTAATTACTGCTGTACAGCAAAGTGATTCAGTTATATATATATTGTAGATTTTGGTTTGTGGTTCCCATGAAGTTTTGATATAGCAGTCTATATATGTACAAGATTGTTTTAAGTTGCTGATCTCTTAATTTCAAATGTATTTCCAATATCCTGCATTTGTACTCTCCTCTTCTCATAATTGCTGGTTTTGATACCATATTGTGTGTGGATAATTTCCTACATTTAATGAATATTTGCCTTTACCAGTGAGCTTCCCCATTCGTAATTTTCTTGATTCTAGTTGTGGCCTCTTCTTTTCCACCTAGAGAAGTTCCTTTAGTATCTGTTATAACACTGGTTTGGTGGTGCTGAATTCTCTTAGCTTTTGCTAGTCTGTAAAACTTTCGATTTCTCCATCAAATCTGAATGAGAGCCTTGCTGGGTAGAGTATTATTGGTTGTAGGTTTTTCACTTTCATCACTTTAAATATATCATGCCACTCCCTTCTGGCCTGCAGAGTCTCTGCTGAAAACTCAGCTGATAACATTATGGGGGTTTCCTTATATGTTATTTGTTGCTTTTCCCTTGTTGCTTTTAATATTTTCTCTTTGTCTTTAATTTTTGTCAGTTTGATTAATATGTGTCTTGGTATGTTCCTCCTTGGGTTTATGTTGTAGGGGCCTCTCTGCACTTCCTGGACTTGAATGAGGGTTTCCTTTCTCATGTTAGGGAGGTTTTCAGCTATAATCTCTTCAAATATTTTCTCAGGCCCTTTCTCTCTTCTCCTTCTGGTACCCCTATATGTGAATGTTGGTGCATTTAATGTTGTCCCAAAGGTCTCTGAGACTGTCCTCATTTCTTTTTATTCTTTTTTCTTTATCCTGTTCTGTGGCTGTGATTTCCACCATTCTGTCTTCCAGCTCACTTATTCGTTCTTTTGCCTCAGTTATTTGGCTATTGATTCCTTCTAGTGTATTTTTCATTCCAGTTATTGTATTGTTCATCTCTGTTTGTTCTTTAAATATTCTAGCTCTTTGTTAAAAATCTCTTGTAACTTCTCCATCTGTGCCTCCATTCTTTTCCCAAGATCTTGGATCATCTTTACTATTATTACTCTAAATTATTTTTCAGATAGGTTGCTTATCTCCTCTTCATTTAGTTGTTCTTGTGGGATTTTATCTTGTTCCTTCATCTGAAACATATTTCTCTGCCATCTCATTTTGTCTAACTTTCTGTGTTTGTAGACTCCTTTCTGCTGGCTGCCATCTCATTTTGTCTAACTTTTTGTGTTTGTAGACTCCTTTCTGCTGGCTGGAGGATTGTAGCTCCTCTTGCTTCTGGTGTCTGCGCTCTGGTGGGTGAGGTTTATCCTGAGGCTTGTGGGGGCTTCCTGATATGAGGGACAGGTGCCTGCCCACTGGTGGATGGAGCTGGGTCATATCCTTCTGGTGGGGAGGGCCATGTTTAGGAGTGTGTTTATAGGTGGCTGTGAGCTTAGTATGGCTTTAGGCACCCCATCTGTTGATAGGTGGGTCTGTGTTCCTATCCTGCTGGTTGTTTGGCCCGAGGCGTTCCAGCACTGGAGCCTTGTAGGCTGTTGGGTAAGGCCAAGTCTTGATGCCAAAATGGCAATCTCTGGGAGAGCTCACACAGATCAATCTTCTCTAGGGACTCTGACACCAGTGTGCTTGCCTCCTGCAGTAAGCCACAGCTGACACTCATCTCCCTAGGAGACCCTCCAAGAGTTGTAGGTAGGTCCAGCCCCAGCTTCTATGGAGTTACTGCTTTGTGCTGGGTCCCAGTGTACATGAAACCTTGTGCGCACCCTCCAGGAATAGAGTCTCTGTTTTCCCCAGTCTTGTGGAGCTCCTGCTCTCAAGTCCTGCTGGCCTTCAAAGCCAAATGCTTTGGGGATTTCTCTTCCTGATGCCAGACCCTCAGGCTGGGGAGGCTCAGAACTTTCACTTTTGTGGGAAAACCTCTGTGATATAATTATTTTCCAGTTTTCAGGTCACTCACCCAGTGGGTATGGGATTTGATTATGTCATGAAAGCACCCCTCCTGCTGTCTCATTATGTCTTCTTCTTTGTCTTTGAATGTAAAATATATTTCTTGGTAGGTTCTAGTCTTTCTTTATCAATGGTTGTTCAGCAGTTAGTTGTAATTTTGGTGTTTTCATGAGAGGAGTTGAGCTCAAGTCCTACTCTGCCCTATTTCTGGAATCGAGGGGCTGCTTTTAGTTTGGATGCTTGCTGCCTCGTTCCTCAGTGTATGCTGGCCTTTATCCCCTTGATATGGGGTGTACAGGTACAGCAGCCCTTGTGTGCTCCCAGGACAGTGGGGGCAGTGCCTGCCACCTGCTTTAGGGTCTTCTATGGGCATCTCCTCTCTGTGCCCTGCCAGGACAGCAGGGACAGGGCCCACTACCTGCTTGTGGATCTCGTAGTGGTGGCCAGTGCCCACCTCTGGAGTCCACGATGGCGGTGGTGACTCATGCCCACCCCCGAAGCTCCTGTAGGTGGTGTCCTGTTGCTTGGGAGCACTAAAAGGGAAAGAAGCTATTACAGTGGTCCTGCCCCTCTCCTCATTCACTCTCAAATAATGGTGCCTTGCCTCTTTGGCAGACACAGGCTTCTTCTGTGTACACCCTCAGCTGCCACAGCCCAGCCTCTTCAGGCTCTGTCCACGCAGCCAACCCTGGTCCTCTCCCTGGGTCTGACCTCTGAAGCCTAGCTTCAGCACTCAGCCCTGACCCATGCCGACAGATGAGTATCAGGCTGCGGAGCACAGCGCAGCAGTGCCGACCTTCTGTGCAGGTTACTCTCCATTTGCCTTCCACAAACCTGTTGCTCTGCTCTCCTCCTAGGCTCCAAAGCTCCTCCTCTGTCCACTCTGATCCCCCCCACCCATGAGGAGACTTCCCCAGGTATGGGAACATTTCTTCCTTCACAGCTCCCTCCTCAGGACACAGGCCCTGTCCTGACTCCTTCTTTTTCTTTTTCCTATTGTACCCATTTACGTGGAGGTTTTCTTGTCTTTGTGGAAGTTTGAGGTCTTCTGTCAGCATTCAGTAGCTGTTCTGTGTGAGTCGTTCCACTTAAAGATGTATTTTTTTTTTTACATCTTTATTGGAGTATAGTTGCTTTACAATGGTGTGTTAGTTTCTGCTTTATAACAAAGTGAATCACTTATACATATACATATGTTCCCATATCTCTTCCCTCTTGCATCTCCCTCCCTCCCACCCTCCCTATCCCACCCCTCCAGGCGGTCACAAAGCACCAAGTTGATCTCCCTGTGCTATGCGGCTGCTCCCCACTAGCTATCTACCTTACGTTTGGTAGTGTATATATGTCCATGTCTCTCTCTCACTTTGTCACAGCTTACCCTTCCCCATCCCCATATCCTCAAGTCCATTCTCTAGTAGGTCTGTGTCTTTATTCCTGTCTTACCGCTAGGTTCTTCATGACATTTTTTTTCCTTAAATTCCATATATATGTGTTAGCATATGGTATTTGTCTTTCTCTTTCTGACTTACTTCACTCTGTATGACAGACTCTAGGTCTATCCACCTCATTACAAATAGCTCAATTTCGTTTCTTTTTATGGCTGAGTAATATTCCATTGTATATATGTGCCACATCTTCTTTATCCGTTCATCTGATGATGGACACTTAGGTTGTTTCCATCTCCAGGCTATTGTAAATAGAGCTGCAATGAACATTTTGGTACACGACTCTTTTTGAATTATGGTTTTCTCAGGGTATATGCAGATGTATTTTTAATGTTTTTCTGGGAGGAGGTGAGCTCCATGTCCTATTCCTCTGCCATCATGACTCCCCCTCTTTATCATAGGATATTGAATATAGTTCTCTGTGCTATACAGTAGGACCATGTTGTTTATCCATTCTATATACAAAAGCTTACATCTGCTAACCCCAACCTCCTGCTCCATCCCTCCCCCAAACTCCTCCCCCTTGGCAACCACCAGTCTCTTCTCTATGTCCATGATTCTGTTCGTGTTTCATAGATAGGTACATTTGTGTCATATTTTAGATTCCACATAAGATACAGTTCTTAACTAGACCTAAGGAGCTCAGAACTTTTGTTACAGATAACATTAAGTAAATATTTGTCAATACTTACAGTAACAAGGAAAATTTTTGTAAGTTGGCAGGACATAAATTGAGCAATATTTTCAATAACAAACTTCTAATACATTTGTAATGTAAGAAGATGATGTATCATATTTTACTGAGAAAATAGAAAAAAAAATCATACAAAGCTTCCTTAATTTCCCATCACTCAAAATGTCAACTCAACTGTGTTCTTACTCTCTGCCTTCTCTTGTATACTAGGAAAGGTTTCCTTGCTCCCATCAAAGACTCCTACATTTGTGTTCTAGATTCCATTCCCCCTCTTTTTTTCAAGGTCTTCACTCCTGATGTTCTCTTTTTCTCCTGCATCTTTAATTAATTAATTAATTGGACCATTACCTTCAGCGTACAAACATGCTATAGTTTGTATCTTTCATTTTAAGAAAAATATCCTTCCTTTAACTGTGTGATACTGAACAATTATATTTGAAAAGAGCAAATGCAGTTGTCTTCATTTATAGCATTGAGTTCCTACTATATGCCAGGTACTGTGCTAAACTAAAGTATCCCCTTGTGATTTTTTATTTTCTATTTTGTTTATTTTTATTTCAACTTGACTTCACTTTTTGGTGTAGAATTAGATATTTCCCCACATATTATCACAGTGGTAAAAACTGAAATACTCTTGGGAAGCGTCTCAAGACCACATATAAATAGCTACAGATAATTTCTTTGATAAGGGTAGGAGTGCTAATTGATTGATTGTGCTTTCTTTTCCCCTACATTTTCTTCTAGCAGTTTTAGTTTCAGTTCTGTTTTTCAGTCTTTAATCCATTTTGAGTTGATTTTTATATATGGTGTAAGGTAAGGGTCCTATATCGTTTTCTTTGCATGTAGATATCCAGTTTTCTAGCACCATTTGTTGAAGAGACTTTTTTTTTTAAATAAATTTATTTACTTATTTTAGTTTTGGCTGCGTTGGGTCTTCGTTGCTGCACACAGGCTCTCTCTAGTTGCAGCAAGTGGGAACTACTCTTCGTTGTGGTGCATGGGCTTCTCTTTGCAGTGGCTTCTCTCATTGCAGAGCACAGGCTCTAGGCACACAGGCTTCAATAGTTGTGGCTCATGGTCTCTAGAGCTCAGGCTCAGTAGTTGTGACTCATGGGCTTAGTTGCTCCATGGCATGTGGGATCTTCCTGGACCAGGGCTTGAGCCCATTCCCCCTTCATTGGCAGGCAGATTCTTAACTACTGCACCACGAGGGAAGCCCTGAAGAGACTATCTTTTCCCCATTGTGTGTTCTTGGCATTCTTACCAAATTCAGTTGACCATATATGGAAGGGTTTACTTCTGGGCTCCCTAATTCTGTTCCATTGGTCTGTATGTCTGTCTTTATGACAGTACCATACTTTTAATTTTATTTATTCATTTATTTATTTGAATATATTATGAGGATGCATGTTATTTTTCCCACCACATGTATTCCCTCCAAATGTATATTTTTCCTTCCAGTTTTATTGAGATATAATTAACATACAGCACTGTGTAAATTTAAGGTGTATAGGTGTATATGATTTGACTTACATCATTAAATTATTATCACAATAATTTTAATGAATATCCATCATCTCATATAGATACAAAGTTAAAGAAATAGAAATTTATTTTTCCTTGTGATGAAAACTGTTAAGATTTACTCTCTTAACAACTTTTATATGGGACATGGAGCAGTGTTAATTATTTTATCATGTTGTACTTTACATCCCTAGTACTTATAACTGGAAGTTTGTGCCTTTTGACCTTTCTTCAACCTATTCCCCCTACCCCCACCCCCCACCTCTGGCACCCACAAATCTGATCTCTTTTTCTATGAGTTTGTTTGTTTTGTTTTTGAGGTATAATTGACATTCATTATACTTCATTGTATAATGTATAACTATGTATACATTATAGGATAATGTTATACTAAGTATAACATTGTTTAATGTATATTATAATATAAATAATAGTTATATGTTAGTTCCTATTACACAACATAGTGATTTGCTACTTCTATACATTTCAAAATGATCACCCTGATAGGTCTAGTTACAATATGTCACCATACAAAGATATTACATAGCTATTGACTATATCTCCCATACTGTATATTTCATACCCATGACTTATTTATTTTGCCACTGGAAGTTTGTACCTGTCAATCTCCCTCAACTATTTCTTCCCCTCTCCCTTTGGCAACCCCTGTTTTTTCTATGTATCTATAACTCTGTTTCTATTTTGTCATGTTTGTTCATTTGTTTCTTTCTTAGATTCCCCATATAAGTGCACTCATACAGTATTTGTCTTTCACTGTCTGGCCTGCATTTCTGTCCTCTAACAATGAGCTATCAGAAAGAGAAATTATGAAAGCAATCCCATTTATAATCATATTAAAAAGTACCATACTTTTAACTTACTTTATTTTTGTAATATATTTTGAAATCAAGAAATGTGATACTTCCTGCTTTATTTTTCCTTCTGAAGATCGTATTGTCTATTCTGGGTCTTCTGTGGTCTCATATGAATTTTAGCATTGTTTTTTAAATTTCTGTAAAAAATGTCAGTGGTATTTTGATGGAGATAGTATTGAATCACTTTGGGGATTATGGGCATTTTAACAATATGAAGTCTTTCAATCCATGAACACAGGATGTCTTTCCATTTATTTGTCTCCTTACATTGCAGGGGAGGTTGAAGCTGTAATTCTAGGGAAAAAATCTGGCCTTTGAAGTGACACAAATCTTACTCAAATCCCAGCTCTAATGACTACTACTATTTGTCAGAGCTTGGGCAATTACTTCTCCTCTTAGCCTCAATTCTCTTACTTGCAAAATGAGAATCATAATAACTAAAAAGGATTTTGAGGAGGACTTTGAGCTAATGTATGCAAAATAGTATGGTGCTTGGCATGCAGTAGGCACTAGATAAATGGCAAATATTATTGTTATCATAGCTCAACAGATGTTTTCATTGCCATTTATCTCTATATAAACACTTGCTACTCAAAGTATGATCCACAGAGCAGCAGCATCCACCTGGGGACTTGTTTGTAAGGCAGTATCTCTGGTCCCACCTCAGAACTACTGAATCAGAGGCTGCATTTTATGCTAAATGTTTCATATGCATATTAAACTTTGATAAGCACTAGCCTAAACCATCTTAGATTACAAATGGGATTCATGTTTTTATGTTTATTTTTTACCTCTTCTTTAAAAAAACAAAATTTCCATTTTCCTTATTTCCTCCTCCCACTCTGGAAGTGTTAATGCTTAGGACAATATTATTAAGAATATTCATTTTAGTGAAGAAGTATTCACCAAGGCTGTGAAGAAACTTGAATCAGTGGAATAAAATTGGATGAAAATGTATAAATTGAGTGTAAATTAGCTGCCTGTCCCTATTAACATATACCTGCTTTATTGCATAGAAAATCTTTCTTACTTTGAAAGAGTTAAACTGGGACATTGCCTTGGGAAGTTTCTCAAGACCAGGTATAAGTAATTACAGAAGATATATTTGAAAAGGGTAGAAATGCTAATTGTTCCTTTGTGATTTCTTTTAAAGAGAAACTTTTCAAGGTAGGATGAAAATGTAATTCTAAGGAAATAGAAGAGTAACACCTAGTGTATGGGTCAAAGAAGCTTCTACTCTGCTGCTTTATTACTTTTCCTCCTAAATTTGCTATAGACTCTTGATTAGATATCATCCATGTAATTGCTAGCATCAGCAAGTCTTCTGTATAGTATATTTTACAAATGACATCTCACCTCTCAAAGTTCTGATTAGCCGATGTTGAAACTTATGTTAAAATGAGTGTATGTACTTATCAGTGCTGTTCTTTTTAATGCAAGTTCAGCATTGCTTATCAAGCAATAAAAGGAAAGTTGAAGGACTTTGACATATGATATTTTCAAATAACATATATTGAGCTAATGAGCGTGTGCTTTTATTCTCTTTAACATTAATTTATTTCACTATGTTGGAAAAAATATCTTTACCATAATTCTCCCTGCCTGTATAGTTAGTAGAGAACAAACTACCTAGGTATATAATGCTTTGATGTTTTTGATTCAACATTTGCCTTTAAATTCTAAAGTTTTTTGTTTGTCAGAAAACATATGATATCCTCTGATTCATGCATACAAAGAAAAAAAGAAATATTCAATTAAGAAACTGTCACTAGCATCTTCTTGATGTTATTCTATGTTAGTATACCATTTTGAGGAAGTCCAACACTGACTAGAGTAGCCTAATGAATAAGTTACTTTATTAACTCCCTCTATTCCTTGATGATCATTAGAAGATCATCTTGGCTTATCTGTGGAGCCTTGAACTTAGGCCATCTATTCTAGCTAGTAGAAAATTTCCTATTGTGAAGTTCTGGAATTATTTGGGGATTTATGTAGCCATCAAAGTGGACCTGAAGGTATGGGTTATTTAGAATCAAAATCATCCAGATTGACCTAAACTAATCAGATACTACATTATTCATTTTCAGGCCTGGAGTTTACTTGCCCTGAGCCAGGCCAGGACAACCACTACAACATAGTATTTCAAATACTTAATACAAGGCATGTGCTGTGGCTTGTTTCTCTTTTCATCTATTCTTTGTTTTCCCCACCATTGCATTGATCATATAAACAATTTTTATGAATTATAAAATTAACATTGTACTGACTTTAATTGATAATGGGATGGCAAATAAGTATCTAATGGAAAGTCTATTTAAATAATAGTCATGTCATATTTTCTAATTGTACTCCTATCTGTAGATGGCATAAAGAAGTAGAATGATACCTGAGCATTATCCAATAAGATTTTGACTTGTACTACTTAAACTAATTGCCTTGTCACTAATTTAATCATATGTTATTGTTGAAGTGCTATGCCTGCTGTCTCCTAAGTAAAAATAAAGACAAGAGTGGCACTTTAATAGAATTTAGGAAGAATTATAATCAAATTTAATTTCCAATATGGTATACTAAAGAGAAGATAAATTTATTTTTGGTCTAAAAAACATTAGAATTGTTACAATTTTACTTGTTCCACTGATTTCAAATACAGGGAATTAAAATGAAAATGAAAACATTTTCTTTACCTTTAAGAGAGCAAAAATGGAAACTTTTTTTTATGAAGTAGAGATCCATAAATGAAAATAAATACAAACCATACAAACAGATGTTTGTTATGCTAAGCAGATAGGAAATTGTGTTTTCACAGTGCAGTGTTTCCAACCAGGACATACAGTCATTATCTGGTATGCTCACTTGATGAGTAAGAAGTGTGGTTCTACTTGCTTTCGTGAAATCATTAATTCTGTTCTAGCAAAAGATGTGAGGAATTATCTCATTTCCCATGAAAAGCTGAATTGGAAATAAATTTCTCATATCCTTTAGAAAAGTAGAATGAAGGATCATTGGAACTACTAGATCCTCTGTAAAAGAGTAACATGAAATAATGTTGGTAAAATCAAATAGTGATTTTAGGTTAAAATAAATCTGAACAAATTTCATCTTTGAAAAATCTGTTTTGAACTGTGGTCCTCTATTTTATTACAAGTTTAGTAACTTCAGACCCTTAGAATGAGAGTCTTGTCATTTGGTTATTATTTTCACTATTTTAAGTCAATTTCCATATATTTCAGTTGTTAGAGATCTGGGCATGTAATGTTTTGTACCTTGGTCAAAGTCATATACACTGTGAAATTCTTTTCACAGCCCTAACTATGTTCTTGAGGTCTATGAGATGACAGTCTTTATTGGTATAATTATTTATTATAAATAAACATCTCTCCAATACTCTGTAATGGCCTATAAAAGAATCCAAAAAAATGGTGGATATATTTATATGTATAATTGAGTCACTTTGCTGTACACCTGAAACTAACACAACATTGTAAGTCAACTATACTCCAGTAAAAAATAAAATAAATAAATAAGTGTATGTCTCTCAAAGGGTATAGTCTTTGAAGAAAAAAAGTATGTGCACATAAAGCATCTATACTCAGAAGTACACTATGAATTCAGAGGAAAAGTTCAAAATTGGGAAATGTTTTTTTCAAAATTTCTTAAAATAGGTTGATAACAAATATTTATTTGAATCATCTTTTCCCAGGTAACTAGAATTTCATGTCTAAATGTTTCAGGGTTTTGCATAGATATAAATTGAATCATTTAGTCCTTCTTTTTAAATCTATCTTGATACCTGCTAGTAGAAAAATGCTAACTATATTGATGAATATCTTTTTTTTTTTTTTTTTGCGGTACGCAGCCTCTCACTCTTGCGGCCTCTCCCGTTGCGGAGCACAGGTTCCTGACGCACAGGCTCAGTGGCCATGGCTCACGGGCCTAGCTGCTCCGCGGCATGTGGGATCTTCCCTGACCGGGGCACGAATCCGAGTCCCGTGCATCGGCAGGCAGACTCTCAACCACTCCGCCACCAGGGAAGCCCTGATGAATATCTTAATATCCCTATTTATGTCATATTAAAGTATCTGAAGAAGTAATAGGGGTTGTTTAATATTTATAAAAGAAAAATAGTGATTTGTTTAAACATAAAATGCTCTTTCTTTGATTTTAAAATGATTCTCTGACATTTTACTCGATCAGCTTTTTTACTGTTCATCTACAGGGTGTTTAGTAGGTTACTATGGTCAGTAACACCATAGGCTTATAAATATAGGAGTGGGGCTTCCCTGGCGGCTCAGTTGTTGAGAGTCTGCCTGCCAATGCAGCAGACACGGGTTCGTGCCCCGGTCCAGGAAGATCCCACATGCCGTGGAGCGGCTAGGCCCGTGAGCCATGGCCACTGAGCCTGCGTGTCCAGAGCCTGTGCTCCACAACGGGAGAGGCCACAACAGTGAGAGGCCCACGTACCGCAAGAAAAAAAAATACATATATATATATATATATGTGTGTGTGTATATATAGGAGTTAATTTTAATGTCTGATGAATTTTTGCATATTTTCAAGCTTCAGTGAAAGCTGTGGACATTCTCTTTAGGGTGTCAATTGAGCCAAAATTTGTTTAATCCAACTAGAAAAATGAGAGGAGAAATATTTTCTTTTATAAAAATCTGTATTATGGAACCTAATTCCTATCTAAAATATCAGACAGAGGGGCTCAAAATTGCAGGCTCTAGGATGATATATTTGTTGAAGAATGCACTTTTATAGCTCACTGGAGGAAAAAAATTGAATAAAAGTTATGAAAATGAATTTGATAGTTGATATAAAAAGCGCTGGGACAATAATTGGAAAATTGTATCCTTACCAGAATTCAGTGTAAAGAGAGTAAAATTTGTCATGCATGAAATGAGATGTTACTTTATTCATAATTTATTACTCTAAGTGCGTCTGTTTCAGTCCATTTAATTTCACTTTATTGTTGCCCCGCCTTTCTTCTTTTCACTCACCCTACTCCTGAAGCCACAGGCATGCTCACCTCTCTTTACTTTATCCCTCCTCTCTCCCTTCAGTTACCTGCATGCTGAATCAGTTCACTATTACCATTGCTTTTTATAAAGTTAAAAAATGTTATTACATGTCATCGAACTTCAAAGAGAGGTAACCATTGTTAATTTTTTTTAATGTTTTCCTCTAGTCATTTTTGATAAACATATATTTACAAAGTTGAGATTATACTGTGTATATAGTTTCAAGTCCTATGGTTTCATTTCATGTCATAAACATTTTCCATCTCATAATTTTAACAAGTTCGTTTTAATTGCTGCAAAATATTCTGTTGTATGAATGCATTCAAATTTGTTTTACCAGTCACTTATTTATATAGTTTTCTTTCTTGTGCTATTAAAAATAACATTGCACTGAACAGCAATGGACATAATTCTTTGTACACATCTGCATGTTTACTTAGAAATGGATTCTTAAAAGGAGATTGCTAGGTAAACCTTTTTCTTTTTTTAAGGCTCTTGATATTTTACTAGATTAGTTTCTAGAAAAGAATTACCAATTTACACCCTCTTCAGCAAAACTGAGGCTTCCATTTTCTTTTTGAAGAAAGTAATTTAGTTCATGCCGTTGGGTTGAATTAAATACTTTCCAGGGTAATAATCATGCTAGATTTGAAGAATTATATGAAATGCCCTTCTTACATTACACCTGAGCAGGTTAGTATTCCTGCTTTAGCTTTCAGAAGGAAACACTATAAACCTGTGGGACTGTGAAGGAGAGTAATCTCTCTTGGTTGCATGTCATGTTTTTGCTTACTATCAAAGTCTGACCTCATTTGCCAGTTACCAGCTGTTTATCCCCATTCTTTAATGTGTAGCTCACATTTTGCCTTTTTAATCTAGTCTTTCTTTACTAATACTTGACCTTTTATAGCCTGGTCACAGCATTTAATTATAGTAATTTAGTTTGTTTGTTGCTTTTATGTATACATCTCCCATCAAGATTAGAAATCACTGCAGAGCAGGGAGCATATTTATATCTTTTATGTTGTGCAGAATGCAAAAAGACAACTTGAAATATTAGTTTAAGTTCAATCTCAAGCAGGCTAAAGACTTAGGTTCAATGTAAGAAAAGTAGAAATGTATGCATAGTATATGCCAGTTTCCAAAATGTTGTTTCAGGTATGTTGATAAATGTTTTCTCTGCAGAGAGTGTATGTAGCCATATGCATAAGTATGTTTACTGAGTGACTTTTCCTAACCTTTAGTATGCTAATGTATTGTGACTTTCCAAGACCATTACTATGGTTTGAAAATATCCTCCAAATTATTTAACCACAAAAGTTTGGGTGTGGAATATTAATTATAACTTGAGAAATACTCATGTTTTGTGGCATGGCTTGGGAAATGCTAGAGCTTACTCTTTCCTATAAAACAATAATGACTACTGATCATTATCCTTACTGGTTTTTCATTTACTGCTGAAATAATTGAAAGGCATTCTGTGCTAATTTCTACTTCCTTATTTCATCATAGATTTAGATATAAAGAAGTTGGATGTTTTATGTTTTTAAAGATGTAAAGAAATTTTATTACCTTATCTCAGCAAAATTAGGAGGGAAACCCAGATTATGCATCTAGGAGTAAATTCTAACAAGCATTATTAGCTCATGCATGATATAAACATTTACCTTTCTTATGTCATATAAGTCATATAATTTTTTGTCTGTCCAACTGCTCCTTTTTCAGTAATGTTTCAGCGACATGTCTAGATTACATAACTTGTGTGAGATTTTATAGCGAAAATATATACTAACGGAGGCAATTGTCCTAGGGTACAAAAAAGTTTCTTCAGTGCCAGAATTTCACACCCTTTAACTCTCTAAAGCATAGGGGCAGTGGGGATCTGGATGAGGTCCCCTTCAGAGCACACATTTCCAGATTACATCAAATCTCTGTATTCTTTTTGATTAGGTGGCATTTTCAGGTCTTTTTCATCATTCAGTGTAATAATAATAATAGCTAAAATCATTTGAATTATTAATATTTGCCCAGAACTATTTTAATCATTTGCACATATTAATTCATGTAGTCCTCAAAACAAATTCAAAATCTGGCACTACTATTATCCCCATTTAATGGAAATGGAAACTGATACACAAAGAGGCTATTTGACTGAGATTAAACAGCTCGTAACTAGCAAAGCTGGGATTCCAATGCAGTCAGTTTGAATTCAGAATCTATGCATTTAACTACTAGGGCTATAGTACCAATTTTATAGACAATTGGTGACCATCATCCTTTTTACTTTTGAATGATATTTGGCACACTCATAATAAATAGTGATCATAGCTTTTATATTGAAAAGTCAATTTTTTCTACATTTGATGAATACATGTTCAACTCTTCAAGGAAAAATGACCAAAGTAAAGCCTATTTTCATTTCTTATGACTTAATATGTTACTTTAAAAAATACCATAGCTCTTTATTATTAAGCTGAATATTAAAACAGTGTGATACTCCAAGATGGAAACTGCTTAAAAACCCATTATTAACCCACACTTAACCAGTGCATTATATATTTCCATTATGGGGAACTGTGCAGAGGTAGTAGAGTCAGTCTCTGACTGGGGAAACGTTTAGGTTCACATTCTTCTGAGTCATGTTCTCAAGATGGAGCCGCATTGCGTTGTTTGAGAAACTCCTAGAACAGAAGTCACACTCACTTCAAAATTTAAGTAGGAAACTACACTCCAAAGCTGTGTATCATAGATAAAGTGCGTAAGCACATGTAGTTTAGAGACAGACTGTCTGGGATTAAATCTGGTTCCAGTACTTATTACCTTGTGAACTTGGGCAAATCATTTTAAGTTCTGTGGCTCAATTTCTTAATCTGAAATATGGGGAATAATAACAGTATCTATCTCATAGGGTTACTGAGAGCATTAAATGAATTAACCTATGAAAAGTGTTAGTACAGTGCCTGGTTCATATTAAGACTTTATAAATATTAACTATTATTATATGGCATGACAAGGATTCACTAGTGAATTTTACTTTGTTTTTATATCCTAAACTAGAAACAGGAGATGTAATAGTAGCTTTGCCTTGCTTTATACTTTCTCCCTTTAGATTCTGGTTCTTGTACCCAAATGGGTAAACAAGCACACCCCCCCTCCCCACCACCAATTCTCTTTATATCACTTTTTTTTTCTTTCAGAAAAATCACTGTTTGAGAATCTAAGGAAGAGAGCTTCAAAGTAGAAAGGTAAATCCTGGGACATACAGAAGAACCTCAAAACGCAGTGCCACCCAAGGGTGATTTTCTTGTGAGCCCGTAGATTGAACCACATTTAACAAAAATTGTTTGTTTTTGATGATGTTACTCTTTTGCAATTACAGTAAAACCTTACCATACTATGATAGGACATATACAAAATTCAGTCACTAACAATGGAGGTATTGTTATTATGACCTTAATAAATGACCACCAATAGCTACCCTAGAAGGTATCCCAGGGTCTCATTGCACTATCCAAATCTGTCCTGATTATGCTTAAAATTTGGTGCTACTTGATGGTGATTATCTACTCTGTAATTTTTGAACTTTAGTGAGATATAATTGATATATAACATTGTGCATGTTTAAGGTATACAATGTGATGATTTCATACATGTATATATTATGAAATGATTACCACAAGATTAATTAACACAACAATCACCTCATATAATGACTTTTTATGGTGAGAACATTTAAGATTTACTCTCCTGGCAACTTTCAATTATATAATACAGTATGGTTATCTATAGTCAATATGCTGTACAGTAGCTTTCCAGAACTTATTTATTTTACATATGGAAATTTGTACCCTTGGACAAATATCCCCATTTCCCCCACTCCCCAGCCCCTGATGATGACCATTCCACTCTCTGTTTCTATGACTTTGGATTTTTTAGATTCCACATATAAGTGAGATTTTACAGTATTTTACTTTTTCTATCTGGCTTATTTCATTTAGCATAATGCCTACAAGTTCCATCCATGTTATTACAAATGGCAGGATTTCTTTCTTTTTTATGGCTGAATAATATTTCATTGTGTATGCGTGTGTTGGGTGTGTGTGTATATGTATGCATGTATATATATATATATATATATTTGTGTGTGTGTGTGTGTATATATATTCCACATTTTTTAATCCATCCATATGCCTTGGCTATTGTGAATAATGCTGCAGTGAACATGGGGGTGCAGATATTGCTTTGAGATAGTAATTTTATTTCTTTTGTGTACATACCCAAGCAGTGGATTGCTAGATCAGGTGGTAGTTCTATTTTTATTTTTACTTATTTATTTGTATTTTTTTTTTTTTTTTTTTTTTTTGCGGTACACGGGCCTCTCACTGCTGCGGCCTCTCCCGTTGTGGAGCACAGGCTCCAGACGCACAGGCTCAGAGGCCATGGCTCACGGGCCTAGCCACTCAGCGGCATGTGGGATCTTCCCAGACTAGGGCACGAACCCGCGTCCCCTGCATTGGCAGGCGGACTCTCAACCACTGAGCCACCAGGGAAGCCCCTATTTGTATTTCTTAATCACAAACTCCTAATCCATTCCTCTCCCCACCACCAGGAACCACAAGGTTGTTCTTTATGTCTGTAGATCTATCTCTGTCCTGCACACAAGTTCATTTGTATCATTTTTATAGATTCCACAAATATCAAATATCATATTATATTTGTCTTTGTATGGCTTACTTCACTTAGTATGATAATCTCTAGATCCATCCATGTTGCTGAAAATGATATTATTTCATTCTTTTTTTATGACTGAGTAATACACCATTGTGTATATGTACCATATCTTCTTTATCCATTTATCCTGTTGATGGACATTTCGGTTTTTCCCATGTCTTGGTTATTGTAAATAGTGCTGCTATGAACACTGGAGTGCATGTATCCTTCCGAATTAGTTTTCTCCATATATATGTGCAAGAGTGGGATCACCAGATCATATAGTAACTCTATTTTTAGTTTTCTAAGGAACATCCATACTATTCTCCATGGTGGCTACACCAATTTACTTAATTTACTTGGTGTTCCCACAAACAGTATAGGAGGGTTCTTTATCCTCCACACCCTCTTTGGCATTTATTATTTGTAAACTTTTTGATGATGGCTGTTCTGACCCATGCGATGTGACACCTCATTGTAGCTTTGATTTACATTTCTCTAATAATTAGCAATGTTGAGCATCTTTTTATGTGTTTGTTGGCCACCTGTATGTCTTCTTTGGAGAAATGTATATTTAGACCTTCTGCCCATTTTTTGATTGGGTCGTTTGTTTTTTGTTGATATTGAGCTGCATGAGCTCTTTGTATATTTGTATATTTTGGAGATTAATACCTTGTTGGTCACATCATTTACAAATATTTTCTCCCATTCCATAAGTTGTCTTTTTGTTTCAGTTATGGTTTCCTTTGCTGTGCAAAAGCTTTTGAGTTTCATTAGGTCCCAATTGTTTATTTTTGTTTTTATTTCCATTACTGTAGGTGATGGATCCACCTGTGATTTATGTCAAAGAGTGTTCTTCCTATGTTTTCCTCTAGGAGTTTTATAGTATATGGTCTTACATTTAGGTCTTTAATCCATTTTGAGTTTATTTTTATGTGTGGTATTAGAGAATCTTCTAATTTCATGTTTTTTTACATGTAGCTGTCCAGTTTTCCCAGCACCACTTATGGAAGACTGTCTTTCCTCCATTGCATTTTCTTGCCTCCTTTGTCATAAATTAATTGACCGTAGATACATAGGTTTATTTCTGGGGTTTCTATCCTGTTCCATTGGTCTGTTTTTGTGCCAGTACCATACTCTTTTGATGACTGTAGCTTTGTAGTATAGTCTGAAGTCAGGAAGCCTGATTCCTCCAGCCCCGTTTTTCTTTCTCAATGTTGTTTTGGCTATTCATGGTCTTTTGTGTTTCCCTACAAATTTTAAAATTTTATATTCTAGTTCTGTGAAAAATGCCATTGGAAATTTGATAAGGATTGCATTGAATTTATAGATTACCTTGGGATAGCAGTTCTATTTTTAAGTTTTTGAGGAAACTTCATAGTGACAGTTTTTCCATAGTGGGTGTACCAATTTACAATTCCACCCATAGTGCACAAGGTTTCCCTTTTCTCCACACCCTCAACAAACACTTCTTATATTTTGTCTCTTGATAATAGCCATTCTGATAGGTATGAGGCCATATCTCATTGTGGTTTTGATTTACATTCCCCTGATGATCAGTGATGTTGACCATCTTTTCATGTATGTGTTGGCCATTTGTGTGTATCTTTGGGAAAATGTCTATTCAGGACCTTTCCTCATTTTTAATCTGATTTTTATTATTATTTTGTTGCTGAGTTGTATGAGTTCCTTATGTATTTTTGATATTAACCCCTTATCAGATAGATAGTTTGGAAATACATTTCCCCATTCCATAAGTTACCTTTTCATTTTGTTAACTGTTTCTTTTGCTGTGCAGATGTAGTTTTAGTTTGATGTAGTCCCACTTGTTTATTTTTGCTTTTGTTGCTTGTGCTCTTACTGTCATACCTCCAAAATCATTGCCAAGACCAATGTCAAGAAGCTTTCCCCCTATGTTTCTGTAGGAGTTTTGTGGTTTCACGTGTTACTTTTAAGTTATTATCCATTTTGAGTTAATTTTTGTGAATGTTATAAGATAGGGGTCCAGTCTCATTCCCTTGTATGTGAATATCCAGTTTCCTCACTATTATTTATTGATGAGACTATCCTTTCCCCATTGACTATTCTTGGCTCCATTATCAAATATTAGTTGACCATATACATGTGCTTATTTCTGGGCTTCGTATTCTCTTCCATTGACCTATATGTCCGTTTTTGTGCCAGTACTAAGTTGTTTTGATAGCTATATACTATATAAATACATGCCATTTATAATGTAGTATGAAATCAGGAAGTATGATGCCTCCAGCTTTGTTCTTCTTTCTCAGGATTGCTTTGGCTATTTGGTGTTGCTTGTGCTTCTGTATGAATTTTAGGATTTTTTTCTATTTCTGTGAAAAATGCCTTGGAATTTTGATAGGGATTGCACTGAATCTTTAGATAGGCTTTGTAGTATGGACTTTATAACAACATTAACTTTCTGGTCCATGAACATGGGTTTCTCTCCATTTATGTGTGCTTTCTTCAACTTCTTTCATCCATGTCTTACAGTTTCAGTGTACAGAATTTTCACCTCTTCAGTTAAAAATATTCCTAAGTATTTCATCATTTTTGACACTATTGTGCATGGTATCATTTTCTTTATTTCTTTTTCAGATATGTCATCATTAGTGTATACAAACACAACTGATTTTTTTATGTTGAATTTATATCCTGAAACATTACTGAGTTCATTTATTAGTTCTAACAGTTTTTTGTGCAGTCTTTAGAATTTTCTGTATTCGGGATTAAGCAAACAGAAATGACTTTATTTCTTCCTTTCTGATGGGGTGTCTTTTATTTCTTTTTCTTACCTGCATTCTCTGTCTAGGACTTCTAGTAATATGCTGAATAGAAATGGTGAGGAGGGCACCCTTGTCCTTTTCCTGATCTTAGAGGAAAATCTTTCAACCTTTCCACCTTTGAATATCATGTTAATTGTAGGCTTGTCATATATGACTTTTATTATGTTAAAGTATGTTCCTTCTACACCCATTCTATTGAGAGTTTTTATCATGAAAATGTGTTGAATTTTGTCAAATGCATTTTCTGCTATTATTGAGATGGTCATATGATTTTTACCTTTCATTCGATTAATGTGGTGTATTGCATTGATTGATTTGTGTATGTTGAACCATCCTTCCATTCCAGGGAAAAATCTCAGTTGATTCCAGTGGCAGGAGCTGGACTGGCAGCATGCAGGTACACATCTGCAGGGGATAACTATAGCCAATTATATCAGTGCAGTCCAGTGACAGGAGAGAGACCCACTAGCAGCTGTGGTGGCCTTGTTGTCAGCATGCATTCATACAGCTATAGGGGCTGACCACAGGCATGCACAAAGTAGTGGGGGTCGGAGGTGGAGCTCTAGGCTAGCATCTTTCACATGCTCAGTGAAGAAGCCAGAGCTGGCTTCAGGTGCATGTCCTGAGCTCTGATAGGGGCAGGGAGGCAGGAGTTGTGAGGGACTCAGGAAGCTGATGTCTGCAAGTGCAATAGTCTGTCAGGGGTGTGGGTGTGTGTGTGTGACAGCTTCAGTGGCAAAATTTGTAAGGTGTCTATGGTGGCTGTGCTGGTTGTTGGTTTCCTTAGTAGCAAAACTTCTGGCATCCTCTGCAGAGCAGTCTTTTGGGGTCTGCAATGAGGTCCTCAGTAATGAAAGCTGGAGGGGTCTGTAGTATCCGCAGGGGTTGGTGGTGGTCCTCTGTGGCAAAGGCTGCTAGGGTTCTCTGCATAGTGGGCCACTAGGAGCTGTGGTTGCTCACACTACATAGCTGACACTGGTAGACCCTGCCCTTCTTCCTTGTTCCTAGATATCTCTAGATGTCTCAGCTTTGCTGGTCTCTGGTTGGGTAAAACAAAAGTGAGTCCTTTGTTCAGTGCCATAAAAGGCTAGGGGGACTGATCACTCACCCCACTCTCCTATTCCTAGTGTGGGGAACTCTGTTGGGCTGGGATGTTCCCTTGGGACTGAGCAGTGCTGGCCTGGGACATGGGATGATGCAGACAAAATGAAACTGTTCTTTCTACCCTTTTTGTGCAGTTATTCTCAAGACTTTTGCTTCACTGTGTTACTGACTCTTAACCCCTGAGAGCTCTGAGAGCTATTTTTGTTTGGAGTTTTTATGATTGTCAAAATACAGTTCACCTCTGAGCAATGTGGGGCTTAGGGGCAGTGACCACCCCCGTGCAGTCAAATATCCACATATAACTTGATTCCTCAAAAACTTACTGTTGACCAGAAGCCTTACTGATAACATAGTTGATTAACACATATTTTGTATATTATATGTATTATATACTATATTCTTACAATAAAGTAAACTAGAGACAAGAAAATGTTATGAAGAAAATCATAAGGAAGAGAAAATATATTTGCAATACTATTGTATTTATTGGTACCATAAGTTTACATCATCTGTTTGCAAGATGAATCATGTTTTCTGTCAGTACCTTCATCACTATTGTCTTATATGATAAAATATACTGTACATGTTATCCGTATTACTATCACTAGACATCTAAAATGAAAAGATAATGTAAAGAGAAATTCATACATATTTACAGGTATAACGATTCATGCATTGATAACAAAGAAGCTGCAATATGATTGCTTTATGGTAGCCTAGTGTAATCAATGGTGCCATATAAGGTCTGTAAGTGTATGCTAAAGTTTCGGTAAATTTTAACTTTTTAAATAGATTTGTGTGCTTTTTGGGTAGTAAATGATAAAATAGACTAGTGTCTACGTATGTTTTATGTGTTCATGACATACTAACTTTTTCTTAATTTTTTCAGTATTTCTAGGCTATGTCGTTCATCTTCAAGTTTTTTCATATTGTCGCAAATCTCGAAAATTTTTTCCAATATATTTTTTGAAAAATATCCACATATCAGTAGACCAATGCAGTTCATACCCGTGTTGTTCAAGGGTCAGCTGTACATTGTTAAATGAAGAGTGGAATGAAATAATACAAATTTAGAGGAGGAAGACATCTCTGAATTCAGGTGTGTTTCAAGATTTCTTAAGACAGGTGGAACTTTTACATGAACCTTGGAGAATAATTATAATTGGGAAGGTAACAATAGCATTCCAGATGAATAGACAGACTAAATAAGGGCATAGAAGCAGAAATTCAGTTGTCATTAATGGGGAATAGAAAGGATGTGGAAAACCATATGATGGGCACACTTTTATAAACAGAACATAGGAGGCAGGATATTAGTTATTGGAATGGGAATGAAGGTACAAAAAATCAGGGTAAAGGTCATCTTGTGGGTGATACTTGGGAAAGGTATGATGGTCCTGTGAGCACATTGCTTCTTTTACATTAGCAGAGGTAGAACTAATTACCAACCACTTCAGATATGAATATGTGCCTGGCTGGCAGGGCCTTTATTTCCATGCTGATCAACTTTGTACTACACCCCCTCCTAACAACACAAGCAACAGAGAAAAAAATTACAGTGGAATGAAAACTACTTGTTTATTAATTTTAACTTGAACTTATGTAACTACGCTAGGTAATTTTATTTAAAATAATGTATATTTCCATATAGAAACAAATGATTCTTTGAAAATTTTGTTTAGGACAACACCTTAGGGTTTATCCAAGGCAGTATGAAATAGACTTAAGTTCACCATCTGTTGGATGTTATATTAGATAGAGAAGGAGAGAAGTCCTCTATTTTAGAATATTTTAATTAATTTTATTTGAAGGAAACATTACCTTAAATCAGGCAGATTAATCACATTTCTGAATGTTAAAAGGAGCAGCGATCCACATTTATGACCTCGATACCAAATTCTGCACAGTGTTTGCTGATTAGTGCTATTAGTCAAATTGAAATAAGATTGTACTGAGAATTGTTGAAGGGACTGCATGAGCTTGTAACAATATAACTTGGCTTTGAGTTATGATTTGCTCCCTGACTCACTGTGGCACTCTGAGGAAGCTACTAAATTTCTCAGGCCCTCAGTTTTCTCACTAATAAATGAGATGTCAAAGTCAAACTCTCAGACACTTAAAAATGATAGATGAAGCATCTTTAGCTGTAAAATTGAGTGTCAAGCTTTTAATAAAATTAGATTTTTTGAAAAACATGTTTATTAGTATAAAATTAGTTCAACCAAAGAAAAAGAAAAACACATACTGGTTGATATTCAGAGTTCTGATCTATGAGGAATCAACTTACCAGGTTCTATTCATTTGTGTGTGTGTGTGTGTGTGTGTGTGTGTGTTAACATCCCTTTTCTTATTTCTCTATATATCTTCTATGCAATGCATTTTTCTTCTCTTTGTTCACTCATTCGATTATTTCTACCTTGTCCTCTTAACATATGAAATAATCTTCCTTACAGATATTACTTCCAAGAAAACATGGAGTTTTATTTTTAGCATTGCACCTGAGATAAGTAATTTTAATTTCTCCAACAGAACCTTTCAGAAGCCCAATCACTGACTTTTTGTCTTCTAATGAAATGTGGTGGTCTAACAAAGGAATATACTTGCTTATTTTTCTAAGGACTTGGTGATAGTCATAATGACTAAATAATTCTTGCCTCTTCTACCTTTTATCCAAACTGTAATTCATTTCATTGCCAAATACTTTCTGTCTCCTCTTTTCCCTGCTGATTTCTACCCCCAATTCATTCAAAAATTACTAGTGGTTTCACTAAATCCAGTAAAAGTTTCTGTGTTTCTCAATACTTTTAACCACTCCCACTTTTCCAAAGAACATGCACATTTCTTGATTTTGATGGCATTTTACTTTTCTGATACTCCTATTTCTCTTATCATTCCATTTTTATATCCTTTGTTTATATCTTCTTCTCACTGTACCAGTTAATTGGGTATGCCCTAAACTCCATACCTAACTCACTATTGTTCATGCTTTTTTATGTCTTTGCTATTGCACTTTGCAAATGACTCCCAAATCAACGTATGCATGAACTCTTACATGCATTGCAGTACTCTATAGGACATATCCAACTGAATATCACACTGACATCTCATACTGAAAATATCTGAAACTCAAATAACTTCCCCTAAACATCTACCCACTTCATCTAGACTTTCTGTCACTCTTTTGATCTTTCAGACTAGACAATTTGAAGGTATTTTAACTCATTCATCTCCTTTTAGTCTATGTACAATTTCTCACTGAGTTCTCTATTTTTTCTTTTAAATATCTCTCATTTTTTTCTTCATTATTTCTGCTATCTACCCTGGTACAGCTGTTTATAAACTCATACTTGGATTACTGTAATGTCCTTACAATTGTCTTCCTGCCACATGTCACTCACCATCTATCTTGCACTTTCTCCTGCCAAATGGTTCTTCCCAAAGTATTATTTTCATGACTTTTATGCCTGTTATTTATGCCTGTTATTCAAGAACACTGATGTGAGATTTTTATTTTCTCTTTTTAAAAATTTCCCACATTTTTCTCAAATTAGAGAAAAAGTGATCTAAATACTGAATATCTTAATTACTTGCATCCTAAGTGATTATTTTGCTGCTCTAGATTTTTGTATGCTCTACTACTCTAATCCTTTTTATTTCTATCATGTACATCAAAGCATTACCAGCTATCAAAACATATCTGAAAAGGATCTCACTTTATTCTAGGTATGTTCTGAGATGTGCTTCAGCAACTTGGAAGGTGGTAACTAGCAGAGCATTGTCAGCTCACCAACAGAGGCATGACTACATGCTCACTCTATTATTGTAAAAGTACTTCAGTGTTCAGCAACTGGTTAATGAATTTTGAAAATTGTCTCCCTACATCCATTTATAGCAACAGTCTGTGCCTCCCCTGGCACTGCCCTGTATCTATCTAGTACTAGATTATGTCACTCCTCTTGTGACAGCATAACCCTGAATAGAATTCCAATGACATGAGAGGTTCCATTAGTGTTATATTCTGTAGAATTTAATTTGAATAAATCCAATTATATCTTGGTAATGAGACTACTAAATTTTAATGTTCTCTTTAACGAGCAGAAGATACACTCCAAAACAAACTGAACAAGTTTTCTGGCCCAGAGGTCCTTGGGGATTAATGCAGTTAATTGACTGATGTAGAAAATAAGGCCAGATGTGTATTTATTATTCAGCTGATGTCCAGGAACCTCTGAAGCAAGCCAAATGTTGAGGATACAGTAGAAAGTATTTCTTATCACCTAGGAGAGCTAGAGGAAATAATGAAGTTCCATTTACAACTTAATACAATTTAGGATATGTCCAGCTTGTTTGTGAGGGCACAAGATCAGATGGCCAACATTTGAGTGTTTTTGAGTATGCCCAGTTGGAATGAGGCACTGATATAGAGTGGATTGTATGATTTCTTAACATTCTGATTTATCGTCAAGACCCAAGTACACATTTCTGTTTGATTTAATCTTTCCTGTGCAAAGTGAAATGACAATAGATTAGTTATAAGTAAAGACATCTCTTTTTAGGGAAAAAATGAAATTATTTCTTTCAGTCGACTCATACTTTAGCTACACATAGGGAAATGTCACCAAAGAAAAAATAATATCTTGAAGTCATATTTACATATGTATGGTATGGAGGTATTAACTAGGAATCTATGAAGTAAATTTAAATATGTGTGAAGTAATTTAAATATGTGTTCTGGTGTACTGTGGTATCATTGGAAATTATCCACATACTTGAGTTATTGCTCATTTTATAATTTACAAGTAACCCAGGGTTTTAACAGCTTCCCTAGAGTTAATAAAAACATTCTTTCTATTATATAATCCAATTTAGGAGTGTTTTTAAGGAAGTAACTCAAGTGAGTTCACCTAACAAGCATTGTTGCATTTTCTTTACTATGTATGTGGCAATTAATAACTCTGTGTGTATATATGTACTCTAAAAGACAAAGGAGTGTTCAAAAAACAATATTAAAATGATTGAATTATGAGTATTATTATATACTGACTTTACTCCTTTGGTATACTTTTTGACAGAATAGAGCTCCATTAAGTGCTAAAGTACATTAAGTTTATTTGAAATCCAATTTCTGAAAAAAATCACAAATATATTACCAATTGCATTAACATTTGTATTTATCATAATTTTCCACTTAAAATGTCAAATTGTATTGAGTATTTTACAATCCCATGAAGTCATGGTTTTATACAGTAGATGTGTGAGAATTTTGACAGAGTAATTGGAATAAGATATTGAGATGATTATCACTCTTCTATATTTAATGACATCAGTTTCAGTTGCTGTTTTAGTTGACCCTATTAATGCTAATTATGAGCTACTGTGTTTTAATTCAAAGTAACTGTTACAAAAGTATATATATTTGGTATTTGTTGAATACAAAAAAGGAATACACATCAGTGTGGTCCTGAAGAACACCATATACTTAATGGTTTGTTGAAGGCAGCAGTTGCTGAGATGGGCTAGGAATAATTTGTAAATTTAGTTTGCCATTGCTACATTTACTAATGCAAACTTGAAAGAGGGGGAAATGAACAGGTTGTTATAATCTTGTTTGAGATTTCTTCATTTATTTTATCCTTTTAAACTTTATTTTTGAGAGTAATTTATTGTAGATTGCTTTTTTAAAAAATTGAAGTATACTTGATTTACAATATTATATTAGTTTCAGGTGTACAGCATAGTTATTCAGTATTTTTATAGCTTACACTTTATTAAAATTTTTACAAGATACTGGTTATAACTCCCTATGCTATAGATATATCCTTCTTGTATATCTATTTTATACATAGTAGATTGTTATCTCTTAATCTAATACACCTATCTTTCCATTCCTTTCTTCCCTCTTCCCACTGGTAACCACTTGTTTGTTTTCTATATCTGTGTGTCTGTTTCTGTTTTGCTATATACATTCACTTGTTTTATTTTTTAGATTCCACATAAGTGATATCATACAGTATTTGTCTTTCTCTTATTTCACTAAACATAATAATCTCTAGGTCCATCCACATTGCTGCAACTTGCAGAATTTCTTTTTTATGGCTAATATTCCATTGTGAGCACACGTGTGTGTGTGTGTGTGTGTGTGTGTGTGTACACATACCACGTCTTCTTTATTCATTCATCTGTTGATGGACATGTGTTGCTTCATATCTTGGCTACTGTAAATAGTGCTGCTATGAACATTGGAGTGTATGTATCTTTTTGAATTAGTGTTTTCATTTTCTTTGGTATTATACAAAGGAGTAGAATTGCTGGATCATATGATAGTTATATCTTCAGTTTTTTTGACAAACCTCCATAATGTTTTCCATAGTGGCTGCACCAATTTACGTTTCTGCCCACAATGTATAAGAGTTCTTTTTCCATGCATATCCTCACCAACATTTGTTATTTCTAGACTTTTTGATGATAGCCACTCTTAAAGGTGTGAGGTGATATCTTATTGTTGTTTTGACTTGCATTTCTCTAATAATTAGTGATGTTGAGTACATTTTCATGTGCCTGTTAGTCATCTGTATGTCTTCTTTGCAAAAATGATTGTTTAGGTCTTCTGCCCATTTTTTTGATAGGGTTGTTTGTTTTTTTGATATTGAGTTGTATGAGCTATTTATATATTTTGGATATTAACCCCTTGTAGTCACATCATATGCAAATATTTTCTCCCATTCTGTAGGTTGTCTTTTCATTTTATTGATGGTGTCCTTTGCTATGCAAAAGCTTTTAAGTTTAATTAGGTCTCATTTGTTTATTTTTGCTTTTATTTCTTTTGCCTTAGGAGATAGATCCAAAAAATATTTCTATTATATATGTCAAAGAGTGTTCTGCCTATATTCCTTTCTATGACTTTTATTGTTTCAGGCCTTACATTAAGGTCTTTAATCCATTTTGAGTTTATTTTTGTATATGGTGTGAAAATGTTCTAATCCCATTGTTTTACATGTAACTCTCCAGTTTTCCCAGCACCGTTTATTGAAGAGACTGTCTTTTCTCTATTGTATATTCTGCCTCCTTTGTCATAGATTAATTAACCACAGGTGTATGGGTTTATTTCTGGGCTCTCTATTCTCTGCAACTGATTTATGGGTCTGTTTTTATTTTTTGTTGTTCCAGTACCATGTGTTTTGATTACTGTAGCTTTGTAGCATAGTCTGAAGTGTGGGAGGGTGATACCTCCAGCATTGCTCTATTTCTCAAGATTGCTTTGTGATTTTGGGGTCTTTCATGGTATCACGTGAATTTTAGGCTTATTTGTTCTAGTTCTCTGAAAAATGTCATGGGTGTTTTGATTGGGATTGCATTAAATCTGTAGATTGCTTTGGGTAGTATGGCCATTTTAGCAATGTTAATACTTCCAATCCAAAAGTATGTGTTATCTTTCCATTTCTTTGTATCATCTTCAATTTCCTTTATCAGTGTTTTATAGTTTTCAGAGTATAGTTCTTCCACCTCCTTGATTAAATGTATTCCTAGGTATTTTATTCTTTTTGATGTGATTGTAAACAGGATTTTTTTTTACTCTCTTTCTGATAGTTCATTATTAGTGTATAGTAAAGCAACAGATTTCTGTATATTAATCTTGTGTCCTACAACTTTGCTGAATTCACTTATTTGTTCTAATAGCTTGGGGATGGAAACTTTAGGGTTTTCTGTATAAGTATCATGTCATCTGCAAATAGTGACAGTTTTAATTCTTTCTTTCCAATTTGGATAACTTTTATTTATTTTTCTTGTTTGATTGCTGTGGCTAGGACTTCTAATGCTATGTTAAATAGAAGTGGTGAGAGTGGGCATCTGTCTTGTTTCTGCATTTAGCAAAAAGTCTTTTAACTTTTCACCATTAAGTATGATGTTGGCTGTTGGTTTGTCGTGAATGGTCTTTATTATGTTGAGATATGTTCCCTCTATATCCACTTTGATGTGAGTTTTTATTATGAATGGATGCTGAACTTTGTCAATTGTGCTTTTTTGCATCTATTGAGACGATCATGTAATTACTCTCCCTTTTGTTAATTTGTTGTATGATGTTGATTGATTTGCGAATGTTGAACCATCCTTGTGACCTTGGAATAAATCCAACTTGGTCATGGTGTATGATTCTTTTTATATATTGTTGGATTTGGCTTGCTAATATTTTATTAAGGAATATTCTTGGATCTATATTCATCAGAGATATTGACCTGTAATTTTCTCTTTTTGTAGTGTCTTTCTCTGGTTTTCATATTAGAGTAATGGTGGCATCTTAGAATGAATTTAGGAGTGTTCCATACTATTCAATTTTTTGGAATAGCTTGGGAAGAATAGGTATTAGCTCTTCTTTATATGTTTGGTAGAATTCCCCTGTGAAGTGGTCCAGTCCTGGACTTTTGTTTGCTGGGATTTTATTTTTTTAATTACAAACTCAATTTCACTGCTAGTGATCAGTCTGTTCAAATTGTGTTTCTTCTTGATTCAGGTGCAGGTTGTTTGTTTCTAGAAATTTGCCCATTTCTTCTACATTGTCCAGTTTGTTGGTATATAAATCTTTGTATTATTCTCTTATGTTTTTTTTTTAATCTATCTTGTATCATTTGTCATTTCTCCTCTTTCATTTCTTATTTTGTTTATTTGGTTTATCTTTCTTTTCTTCTTGGTGAACCTGGCTAAAGGTTTATACATTTTGTTTACCTTTTCAAAAAAAACAGTTCTTGGTGTTATTGATCTTTTCTATTTTTTATCTCTATTTTATTTATTTCCTCTCTGATATATACTATTTCCTTCCTTCTGCTGACTTTGGCCTTTGTTTCTTCTCTTGCTGATTCATTTAGCTTGTAGGTTAGATTATTTATTTGATATTTTTTTTGTTTCTTGAGGAAAGCCATTATCACTATAAACTTCCCTTTTTGAACCTCTTTCACTGCATCCCACAGATTTTGGAGTGTTGTGTTTCCATTTTTATTAGTCTTGAGGTATTTCCTGATTTCCGTTTTGATTTCACTATTGACCCATTGGTTTTTTACTTGCTTGTTGTTTAGTCTCTACATATTTGTTCTTTTCCCATTTTTCTTTCTGTAGTTGATTTCTAGTTTCATACCATTGTGGTCAAAAAATGTGTGATATAATTTCTATTCTCTTAAATTTGTTGAGACTTCTTTTGTGACCTAGTATGTAATGTATCATGAAGAACATTCCCTATGCACTTGAAAAGAATGTGTTCTGCTGTTTTTGAAAGGAATGCCCTGTAGATATCTCTTGGTCTAAGTGGTCTGTTGTGTCATTTAAGACCATTGTTGCCTTATTCTTTCTGAGTGATCTGTCCATTGATGGAAGTAGGATGTTAAGTTCCCCTACTATTATTGTATTCTTGTCAATATCTCCTTTATGCCTGTTAGTATTTGCTTTATATATTTACATGTTCTTGTATTGGGCACATATATATTAATGTGTATAATATCTTTTTCTTGTATTGATCCCTTTATCGTTCTATAATGCCCTTCTTTGTCTTTTGGTATAGCCTTTGTTTTGCAGTCTGTTTTGTTTGATATGAGTATTGCCACTCCTGCTTTCTTGTTGTTTCCATGTGCATAAAATATCTTTTTCCATCCCCTCACATTCACTCTGTGTATGTTTTTAGCTGTGAAGTGAGACTCTTGTAGAAAGTGTATTGAAGGGTCTCGTTTTCTTTTTTAGTTTTTTAATCCATTCAGCCACGCTATATATTTTAATTGGAGCATTTAGTCCATTGACATTTAAAGTAATTTTTAATAGGTATGTACTTATTGCCATTTTATTACTTGTTTTCCAGTTGTTTTTGTAATTCTCTGTTCATTTTTCCTATTTCTTTTTTTCCCTTGTGGTTTGATATTTTTCTTTAGTAATATGCTTGTGTTCCTTTCCTTTTGGTTTCTGTGTGTCTGTTGTAGGTTTTTGGTAACATGGGGTTCATATATGTTGGCCTATAATTATCTCTACTTGTTTTAAACTAGTAGTCATTTAAGTTCAAACACATTCTAAGAGATCTACATTTTTTACTCCCCTCTCCTACATTTTGAGTTTTTGATGTCATGTTTGCATCTTCATGTTTATCCCTTAACTGTTTATTGTATTTATAGTTGCTTTTACAGTTTTTTTTTCTTTTAATCTATGTACTAGCTCATTTAAGCAGTTGATCCTCTATCCTTACTATACATTTGCTTTTCATAGTGGTACTTTCCCTTTCCTATAGATTCTTATTTTTTTTTCCATTTAGAAAAGACCCTTCAACATTTCTTTTAGGGTCAGTTTAGTATTGTTGAATTCTTTTAGTTTTGCTTGTCTGAGAAATTCTTCATCTCTCCTCCAATCTTGAATGATAATCTTGCTGGGTAGAGTATCCTAGGTTGTAAGGTTTTCCCTTTCAGCACTCTCTATATATCATGACACTCTCTTCTGACCTGCACGGTTTCTGCAGAGAATTCAGTTTATAGCCCCATAAGCCTATAAGTTTATAGCCTTAAGGGGATTATCTTGTATGTTACTCTTTTTCTCTTTCTGCCTTTAGAATTCTCTCTTTACATTTAACTTTTGCCATTTTGGTTATAAGTCTTGGTGTGTGTCTGTTTGGGTGCATCTTGTTTGGGACCCTCTGTGCTTCCTATACCTGGATATCTGTTTCCTTCTTCATGTTTAGGAATTCTTCAACCATAATTTCCTCAAATACATTTTCCATCCCCATCTCTCTCTCTTGTTCTTCTAGGATCCCTATAATGCAAATGTTGGTACACATAATGTTATCCCAGAGATCTCTTAAAATGTTTTTATTTTTTAAAAATTTGCTTTCCTTTTTGCTGTTCCATTATTCTATCCTTCAGATTACTTGTGTGTTCCTTTGTATCACTTCATTCCTTCTAGTGTGTTTTTTTATTTTAGTTGTTGAGCTGTTTATTTCTGGTTGGGTCTTTTTATGGTTTCTAGCTCTTTTTTAAAATTATCATTGTGTCAATCTATTCTTTTCCCTAATTCTATTAATATTTTTATAACCAATGCTTTGAAATCTTTATATGATAAATTGTTTATTTCTGTTTCATTATTTTTTCAGGGATTTTCTCTTGCTCTTTCAATTGAGAGCAGTTTCTCTGCCTTTTCATTTTGCTTTTGTCTGCCTCTATGAATTTAGGTGAAACAGTTACCTATTGCATTCTTGAAGGGATGCTCTTCTGTGGGAGCATCCCTATAAAGCTTGCATGTGCCCAATGCCTTTGGTGGGAGAGCTGGATTTGACGTGTACACAAGTCATGTCTTTCCTCATGGTATGCTGGAAGCTATCTCCTTGATAGGTGGTGGGGCTGTAAATGGAGGGGCTACAGCTGGAGCTACTTATGAGGTGGGATTTTTCCCTCTGCTCAGTGGCCATCACCACTCTATTGGGGGTGGGTCTAATCCCAAGTTGCTGGAGCAGAAGCCCTGAGGGTTGGCCCAAATTGTCTCTGTTCCCTTTAAGTGTGTGTTTTCCCTTCTCCCTGCACCAGGACCCTTGCCCCAGAGGGGGGAATACCGAAGAAAGTGGAGTCCTTGCTGGCTCTTGGCCCCTATCGGCCACAGACAGGTCTGAGCTATCTCCAGTACCCTGCCTGTGCAGGTGCACATACTTGTTTCCCTCCCTCCACTCAGATGCAGCATTGGGTGCATGTCCCATTTGTCCCCCACAGCAGATAACTGCCCCCAGCTTCAGTTGCCTGCACCCTGTTGTGGAGTCACAGTTAATTGCTGGCATAACCCATGTCAACTCTTGGGATGTATAGGGTGGTGATCTGTGGTGGAGCTCCTTTAGTAAGTGCCAACAATGGCTACCTCCAGCTCTACCCAAGTTACACCGAAGGACCTCATGTCCTCTGCATCTCAGGGTTGAGTCTTCTCTGTAGTAATGGCTGCCTCAGATCCATTGCAGCACTGTGACATAGAGTGAGTGGGGCTGGAGCATTTGCTTGGCCTGAGCTGGGGTGCTCACTGAGGTGGTCATGGGAAACCCTGCAGCTTTTAGATCAGATCTTTCTTCCCCCTGCCTTGGGGGCAAGTCAGCAACCATGCGTGGAGTCCAGGCTTCCCACTACTCTTGTGTTAGTTCCAGTGGTCCTCCAGCTAGCTAAGGGGACTCGTCTCCCCTGTGTAAGACAAGGGCTGGGACATCTAATCTTTGACTCTCACTGCTCGCTCCTCAGGGCAGGAGTCTGTGTAATCTCCCTTTTCCTCCAAGTATCCTCCCAGGGGCACAGGTCCCAACCTGATCACTTTTCTTCCCTTCCTACCTGATTACATGTCTATCTTTCTTACAGCCTTAGTTGTCTTTCTACCAGTTTCCAGCTGGTTTTCAGTGAGAATTGTTCTGTGTGTAGATGAATTTTTGATGTGTTTGCTGGGGAAGGTGAGCTCCACCTCCCCTTACTTCACCATCTTGATCTATCTCTATTGTAGGTTACTCTTGCTTCACAAAGCAGAAGCATTGTTTTCTCCAAATCTTGAGGAACTGGCAATAAAGTAAGTAATAGCAAGTATAACTGCTCTTTTGATTTGGGGTTTTCTTTCAATACTGAACTGTAGTGAAGTCTTTGGTTGGACTTTTCTCAAATCAGTCATTATTTGCCACAACTCATGGTTCATATTCAAAGTAATTGACTATCAGTGCAATCTGAGTACAGACTACTTGGAACAGATGATATAAACAAGTGGTCCCCAAACTTTTTGGCACCAGGGACCGGTTTCATAGAAAACAGTTTTTACACGCACCAGGGAAAGGATGGTTCAGGTGGTAATACGAGTGATGGGGAACAATGGAGAGTGGCAGATGAAGCTTTGCTTGCTCACCCACCACTCACATCCTGCTGTGCAGCCCAGTTCCTAACAGGCTGCAGATCGGTACCAGTCCGTGGCCCGAAGGCTGGGGACCCCTGCTATAAAAAACATATACTAGTACCAAGGTATTATAAAAGAATATTATCCCTGCCACACTCTGTTAAGTAGCATTGTAGAGACAGCCCAGTGGCAACACATTGAACCGTAGGCATCCTAGTCTCTATCTACCCTTGGCACACTGTCTGTCCACTCACACTCTTAATTGCTTATTTTCCTTCAACATCATCGTCCTCTTCTTAATCCTGGCACAAGTGTTGTGCCTCAGTCCAACTGGAGCGGAGCCACGTTTAGATATGGAACCGAACAGGACACCATGAAGCCTTCCCTATATCCTCTGCTTTAGCTCCTCTCTGAAGTACCTAGATAATAGCATTTGATGCAAATTTCCTGAGTTGTTTTGCAGATGTGAACCCCTCCTAACCAAATGGAAGAACTACTTGATGACCATGAGCACATAGCCCCAGGACTCCTGGAGACTAAGGACTGACAAGGTTAATCCCTGTGACACCACCCTGCTACCTCACCATCAGCCAATCAGAGAACTGTGCACAAGCTGATCACATACCCTGTGACCCATCTCCCTCCTGGCCTTTAAAATGCTTTGCCAAAACCCTTAGGGGAGCTCAAGGTTTTTCAGGGCATGAGTCACCTCCTCTCCTTGTATGGCCTTGCAATAAACCTTTCTCTGCTCCAAACTCCAACATTTCAGTTTGTTTGGCCTCACCATGTGTTGGGCACATGAACACAATTGTTAGTTGCGTTAACAATTTTGGTGAAGCCAGCCTAGGAGTCCATGCCCATGACAGGTCGACCCTGGCCTGGCCCTTCCCTGAGCCCCCAGCAGCTGCTGGAGCCCATTTTGCTCCAGGGATCAGGAAGGGCTGTCCCTGACAGGCACTGGCCACCCATGGCATGAAGCTGTTGAGCTGAGAAATGTATGGAGCTGTGGTCCACATTTGGTGTCATTGGGTGAGTCACTTCAACTTGCGCAGGTTGGGAATTCTCTCCACTCCATTTGGGGTGCTTCCCTTGTGGGAAGTGAGCCATTTGAGGATAAGTTGCTCCAGTGTGCACACCAGGAACATATTCCCCCCTCAGATTGGCTTTTCCTTTATGGGACAAGCCAATTTGTTTTGTTGGGGTACCCTGTTGGATATGGGAATTGTTGTTGGACTCTACCTGATTTGGGAACCTGTTCATTTGCGAGAATTGGGCATGGTGGAGACCTTCGTTGGGGAGTGAAAGGGGAATTCTAGGCTACACCTCTTCTGATTTTCTGTCTGAGTGACCATAGCTTAGTTGTTGTTTGTGTTTTTATGTGTATTATTTTGGGGTGAGCCACTCGTGGTCTATTCTTTCTCGTGAGCCAGGCCACTCTGGAGCCTCTGTCTGGGAATGGAGGTGGAATTTCTGGGCTATGCCTCGTCTGATTCTTTGTCTGTGGGACCATGTGTTTGTTGTTTGTATGTGTGTTAGTACTTGCATTGGCTAGTTGTCTTTGGTGAATAACGGGCTTGTGTGTGATGACACCAGGATATTCTTCCCTATTTCGTTGGTTTCCCCTGCGGCAGAGCGTTGGTTAGAATTTTCTTCCTTTTAGGGGCTAGGGAACTGTGACACTGAGAGACCGATTTGAACTGCTGTTTGCTTGATATTTGATAACACCGGCCATGAATAATTAAGTATGGATGATCAGAGCTCTGTTCCATCTTATAGTCCCCTGGGGTGCTTTTGCAAAACTAAGACATCTTTAGCTATGTTCCCTAAATGAAAGAAAATGCTTCAATACACCCTGAGATCTGGACGGCAAAGGCCCCTAATGGCTTGGCTACTATGTCAAAGTGGGTCTTTTGCAATTGCTTTTATCTTGGGGGTATGTGTGTGTATGTGAATGGGTGTCTCCGTACCTGAGTCCAAATCCCTTTTTCTCTTCCTGGTTTTGCTGGAAAAGGGGCATGTGGATGTGAGTGGATGATATGTATGTATTTGTTTGTTTAAACTGAGGTGGATATTTGGGAACTGAGAAAAAGTAAAGTTCCCTGAAAATAGCCTGAGATGGCTGGGTTTTGTATAAGTAGTTAGAAGAGGAATTTGCATTTCTCTTCCTGTGCCAGATCTACCTGGGCTCTCTGGAGCTGATCTAATCAATCTGTGTTGCTTGGAACTGAAGAAAAAAGGGGGTGCAAGAATATCATTTGAAACCGCTGGGAATGCTCCCTCAGCCAAACTTTAATTCATAAGCTTCATTAGGGTCTGCAGAAACTTACAGTAAAACCCATTAATTATAAAAAGATGAAAGAGGTCCAACAGGGACGGGACAAAATATCTTTCAGTCTTCCAAGGTAGACTAGTGGAGGCTTTTAGGAAGTATGCGAACGTGGATCCCTCCTCCCCCAAGGGACAGGCCCTTTTGGCTATGCATTGCATAGCCCAGTCTGCTCCAGACATCAGGCGCACAATTCAGAAAGCAACTGCTGGTCCTCAGGCTCCAATGAACGATTTGTTCCAATTGGCTTATTTGGTTTTTAATAGTAGAGATATGGTTGAAAAGGCTGAACGCACCCAGAGAGGTATGCAAAATACCCAGACGATGGCAATGGCTTTGACCCCTCAGAGACCACCAAAGGGGAAAAAAGTCATCCAAGGAGAAGCTTGCCTGTATCTTTGAGATGCAAATGTCCTATCTGGTCTTCTCTGGAACCCTCAACTCTGCCATCCTTTTAAAATGCAAATTTTGAAAAGAGGGTAAAGTAATTTAGAAATTGCCTTGTCAAGGGTAAATAGAAATCCTAAATGTTTTTTTCTGCAAATATTTAACCATATAGACAAGTGAGCTTGATTTGTTCCATCCGCCAGAAACCTAATTTTAATCCAACCTTTTGTAAACTGATGGGTTTTACATTGCTGTACCTGACTCAGGGCTGAACTTTTGAAGTGAGGACTATGAGGTCTCTCTGTTTGTTTATGTGTTTGTATGTGTCTGTCTTTGGATAACTTTGCTGAGGTTAATTTGTAAGTGAGCTCTATTTTTTTTTTTTTTTTTTGCAGTACGTGGGCCCCTCACTGCTGTGGCCTTTCCCGTTTCGGAGCACAGGCTCCGTACGTGCAGGCTCAGGGGCCGTTGCTCACGGGCTTAGCCACTCCGCGGCATGTGGGATCTTCCCGGACCAGGGCACGAACCCATGTCCCGTGCATCGGCAGGCGGACTCTCAACCACTCCGCCACCAGGGAAGCCCTGTAAGTGAGCTCTATTTAATTGGCTTAAAGAAAAGTAAGCACTTACAAATCAAACAATTCTAAGTACAAGAGAAATTAAGCTAAATGAGTTTCAGGTTCTCCTGAACTGGGCCATATTTAGTGTTAAAATAATACCTGGTATTAATGTTTACGTTTGTGGATCTAATTAATATAGACATGTCTTTAGAGTCATCAACATTAAGTATAATACTTTCACTGCACCTAGGTTTAATAGAAGTTAAATGAAATCTTGTTATACCTGTCCCAAATTTGTCAGCAAGAAGAATAACTTGGTATGATGAAACTTTACAGTAAATGTAAACGAGATAAGAGCTTTTAAGTAAACTCTATAGGAATAATTATGTTTTGAAAATTATCTAAAATAGTCCCTCCAGATTTTGATAGCTATTACTTGCCTCTTGGTTTTCACTGGAAATTAAGGGTTTTATGAGTTGGGGATTCTAATTTGGATATCTAATTAAAGCTACTAAAAATAATAAAACATTACTATATAGTAGGAAAGTGGGATATATATTTTGAGTAAAAAAGGACTTTTATGCATGGTCAGGCTTAGATTAGATTACACTTAATTGGGTAAATGGATTTTGTTATTAAAATAGATTGGTGTCAACAACAAATTGGCACTTGCCTTTGGTGCTTGCAAACTACTTCTACAAGGATTAAATCATGTGCTGCTGCAGCTGCTGATTTTCAACACCCCCTGAAAGGAGTTCAGCATGGAGAGCAGAAATGAGTCACTCTGTGCTCTGGGGAAACTGACAGAACAGGTCTTCAGATAGTTAAATATTTTCAGGAGACGACTTTATGAGCCCAGTTCTTGTATCTCCTCATATCTAGAAAAGCTCTAAATTCCTTCATGGTGACGACTGCTCCTCATGATTAGCAGAAATCTTCTGCAAAAAAAAAAAAAAATATATATATATATATACATGTGTTAGATTGTATGTGCTCCCCCTTCACCAAAAGCACATATATACTGACCTTCCCCCCTACCCTTTGGAACAGTTTCTTAGAACTATCTGAAATGCTGTCTCCTGGGCTATAGTCCTCATTTTGCCCCAAATAAAACTTGACTCATAACTCTCATGTGCATTTTTTTAAGTCAAAAGTTTTATGGCAACCATGAAGAAGGGACTCAGGGTGGAGTTCTCTCCTTTGCCTGAACTGTATGAGAGACCAGAGCCTCGGTACCAGCAGAGACACCTTGCACCCATCCAGCTCCTTGGAGAGTCCAGACGAATTTGGGTAAGTCTCTCTTGGTTCTCGGATCTCCGGTATTGGTTGATGATCCTGAGTTTTATTTGGTGGTGTATAGCAGGTATCTGCACCCTCCCAGTTGAAAGATACCAGGGAAATACCCACCCAGTTGGAAGATACTGGGAGGGGCCTGGTTGAAAGATACTGGGGTTTGCTCAGTTGTAGGAGACTGAGTGATCTGTGCTGAGTGGTTAGATAAGAGGCTGATCTGAGGCTTTTCCTCAATTCGGCTGCCTTAATAGAATTTGTCGGGATAAAAGTGAAGATATTTCATGAGAGCTTTGCTCTGAAGAAAAGGGACAAGACTCCTCCCAGCCAGTTACGGATTTCTCAGGTGACTGAGAACTTTACGGGAGTGGTGGAGGCAGAGTCCTCATACTGTGCAGTGGTCCCATAGGGAAACCTACTCATTAATTAAAACACTTGCTCCTCCAGGGGTCATGGATAAGAATTGGTCATTCAGTGATCCCAGCAACCGTGGTGGTCTTAGAACACCAAAGGGAGAAACTGAGACACATAAGAGGGATGAAACGACTCTAGGGTGATGCCTAGAGGAGTTAAGCTCACAAACAGCACACTGGCCCACAGCACAATTTCACTAGTAAATTTTATCTCTGACAAATTCAACTTTAAAATGGGAAATAGAGCCTCTCAAACACAGAAACAAGGGGCATCAGAAAGCCAGCTTCTTACTAACACTCCAGCCAGCTTTATGTATGTACAAAACTCATACTTGCAAGTACCTACTTAATTGGGGAAATTATATTAAAGGTGATCTCAACCTAAAATGGCCAAATTGGGGTTCTTTTGACATTTCAAAATTGATATTTTTGCACGCAAAGTTAGAAAAAGCCAGCAGTAAGATCAAAGAGACTGAATTAAATGCTTACTTTGATTGATATCTGGAAGCTTCTAAAAGAGTAAATGATAGAGTAACTTCTTGAAACTATATCAGAACTACAAAAGGCTACTAGCACTGTCTCTGATTCTGTCTCTCCCTCTGCTTCTCCCATGTATCCTCTTCTATTTTAATTGCCTGGCGCAGATGCTCTTTTTCTCTTCCAACTCTGGGCTCCTGCTGCTCCCCTTTCTCCAGGAAAGGAGGATAAAAAGTCAGAAGTGATTATAGCTCCCTTTAAGGAGAAACCTATTACAGGGAGAGGTGAACCATCTTCGGTGTTTACGTACACACCCTGGAGCCAAACAGAACTTAGAGCCTTAGGTATGGAATTTCATGATCCAAGTCAGGATCCGTTGGGATTTGCTCAGGAATTTGAATTAACCATCCAGACCTACAAGCCCAGGTTTTCAGACCTGTATCAATTAATACAGCTATTAGTTTCTGAAAGCAAAGCAAGGGAATGGAAAGAGAAGACAGGATGGAAACGCCCCTTAATGGATTTTGAATCACATAGTCCAGAGTCTCACACTGAATGCAAGGAATTAGCTCAGAAATTACTCGAACTTATCCTAGAGCATTTTCCAAAAATATGTAGAGTGGACAGAGATTCAACAGTGTAAGTAAAGATCAGATGAATAAATTCTGGACTATTATGAAAGGTTTGAATGAATCATTCTCTAACCACCAAAATGATCCTTTGCTTAACTCCACTTTTTTAGAAGGTTTAGATGAAGATTTATGTACTCTAGTCAAAAGACACAATCTAGGGCTTCCCTGGTGGCGCAGTGGTTGAGAGTCTGCCTGCCGATGCAGAGGACGCAGGTTCGTGCCCTGGTCTGGGAAGATCCCACATGCCGCGGAGTGGCTAAGCCTGTGAGCCATGGCCGCTGAGCCTGCGTGTCCGGAACCTGTGCCCCGCAGCAGGAGAGGCCACAACAGTGAGAGGCCTGTTACCGCAAAAAAAAAAAAAAAAAAAAAAAAAAAAAAAATACACAATCTAGGTTGGTCTACGTTAAATACACACACCCTTGTTACACTGGTTCACCAAACTTTCAAGACCATTAAAAAAAAAAAAAGGAAAGAAGAAAGAAAAGGGGTTATCTACGAAAATTATGAACCTTCAATTGGGCCAATTAAGTATACAATGCCTGTCGAAGGTTAACTGACCACTGTTTAATTTCCAACAAGTAGAGAAAGCTAACTTGAAGGAAAAAAGAAAATCACTTCACTGTTCTGACCCTGAGGGAATAAGACCTACTACAGAGCCTGATTTTCTCTCCCTGTGACTTGAGACCAGAGCTCTCAGGATCACTTATCGTATTTGGATCATCTCTAAATTCCTGAGACTGACAAAAAAAAAAGGAGGGTGGGGAATTCTTTTTAAAATTTAACTTACTCCAACTGTTATTTACAACTAGTGAGTTTTATATTATGATATCTGATTCATGACTAAGTTTAGAAAATGAAGCTATGAGATCTCTCATGTCTGTCTGTATGTTTATGTGTGCATTGTCTTTGTTTTTACCTTTGGGTGGTATTATCAAAGATTAATTTGTAAGTGAGCTCTACTTAAGTGGATTATAGGAAATTAATATTTGTTTCCTTTATTTCGCTTATATAAATTCTCAAAAAAAATACAGAAGGTAACTAGCCAGAATGAGTTACAGGTTCACGTGAACTGTGAAATAGTCAGTATTAAATTAATATCTGGTATTAATGTTTGTTTGTTGATCTAATTAATATAGACATGTCTTTAGAGTTATCAACATTAAGCATAAAACTTTTATTGTGCCTAGGTGTAATATAAGCTAAATAATATCTTGTTATATCTGTTAAAAATTTGTCAGCAAGGAAAGTAATTTGATGTGAAGAAACTTTTTTTTAATAAATTTATTTATTTTATTTATATTTTTTTTTGGCTGTGTTGGGTCTTTGCTGCACGTGGGCTTTCTCTAGTTGCGATGAACAGGGGCTACTCTCCATTGTGGTGTGTGGGCTTCTCATTGTGGTAGCTTCTCTTGCTTCAGAGCACAGGCTCTAGCTGCACAGGCTTCAGTAGTTGTGGCATGCAGGCTCAGTAGTTGTGGCTTGCGGGCTCTAGAGCACAGGCTCAGTAGTTGTGGTGCATGGGCTTAGTTCCTCCGAAGCATGTGGGATCTTCCCAGACCAGGGCTTGAACATGTGTCCCCTGCATTGGCAGGCAGATTCTCAACCACTGCACCAACAGGGAAGCCCGCAAAGGAAATTTTAAGGAAAGAAATTGTAAATGAGATAAGAGCTTTTAGATAAGCTCTATTGAGAATAATTATGCTTTAGGAATGTCTATCTAAAAAAGTCTGTCCAGATTCTGGTAACTTGAAATTCTAAAGTTGTGCTAAATTATGTGATGGAAGCTTATAGAATAGCTAGGTCATTCCTGAATAAAATAAGATACTGAACATTAATTCGTGAACATTGGCTTCCTTTTACAGAGAAACAAATGGTATTTAGGACTATTAATGAATATGTTTGGTGCCACATTCTCTAAAGAAAGCAAATGTTTTAAGAAAATATCACTGGTGTTTATGTTCACCAATCTACAAAATGCTAATGTAAAGACAGTTCATAATTGCTTACTTAGTTTTCACAAGAAATTAAGGTTTTAAGATCTGAGGATTCTAATTTAAACATGTAATTAAAGCTAATAGAAATAATAAAGGAAACATTTCAGTATACAGTAGGAAACTAGGATGTGTGTTTTCAATAAAGAAGGTATGAGGGGGCTTCCCTGGTGGTGCAGTGGTTGAGAGTCCGCCTGCCGATGCAGGGGACATGGGTTCATGCCCCAGTCTGGGAAGATCCCACATGCCGCGGAGCGGCTGGGCCTGTGAGCCATGGCCGCTGAGCCTGCGCATCTGGAGCCTGTGCTCTGCAACGGGAGAGGCCGCAACAGTGAGAGGCCCACGAACCGCAAAAAAAAAAAAAAAAAAAAAGAAGATATGAGGAAGGGAATTACATTTTATTAAGGGAAAAGGAAGTAGGTCTGACTTACAGGTGGCTGTTTCTGAATGGGAAGATAAAGTGATGTATACAGAAAGTGAGGAAAGGTTTGTGGAAAGTGGACCCTGAGAAAAGACTTTTGTGCATGGTCAGGATTGACTAAGGTTAAAATAAATTTACTTGAGTAAATGAATTTTAAAAGTAAGCAGGTACAAACTTGAATTTAGTTTTTCTCTCTCTTAAGAGGACAAGATTTCTTAAGATATTTAATCACCTTTGATAATACATTTCAAGTTTCTTTACCTTTTAAGTGATCTGTTCTGTATTTGCCTTTGAAATCTTTTATTACTTTGGCTAAGTGAATACCTATTTTTTCACAGTGACCTGTGATACTATCTGACTGAGTGTTCTAAACCCTTTTGATATGTTTTTTGACAAGACTTCCTAAATCAAATTCTAATGAAGTCCTTTTGACCTCTAGCTAACTTTTGGATGCTTCAGAGGGCCTCGAAACATCCCAAAGAGAGATATTAAACTAATTAGGTTCATATGGTATGTTAAATTGAATGGAAAGTATTGTCAAATGAGTAATACATCTTCTTAGGTTATATTGTATGGTAAATGTTACTAATATAGAGATCCTAGAAATTATATGGAATTTCTAAAATTCTGATATGTCCTGGTAAAATGTTATCCGTCATAATTCTAGTTGTTATCTTAAAGTGTTGTATGTCACAGCAGTAACCAAGTTTCTTTCTCAATTTCCCTGAAAGATAAGGATTGGTACAGAACAGACTAAGTCAGATGACCTGAGGATATACTGGGTTGCACCTAATGGAAGTTCTTGGCTTAATTCTTATTTATGACTTTAATAATACTGCTAGCTACTTTATTTAAATTTTGTCTGTTTTACAAGATTGTTATTTCTTGCATTACCAAATGTGTGACTGAGCCTCTGACAAAAATATATAGTTTTATATGAGATCAATGATTGTAAAATTGTAACTCTACACTTGGGAAAATACAACAAAGGGGAATTTTCCTGGACCATAACAGATTGGTAAGACAGGTGGGCCAGAGTCTTTAGTTATTGTTAAAAGACCTAGTCCAGTAATAGCACATTAAGAAGCCTAACAGTGAAATCTTCAGCAGACCTAGGAATGAGTATTCCTAGCACCATTCATCCTTCCTTTCATCCCATTTCATGGGATGAAATGGTCATGAAATGCCTCCCAAAGCAAGGTCGAATTTATGACCATGAGGGGGCCTTGTCAACAACAAATTGGCACTGGCCAACTACCTCTACAAGGATTAAATCATGTGCTGCTGCAGCTGCTGATTTTCAACACTCCCTGAAAGCAGTTCAGGGTGGAGAGCAGAAATGAGGGCACTCTGTGCTCTGGGAAAAACTGGCAGAACATATCTTCAGATGGTTAGATATTTTCAGGAGCTGATTTTATGAGCCCAGTTCTTGTATCTCCTCATATCTAGCAAAGCACTAAAATCCTTCATGGTGACAACTGCTCCTCGTGATTAACAGAAAACTTCTGCAGAAAAATATGTGCTTGATTGTATGTGCTCCCCTTCACCAAAATCACATATATACCGACCTTCCCCCCTGCATCTTTGGAGCAGTTTCTTAGAACTATCTGAAATGCTGTCTCCTGGGCTATAGTCTTCATTTTGCCCCAAATAAAACTTGACTCACAACTTTGACGTTGTGCATTTTTTTTAAGTTCACACTGGCACAGGACCTGACTTGGTTCCTCTTTGCTAAGAGAACAAGTTTACTTAGAATGCTGCTTTTGATAACAAATTGAGTGAACATTCTTGGCTTTAACTGATATGTATTTATTCTTAAATATTCTGTCTGACCAAATGTTTTATATAAAAAAGAACTTTTTGATATTTTTGATGAACTTCCTATCAGATTCTAATTCAAGTTGCATTGACTTCAGTTAGCTTTGGGGTACTTCAGAGGGCCCCTGAGGTACCTCAGAAAAAAATCTTTATATATATATTAAACTGACTAGAATTGATTGGCATGCTAAATCACATGGAAAACATTGTCAAATGAGTGATAAGCATCCTCAGATTATACAGTATGAATAAATGTTACTTTTATCATTCATAGGCAGCTAAGCTGATGCTTTGCACAACTGCCAAATCTACAAGAAGAGTCAGAGAAAGGATGCTTTGACAAAAACAGGTTTCTGATAACTTTTAAATCATAATGCTGAATTTGGTAAGATATTTTAAAGTTTAACAGAAACTTTGATTTCATAAAACTGTTAGTAAAAAACATTAATTATATAGGACTGAGTAAACTGATGAATATGATTTCAATTTTTTGGTTTTGCCTGAATTACTGGCTTTTAATCTGTGTTTTCACTAAGGGGTTTAATATTACCTGCCCAAAGCTGATCAGTTCCAGTTCACAATCACCCTTCATCACCCCCGTACAGCAGGAAGTACCAAAGAGCTGTTGTCAGCCCTTTCCCCACAAGACTGTGAAATGGATATTGACAGTTGGTAATTGTAATAGGGAAGAACAAATCTGATGCCGTATTAGACCTGTTTTTTTTTGTAACATATTTATTGGAGTATAATTACTTGAAAATGTTGTGTTAGTTTCTGCTGTATAACAGAGTGAATCAGCTATATGTATACATGTATCACCATATCCCCTCCCTCTTGCGTCTCTCTCCCACCCTCCCTATCCCACCATTCTAGGTGGTCACAAAGCACCAAGCTGATCTCACTGTGCTATGAAGCTGCTTCCCACTAGCTATTTTATATGTGGTAGTGTATATATGTCAATGCTATTCTCTCAATTTTCCCCAGCTTACACACCCCCCTCCCTGTGTCCTCAAGTTCATTCTCTATGTCTGCAACTTTATTCCTGTCCTGCCCCTAGGTTCATGATAACCTTTTCTTGTTTGTTTCTTTTAGATTTCATATATATGTGTTACTATATGGTATTTGTTTTTCTCTTTCTGACTTATTTCACTCTGTATGACAGATTCTAGGTCCATTCACCTCACTACAAATAACTCAGTATCATTTCTTTTTATGGCTGAGTAATATTCCATTGTATATATGTGTGACATCTTCTTTATCCATTCATCTGTCGATGGACACTTAGGTTGATTCCATGCCCTGGCTATTGTAAATAGAGCTGCGATGAACATTGTGGTACATGTGCCTTTTTGAATTATGGATTTCTCAGGGTATATGCCCAGTAGTGAGATTGCTGGATCATATGGTAGTTCTATTTTCAGTTATTTAAGGAACTTCCATACTGTTCTCCACAGTGACTGTATCAACTTGCATTCCCATCAACAGTGCAAGAGTGTTCCCTTTTCTCCACACCCTCTCCAGCATTTATTGTTTCTAAATTTCTTTATGGTGGCCATTCTGACCAGTGTGAGGTGATACCTCACCGTGTTTTATTTTGTTTTTTTTTTTTTGCGGTACGTGGGCCTCTCACTGTTGTGGCCTCTCCCATTGCGGAGCACAGGCTCCGGACACGCAGGCTCAGCGGCCATGGCTCACGGGCCCAGCCGCTCTGTGGCATGTGGGATCTTCCCGGACCGGGGCACGAACCCGTGTCCCCTGCATCGGCAGGCGGACTCTCAACCACTGTGCCACCAGGGAAACCCCTCACTGTGGTTTTGACTTGCATTTCTCAATGATTAGTGAAGTTGAGCATTCTTTCATGTGTTTGCTGGCAATCTGTATGTCTTCCTTGGAGAAATGTCTATTTAGGTCTTCCACCCATTATTAAATTGAGTTGTTTGTTTGTTTGTTTTTTTGATATTGAGCTGCATGAGCTGCTTTTATATTTTGGAGATTAATCCTTTGTCAGTTTCTTCATTTGCAAATATTTTCTCCCGTTCTGAGGGTTGTCTTTTCATCTTCTTATGGTTTCCTTTGCTGTGCAAAAGCTTTTAAGTTGCCTTAAGTCCCATTAGTTTATTTTTGTTTTTATTTTCATTACTCTAGGAGGTGGGTCAAAAAGGATCTTGCTGTGATTTATGTCATAGAGTGTTCTGCCTATGTTTTCCTCTAAGAGCTTTATAGTTTCTGGCCTTACATTAAGGTCTTTAATCCACTTTGAGTTTATTTTTGTGTATGGCATTAGGAAGTGTTCTAATTTTATTCTCTTACATGTAGCTGTCCAGTTTTCCCAGCACCGCTTATTGAAGAGGCTGTCTTCTCTCCATTGTCTATTCTTGCCTCTTTTATCAAAGATAAGGTGACCATATGTGCATGGGTTTATCTCTGGGGTTCCTATCCTGTTCCATTAATCTATGTATCTATTTTTGTGCCAGTACCATACTGTCTTGATCACTGTAGCTTTGCAGTATAGTCTGAAGTCCGGGTGCCTGATTCTTCCAGCTCTGGTTTTTTTCTCAAGGTTGCTTTGGCTATTTGGGGTCGTTTTTGTATCTATACAAGTTGTAAAATTTTTTGTTCTACTTCTGTGAAAGATGCCAGTGGTAGTTTGATAGGGATTGCATCGAATCTGTAAATTGCCTTTGGTAGTAGAGTCATTTTCACAATGTTGATTATTCCAATCCAAGAACATGGTATATCTCTCCATCTGTTTTTATCATCTTGAAGAAACCAATAGCAAAGATCAATAAAACTATAAGCTGGTTCTTTGAGAAGATAAACCAAATTGATAAACTATTAGGCAAACTCATCAAGAAAAAAAGGGAGAAGACTCAAATCAACAGAATAAGAAATGAAAAAGGAGAAGTAACTACTGACACTGCAGACATACAAATGATCATGAGAGATTACTACAAGCAACTATATGCCAATAAAATGGACAACCTGGAGGAAGTGGACAAATTCTTAGAAAGGTACAACCTTCCAAGACTGAACCAAGAAGAAATAGAAAATATGAACAGACCAATCACAAGCACTGAAATTGAAACTGTGATTAAAAATCTTCCAACAAACAAAAGCCCAGGACCAGAGGGCTTCACAGGCAAATTCTGTCAAGCATTTAGAGAAGAGCTAACACCTATCCTTCTCAAACTCTTCCAAAATACAGCAGAGGTACGAACTCCCAAACTCATTCTATGAGACCGCCATCACCCTGATACCAAAACCAGACAGAGGTGTCACACAAAAAGAAAACTACACGCCAATATCCCTGATGAACATAGATGCAAAAATCCTGAAAAGAATACTAGCAAACAGAATCCAACAGCACATTAAAAGGATCATACACCATGATCAAGTGGGGTTTATCCCAGGAATGCAAGGATTCTTCAATATATGCAAATCAATCAATGTGATACACCATATTAATAAATTGAAGGATAAAAACCATATGATAATCTCAATAGATGCAGCAAAAGCTTTCAACAGATTCAACACTGATTTATGATAAAACTCTCCAGAAAGCAGGCAAAGAGGAAACCTCCCTCAACATTATAAAGACCATATATGACAAACCCACATCCAACATCGTTCTCAATGGTGAAAAACTCAAACCGTTTCCTCTAAGATCAGGAGCACGACAAGGTTGCCCACTCTCACCATTGTTATTCAACATAGTTTTGGAAGTTTTAGGCACCGGCAATCAGGGAAGAATAAGAAATAAAAAGAATCTCAATCGGAAAAGAAGAATTAAAACCATCACTGTTTGCAGATGGCATGCTACTATACATAGAGAATCCTAAAGATGCTACCAGAAAACTACTAGAGCTAATCACTGAGTTTGGTATAGTAGCAGGATACAAAATTAATGCACAGAAATCTCTTGCATTCCTATACACTAACAATGAAAAATCTGAAAGAGAATTTACCATTGCAACACAAATTCCCGTTTCTTTTACTTTAACCTTTGTATTCTATTGCTTTTGCTACAAGTTCATCACTAAAGTGATGCTGCCTATAGCTTAAAGTATACCTAATGGCCCATCTCAGGGAACCCTGCCCCCAGGCTTGAATGTTAAACTAGAATTCCTTTGTTCAGCTCACTGGGAACATATTGACCCAGCCCACCTGTGAATGGCTGCAGGAAAGAAGAAATTAACATATCCCCTCATGAGTCTGGTTGAAACCAGGAGATATATGCAACAATGTATTACCTATATTAGCTTTTTTTGTTTCTTTCATTATCCAGTATGTGTGAGCCTCTGATAATATATATTTCCATATGAGATCAATGATTGTAATAGTGAAACACTAGATATGAGAAGAAGCCACGAGAGGGAATATTTTCCTGGACCCTATGAAGCTAGTAAGACAGGAGGTCCAGAGACTTTGGGCTCTAAGGCCTAGTCCAGTGATAGCACATTGAGTGGCCTACCGATGAAGTCTTCGTCAGACCTGGGAATGAGCATTCATAGCACCATGGGATGAAATTGCCCCCAAAATCATGGACAAATTTATGACCTTGAAGGGGCCCTACCAGCTGAAAATTGACACTTGCCATCTACCTCTCCACTGCAGCTGCTGACCTTCAAAACCCCCTGAAGGGAGTTCAGGGTGGAGATCAAGTATGGGGCACTCTGTGCTCTGGGAATATGTGGCAGAACAGGCCTTCAGATAGTTAGATATTTTCAGTAGATTTTATCAGTCCAAATTCTTCAATCTTCTCATATCTAGAAAAGCATGAATATCACTAATGTGACATCTTCTTTGGCCATTGAGGAGAGAAATGCATCTGGAAGTAAAAATGGAGTAGCTGTGTCAGACTCAGAAGCCACCAGCCATTCTCAAAGCAGTGTCTGCTGGAATAATTGTAACCAAGCAGGACCCTGTGGGTACCTCTGTCAAGTTTATGATTAACCTCTCTATCTGACATTTATTTCTTTTCTTGATCAAAACTTGTTCTCTTCAAGATTGAGGGTATCAAAGAAAAGGGGGTAATTGTAACTGAGCAGGACCCTATGGGACCTTCCTGGGACAGGCCTTTCCCCATATCCTCTGCTTTAGCTACTCTCTGAAGTACCTAGATAATAGCATTTGATGCAAATTTCCTGAGTTGTTTTGCAGATGTGAACCCCCTCACACACACACACCAAATGGAAGAACTACTTAAGGCCCATGAGCACATAACCCCAGGCCTCCTGGAGCCTAAGGACTGATAATGTTGACCCCTGTGACAGCACCCTGCTGCCTCACCATCAGCTGATCAGAGAATTTTGTACAAGCTGATCACATACCCTGTGACTACCCCCTCTCCTGGCCTTTAAAAATGCTTTGCCAAAACCCTTTTAGGAGCTCGAGGCTTTGCAGGGGATGAGCCACCTTGTCTCCTTGCATGGCCTTGCAATAAGCCTTTCTTTCCTCCAAATTCCAACGTTTCGGTTTGTGCGTCAGGCACACAAACTTGCATTAACAGACATATTAGCCTCCTTATCTTGGTTACCTAAAATACTCTCTATATGTAAAATTAGAGGAAAAATAAGATGAAAGAACAGAGCAGGATGTAATTTAGTAATATATTAGATATAGGAAAATGATTGCCCATTCATAGTGGCTTAAATAAGAGGATGTTTCCAATAAATAAGTCAGAGAGTAAGATTCTGGCACCAGTTTATTATGTTAATGAGATCAGTGCTTTGGATAGTTCTCTCTGTATTCTCTTGGCTTTTCTCTCATGGCCTTAATATGGATACAATGGATGTATCTATTACATTCTCTAAACTGTGCTTAAAGGCAGGAAAGAGGGAGAGGCATGGAGCAAAATTTCTTCTTCCGTACCCAGGGAGGATATGATTGTCAAAAGTGCTCCTCCCCAAGCAAACATCTCTTTATATTTTTATTGGGCAGAACTGGATCATATACGCACCACTAATCTATGAATGGGACCACTTTCTCTGAGATCACGGGATTTCCAGCTAATACTTTTGAGGGAGGAAAATGGGTAAGTGGCTCTTGTGTAGATAGCCAACAGTGTCTGCCCCAGAAGATATAGGAGGATGTGGACACACACATGTACACACACACAGTTTTATCCATTTACTTTAATGTTTCCTTTCTAAGAAACTTTTCAAAGCCTCTGGGTCAATATGTATAGTAAAAAATAGGCGGTTAAGGAAAGTTTTATTAAATAAGTCTAAGGGAAGGCTGTGAATTTGTAAATTTACTTCCCATTTCTTTTCACAGTTTGTCTTCTGTGTTCTTAGCATTCTTTAACAACTTGATTTTTTTAAGCATCAATATTTAGATGTTGTTATGGTAGCAAGGAAAGTAACTACACATGTTTATGGTTTCTTTGTTAGTATCTGCACAAGTGCAATCTTTTTTTTTTTTTCTTAAAGTTTAGATTCAAATGTAGGTGTAGACTTTCTTCCAAAGGAACATATTTCACTTTGGCTAGAAGGTGATAGCTTTAAAAAGGGGTTGGAGATGAGACTACTGATTCAAGAATAATTATTATCTTGTGAATGAAAAATCCTAATGTTATACACAAAGTCCTTTGTATAGATGTTTTCATTTTGTTTTGATATACAGTTGACCTTTGAATAACAGGGCTTTGAACTGTGTGAGTCCACTTATACGCAGGTTTCTTTCATTAAATCCGTACTACAGTACTACACAATCTGCAACTGGTTGAATCCTGGATCCAGAATCTCAGATAAGAGGGCCGACTGTAAAGTTATATGTGTGTTTTCAACTGCACAGGGGGTGGGGAGGGAAGTTTGGTGCCCCTAACCCCTGAGTTGTTCAAGGGTCAACTGTAAACATACTTGTTGCTACACATCACATTTGTCCACAAATGGAAAAATTTCTGACACAGGGATTTAGAAGAACTGACAGATTTACATAACCTTTGCACCAGTACTATTTGTTTATTTAACAACAGTTCATTAGACATATAATAACATAAGGAGAATAAAATATTTGGTTATATATACAAAGATGATTTACATCATGGATAGACCTTCGCAGTTGAATTTTTCATACAGAGGAAAATGTATTAAAAATATTCTGCAGAAAGGCTGTTCAAAGTTTTGTGGGTTTTTTTGGTAGAGTGCTGAATTTCCTTATGATTATTATCTTCCTTTAGATGTATTTCACCAGTACATCACATTGTATTTCATCAATCATATTTGATTGCAATGCTTGATTCAAATAAAACTGTCACAAATTCTGCCTCTTGGGAAATTTACGAGTACTTTTTGTTATTGTTGATTTATTTTTATTTTTTGTTCATAGTTCATACTATTTTTCACTCTTTGTTTCCTGGAGGTTTTCCACAGCAGTGTTTTCCTAGGAAATCTGGAAGGACTGCCACTGACCTTAATCACAACCGATGTTCAGTGCTTAAATAACCACCATTAAATGATTCACTAAGTTGTGGTATAAATAGAGTAATAAATACTTTTAAAATGGTTTAATATTTGAGTATTTCATCACTTTCTATGATCCAGTTGTCCTACTTCATTAATATGAAGTCAAATGCACAAAATTTATGCTGAGAAGTCATGGTTATTTTTCTTCTTCTTTCTTGTGTGAACAATACTTTATACTTCCAAGTAGAATGAAGTGTCAGAAAACGTGGTCTTTGTGCTCAGATACTGACACAAGCTATGGAATTTGGGAAGAGTCCTTTGACCATTGTTTTCTTATCTATAAATAAAGATACTAGTGTTAACTTTTAGTTTGATTTTTTAGGGCTATATGAATCAAGTGAAACAATGTTTGTAAACATGTTTTAAACTGTATGTAAAATTCATTCTATGCATTGATAATTGCTATTTAAATGTATGATTGTTATGATACCAACTCAGTTGTAGATGTCATATGATTCATCTACTTTATGACTGTAGAAATTAAAAATTTAAAAACACATTAGTGTTCTTCTGGTCTGACATTTTTATATTTTCCTGAGATGGTGTTGAAGACCCCAAAGAATTATGGCTTATTAACTATATTTGTGGAGAAAACACTGGGATAGCACTCCTGAATGTTTGCCAAATAACCCTCTCTAACATCTGTGTTTAGAATGTGACCTCTCTTCCATTAAGACATAGTAATCCACAAGTCCCCTGTGATGATTAGCTAGAAATATCAGATACTGCATTATAGAGGAATCGTATATTTTGAAGCTTGTATACCAGAGAGGTATTACACTTTCAGTGCTACCCTTGAGATTTTAAACATTTTAAGCATTTACAGTTATTAACTAAATTTCTAAATTCTAATGGCTATAAGAAATATACCCTGTGTCTCTAAGCATTGTGAATTTTTGACAAGTTGTCAGGGGAAGCATACGTGCTATCTTACAGAATTCCAGAGCGATGAACAATATGACAATTTTTAGATGTTTTAAAACATTTTATGAAGGCAAGATACTTGAAAAACACACAGCCATACACGAAGAATTGACTGCAAATGAGATCTAACAGACACAAGACAGCTAATTCTCAAATTTTATATTTTTTTCTGCTACTTGGATACTGAATTTAATGTAAAATTAAAATGAAATAAGATACTCAATTCAATTTGCAGAGGTTACAGAGACCTTGAAGCCTTTTGAGTAACCAAATATGTAATACATTATCATGTGGTCAAATATACTTGGTAAAACAACATACATACTTCATGTTATGAATTTCTTGCAAAATAATAGGAAACAGGGGAGAGCAAATAAATTCATTTAAGCTCATTGTTTGCATTGTATTTATTACAAATAGCCCTGCATTAAATCAATATTAATTAGCAATGTGGACCTGAGACAACTGTTTTTCATCAAAAATAAGAGGTATTTATTCTTATTAATGTCATTCTGTTACTAGTGATAGCTCTCTGCTCTGCTAGAGGAATTTTCTTTGCTTATACACCAAATGGTCTACTTCTAGACATTTCAAAGATCATATAAGGAGGTTGCACATATACCAGACAGGAAAAAAAATGAATCTGTCATAGAATTTTAGAGTAGGAATGAGACTATTTTTAAACTACACTGAACCTTAATTGTTTCAAAAAAAGACATTATTAGCATTAGTTTCTTATTTGAAAATATGTTCTACAATCAACAAGTTTCCATGAAGGTTTGTAGTAGTAGTAGTAAAGTTATTGTTGTTGTTGTCATTGTTGTTGTATTAAGTGGCAGAGCCAGGATTTGAATTCAGGTTAGTCTGCATGCACATACCTCTTAGTCATTATGCTAAGCTGAAAGACTCAAACCTACCCTTGATAATTTTAGTATTTTTTTAGGCTCTCATTCACTTATTCATTCATTTATTTCATTTATTCTCATGAATTCATTCATTTGTTCAACAAAGTGTTATTGAGTGATAACTATGTGCAGGTCACTGAATCTGATTCTCCATCACTCCAGAATGAGAATGACTGTTTGGTACAGTGATACCAGGATTACCCACCTGTTCCTGAGACATGGAAAATTTCCTCCCAATTTTGGCAATTGTAGCAGACTTGTAATTTTATATCAAAATCTGTTCTGTTCATTGGCATTTAGCTGGACTGCATTTGTCTGTCTTCTTTGAATTTGGATGTGGCTATGTAACTGAGCTTTCTCCAGTGGATGCATTTGTACCACAGCCAGGCATGGCCCATTAAATCCTTTTATGCCAGGTCTTCTTTGTTTTTCCACTTTCAGTTGACTGCAGTGGCAATTGTCCAGGCAAACTAGGAAGCTCTGTGTTGAACACAACAGAGTCTTCTTCACTTAAGTTCTTAAATTACCACTTGGAGAGAAGCTGCCTAGGACTGTTAAGTAAAAGAAAAATATTCTTGCTGAAACTTTAATTGTGATAAGATATTTTTCTATAGGTTACCACATAATTAGCCTATACTAAATAATACAGACATTAAAAAGGCCTCGGGCTTCCCTGGTGGTGCAGTGGTTGAGAGTCCACCTGCCGATACAGGGGAAACAGGTTCATGCCCCAGTCCGGGAAGATCCCACATGCCGCGGAGCGGCTGGGCCCGTGAGCCATGGCCGCTGGGCCTGCGCGTCCGGAGACTGTGCTCCGCAGCGAGAGAAGCCACAACAGTGAGAGGCCCACGTACCGCAAAAAAAAAAAAAAAAAAAAGGTCTCAAATCCTAGATTCATGGGTTATTTTTAGCTCAGCAGAGTGGCATTAGCCATGGTCAGTGTGCTTTGTTAAGTTTCTGGTGGCAATTTGGCCCTTTATCATTGCTGAGTTGTCCTATGAGATAGGAAAAAAACACCTCACCTCAAATTATGGAGAGGGCTATTAGTGTTGCCACCTACTGACCGACATATATCTGTAAAATAGATGAACTATATATGTGTCACATATTCCATCTAATTATATTTCCTCTTTCTAGTCTTCAAAGTTCTCCAAAAAGGCATGGAATTACAATAAAATTAATATTTATTGAACACAATATGTTCAGAGATTGTACTTTGCCCATTATGTATATTATTCCATTTAACCTTCAAACAAACACCCCTATGATATAGGAACTACTATTACAGGTGACTAAATTGAAACTTAATCCATTAAATATCTTGTCCAAAGTCTCACACACACAGAAAGTGGTGTACCTTGTATAAAAACTCTGCTTTTGCTTAAGTTTACTTTAGAGACCCAATTTCACCCCCAGATTGAAAAAATGGGGGCCTTAATATAATTTTTAATTTATCCTTATATATGGTGGTAGAGATAATCTGGTGGTATCTTCCAAAAAGTTATTATTGAGATATAATTCATTTGCCATAAAATTCACCATTAAAAAGCATAAAATTCATTGTTTTTTAACATATTCACAAGGTTATGAAAACATAACCACTGTTTAATTACAGAATATTTTCATAACCTCCAAAAGAAACCCCATACCTCTTAGCAGGTACTCCCAATTCCCTCATCTCCTTATACTCTGGCAAACACTAATCTGTTTACCATCTAAATGGAATTCCCTGTTCTGGGAATTTAATATAGATGGACTCATACAGTACATGGCTTTTTGTGTATGGCTTTTTTTTTACTTAGAATAATATTTTCAAGATTATTATAGCATGTACCTGTAATTAATTTCTTTTTCTAATTAATATAATTTATTTTTTGAATAGCTATAGGTTTATAGAAAAATTGAGTAGAAAGTACAGTGTTTCCATATAACCCCTAAACCAATTCTCCCTTATTTTCCTCTATCCTTAACATCTTGCACTAGTGTGGTACATTTGATGTGCCAATATTGATACATTATTATTAACTAAAGTGCATAGTTTGCATTATGGTCCACTCTTTGTGTTCTGCATTCTGTAGGTTTTGGCAAATGTATAATGATGTGAATCCACCATTACAGTATCATACAGAATAGTATCGCTGTATCAAAAGAATCCCTGTGCGTCACCTATTCATCCCACACTACCTTCTGCTGAATCCCTGGAAACCACTGATATTCTTACTATCACACTAATTTTGCCTTTTCCAAAATGTATATAGTTAGAATCATACAATATGTAGCCTTTTTAGTTTAGAAATGTTTCACTTAACAATATGCATTTAATATTCTTCCATGTATTTTCATGGCTTTACGGCTCATTTGTTTTTATTGCAGGATAATACTCCATTCTATGGATGCACTAGAGTTTGTTTATACATTCACATGTTGAAGGACATCTTGGTTGCTTCCAAGTGTTGGCAATTATATATAAAATGGCCATGAACATTCCTGTGCAAATTTTTTGTAGACATAAGTTTTCAAATCATTTGGGTAAATATCAAGGAGCATGATCGCTGGATCATATGGTATGCATATGTTTAGTTTTGTAAGAAACTGCCAAACTGACTTCCAAAGCAGATGTACCATTTCACAATCCCACCAGCAAAGAATGAGCATTACTATAGCTCCACATCCTCACCAGCATTTGGTATTGTCAGTGCTTTGGATTTTAGCCATTATAATAGGTGTGTAGGGGTATCTCATTGTTTTAATGTGCAATCCTTTAATGACATATGGTGTTGAATAACTTTTCATTTACTTATTTGTCTGATTATTTATCTATATGCCTTCTTTTGTGAAGTGTCTGTTCTTATTTTTTTTTCCATTTTTAATTGCACTGTTTGTTTTCATGTTGCATTTTAAGAATTCTTTGTATATTTTGGGTAACAGTTCTTTATCAAATGTATCTCTTCCAAATATTTTCTACCAGTTTGTGGCTTGTCTTATCACTTTCTTGACAGTATCTTTTGCAGAGCATGAGTTTTTAATTTTATGAAGATCTACTTATTAATGATTTATTTCACCAATTGTGCCTTTGGTGTTGTATCTAAGAAGGCATCACCATACCCAAGGTTATCTAGGTTTTCTCCTGTGCTGTCTTCTAGGAGGTTTGTAGTTTTTCATTTTATATTTAGGTCTATAATCTATTTTGAGTTGCTTTTTGTGAAAGGTGTAAAGTCTGTGTCTAGATTCATTTACTTGCATGGAAATGTGCAGTTGTTCTTGCACCATTTCTTGAAAAGACTATCCTTTCTCCATTGCATTGCCTTCACTCCTTTGGGAAAAATCAGTTGTGACTGTATTTATGTGGGTCTATTTCTGGTCTCTCTGTTCTGTTCCATTGATCTATTTGTTTATTCTTTTACCAACACCACATTGTGATGGCTTTATAGTAAGTCGAAGTTGGATAGGTTCAGTCCTCTAACTTTGTTCTTCTCCTTCAATATTGTGTTGCCTATTCTGTTCTTTTTGGCCTCTCCATAAAAACTTTAGAGTCAGTGTGATGATATCCACAAAATAACTTGCTGGGATTTTGATTTTCCTTGTACTCAATGTACCTGAGAAAGAAGGATATGCTGGGATTTGAGACAACATAAATGGACTTTGAAAACATTATGCTAAGGGAGATAAGTCAGACAGAGAAAAACAAATACTGTATGATGTCACTTATATGTGGAATCTAAATTGAGCCAAACTTATAAAAAACAGTAAAATTGTTGTTACCAGGGGATAGGGGGTGGGGGAATAGGACAGATGGTGTTTAAAGGGTACAAACCTGCAAAATCGTAAATAAGCCGTAGAGATCTAATGCACAGTATAGTAAATATAGACAACAATAGTGTATTTTTATGATCACACTTGCTAAAAGACTAGAAATTAATCATTCCAATCACTAAAAAGAAACAATGGTTTTGTAATATAATAGAGGTGCTAACAAGTTATCACTACAATGGCAATTATTACAATATATAATTGTATCACATTAACATGTTTACACCTTAAATTTATACAATCTTGTATGTCAAATATATCTCAATTTAAAAAAGAAAATTAATAAAGGACCAAATGGTTAGACACTAGAAAAAAAGTGAAATACAAAATAAAAATCCAGGGGACTCAGCTTAATTTCGTCAAAACTCTCAGTGTTAACTGACAATCATAGAAAGACAGCCATGTCACTGTAACTTGTACTGTAAGCTTATTTATGTTAGCATTTGAAGCTAATGGTGCCACATATTTAAATTTTTGAAGTATGAGCTTAGGTACTTATCTGTTAAAAGACATTAATGAAAAAATGAATGAGTACATTCATGCACACAGATAGCATTTATAAAACATTTAAAAGTTGACAAGTCTTTTCCATATTTATTTTGTCATTGAATATAGCAATTCTCTTAAGATAAGTAGTTTTTCCCCTATTTTACAGGTGAGTAAATTAAGCTCCAAACAAAAAATTACTTTTGCCCCAAGACACTGTACCCAAAACTGAGAACCAGGTTCCCTGATCCTAAACCTTCTTTTTCTTCTAGAGCACATATTGTCAATTTTCTAGAGATAGTAACACACATACTTCTTTGAGTTCAAACTGGAAAGCACTCACATCTAGGGAAGAAGGCACCCTCCCAGCCATCTTCTGGAAGAACTATAGTAATTCAGGTGTTCTGTTTTTGCTAGAGTGTCATGGGTGTTGGGAGACAGTTCTCCAAGGGCTTCTCATATATTTCTGCATGTCTTGTGAACAGAGGCACTGACAGCTTTTCAATGATATTTTTATAGCAAACAGCTTTGGAAGATAGATATAGTATGTTTCTCTGTAGCAGAAGGCAGATTTGTTTGCTGTCCAATATGGGAAAGATAACATCTCCCTTTAGGGCAAAGGATGGGCAAGTTTCCTATCAGTCCTTCTGTAACTTTTTGTGTTTCTTAAGCTCAGAGTTTCGCAGCTGTGGCACAAACTCACTGTGTGCTCTGCATCCACTTGGACCCAACACTGTTTTCCCCCCATGTGACTTGGGCAACAAGGGATATTTTTGTGAACGTGAAGTTCATGTTGCCTGTTATGCCATGAATAATAAAGTCCTTCTTCTCTGATGCAGGAGTCTTGGGTTTTTTGCCATTATCTATGAAATTGTTGCCAGCTAACTTGTTAACTTTTAAGTAGGGTGAAATCTCAGACCTTTCAGAGTTTCTGAGAGTGGACAAAATGGCAAAATTGAGCATTTGTTGAACATCACACACAAAGAAAAAACTGAAGAAAGTCAAAGATATTCATCTGATCCCTGAAACATGCCAATTTAAGAAGCAAGTAATATTTGTAGATGGAGAGATCCCTCAAACCGAATATTTATGTCATGGTAGAAATGGAAGGGCATTTGAGGTCATTTGTAACTGAGGGATTCAGCTTGCAGCAGAGATAAACACCTATCACAAATGACAGGATGAAAGCCCTTAATCAAATACATATGCAAGAAAACGTTGAGTACTGATGCAGAGCAAATAATAGAACAGCTATATTTCAACTTGAACACAATACCTGGCAAGGGAAATGGTCAGCAACTTGAAAGTGAAAACTAACCTTGAGCCCATGTTTGGGGTTGACTGCCAATATGATAAAAATGATTGGTTCCTTAGTAAACAAAGTAAGTGCATTAAATTTGTTGAGCAGATTTGTCAGGAAACAGATTTAGGTATAATACGTGATACTGAACAAAAAGAGTGGATAGAATTAAAAAGGCAGATGTTAAAAGGCAGGGGAAAAAGGGTGGGCTGGCAGAATTATCTTCAGAGAAGATTACCAAGTTAGCACTGAATGTAATAATTTTTTAAAGTTTTGTAATATAATATGATAAGCAAAAAGTGTTATGTTGTTATTTCACATCAATTTTCTTTTTTCTTTTAAATTTTCATTGTTTTTTTATTTTATATATTTTTCTTACATATTGTTTTTTTGCTGTTTATATTTTTATTGCCATTGTGTGTTTTTTTGCATCTTTATTGGAGTATAATTGCTTTACAATGCTGTGTTAGTTTCTGCTTTATAACAAAGTGAATCAGTTATACATATACATATGGTCCCATATCACTTCCCTCTTGTGACTCCCTCCCTCCCACCCTCCATATCCCACCCATCTAGGTGGTCACAAAGCACCGAGCTCATCTCCCTGTGCTATGCAGCTGCTTCCCACTAGCAATCTATTTCATGTTTGGTAGTGTATATATGTCCATGCCACTCTCTCGCTTTGTCACAGCTTACACTTCTCCCTCCCCATATCCTCAACTCCATTCTCTAGTAGGTATGTGTCTTTATTCCTGTCTGACCCGTAGCTTTTTCATGACATTTTTTTCTTAAATTCCATACATATGTGTTAGCATACGGTATTTGTCTTTCTCTTTCTGACTTACTTCACGCTGTATGACAGACTCTAGGTCCATCCACCTCGTTACAAATAGCTCAATTTTGTTTCTTTTTATGGCTGAGTAATATTCCATTGTATATATGTGCCACATATTCTTCATCCATTCATCCAAAGATGGACACTTAGGTTGTTTCCATCTCTGGGCTATTGTAAATAGAGCTGCAATGAACATTTTGGTACATGACTCATTTTGAATTATGGTTTTCTCAGGGTATATGCCCAGTAGTGGGATTGCTGGGTCATATGGTAGTTCTATTTGTAGTTTTCTAAGGAACCTCCATACTGTTCTCCATAGTGGCTGTACCAATTCACATTCCCACCAGCAGTGCAAGAGTGTTCCCTTTTCTCCACACCCTCTCCAGCATTTATTGTTTCTAGATTTATTGATGATGGCCACTCTGACTGGTGTGAGATGATATCTCATTGTAGTTTTAATTTGCATTTCTCTAATGATTAATGATGTTGAGAATTCTTTCATGTGTTTCTTGGCAGTCTGTATATCTTCTTTGGAGAAATGTCTATTTAGGTCTTCTGCCCATTTTTGGATTGGGTTTTTTGTTTATTTGTTATTGAGCTGCATGAGCTGCTTGTATATTTTGGAGATTAATCCTTTGTCAGTTGCTTCATTTGCAAATATTTTCTCCCATTCTGAGGGTTGTCTTTTGGTCTTGTTTATGGTTTCCTTTGCTGTGCAAAAGCTTTGAAGTTTCATTAGGTCACATTTGTTTACTTTTGTTTTTATTTCCATTTCTCTAAGAGGTGGGTCCTAAGGATCTTGCTGTGATTTATGTCATAGAGTGTTCTGCCTAGGTTTTCCTCTAAGAGTTTGATAGTTTCTGGTCTTACATTTAAGTCTTTAATCCGTTTTGAGATTATTTTTGTGTATGGTGTTAGGGAGTGATCTAATCTCATACTTTTACATGTATCGGTCCAGTTTTCCCAGCACCACTTATTGAAGAGGCTGTCCTTTCTCCACTGTACATTCCTTCCTCCTTTATCAAAGGTAAGGTGACAATATGTGCATGGGTTTATCTCTGGGTTTTCTATCCTGTTCCATTGATCTATCTTTCTGTTTTTGTGTCAGTACCATACTGCCTTGATTACTGTAGCTTTGTAGTGTAGTGTGAATTCAGGGAGCCTGATTCCTCCAGCTCCGTTTTTCGTTCTCAAGATTGCTTTGGCTATTCGGGGTCTTTTGTGTTTCCATACAAATTGTGAACTTTTTTTGTTCTAGCTCTGTGAAAAATGCCAGTGGTAGTTTGATAGGGATTGCATTGAATCTGTAGATTGCTTTGCATAGTAGAGTCATTTTCACAATGTTGATTCTTCCAATCCAAGAACATGGTATATCTCTCCATCTATTTGTATCATCTTTAATTTCTTTCATCAGTGTCTTATAATTTTCTGCATACAGGTCTTTTGTCTCCTTAGATAGGTTTATTCCTAGATATTTTATTCTTTTTGTTGCAATGGTAAATAGGAGTGTTTCTTTAATTTCTCTTTCAGATTTCTTGTCGTTAGTGTATAGGAATGCCGGAGATTTCTGTGCATTCATTTTGTATCCTGCTACTTTACCAAATTCACTGATTAGCTCTAGTAGTTTTCTGGTAGCATCTTTAGGAAACTCTGTGTACAGTATCATGTCATCTGCAAACAGTGACAGCTTTACATCTCCTTTTCCAATTTGGATTCCTTTTATTTCCTTTTCTTCTCTGATTGCTGTGGCTAAAACTTCCCAAACTATGTTGAATAAGAGTGATTAGAGTGGACAAACTTGTCTTGTTCCTGATATCACTGGAAATGCTCTCAGTTTTTCACCATTGAGGACGATGTTGGCTGTGAGTTTGTCATATACGGCCTTTAATATGTTGAGGAAAGCTCTGTCTATGCCTACTTTCTGCACGGTATTTATCATAAATGGGTGTTGAATTTGGTTGGAAGCTTTCTCTGCATCTCTTGTGATGACCATATGATTTTTCTCGTTCAGTTTGTTAATATGGTATATCACGATGATTGATTTGCGTATATTGAAGAATCCTTGCATTCCTGGAATAAACCCCAGCTGATCATGGTGTATTATCTTTTTTATGTGCTGTTGGATTCTGTTTGCTAGTATTTTGTTGAGGAATTTTGCATCTATGTTCATCAGTGATATTGGCCTGTAGTTTTCTTTCTTTGTGACATTCTTGTCTGGTTTTGGTATCAGGGTGATGGTGGCTTCGTAGAATGTGTTTGGGAGTGTTCCACCCTCTGCTATATTTTGGAAGAGTTTAAGAAGGATAGGTGTTAGCTCTTCTCTAAATGTTCGATAGAATTTGCCTGTGAAACTGCCTGGTCCTGGGCTTTTGTTTGTTGGAAGGTTTTTAATCATAGTTTCAATTTCAGTGCCTGTGATTTGTCTGTTCATATTTTCTATTTCTTCCTGATTCAGTCTTGGCAGGTTGTGCATTTCTAAGAATTTGTCCACTTCTTCCAGGTTGTCAATTTTATTGGCATAGAGTTGTTTGTAGTATTCTCTCATGATCGTTGTTATTTCTGCAGTGTCAGTTTTTACTTCTCCTTTTTCGTTTCTAATTCTATTGATTTGAGTCTTCTCCCTTTTTTTCTTGATGAGTCTGGCTAATGGTTTATCAATTTTGTTTATCTTCTCAAAGAACCAGCTCTTAGTTTTATTGATCTTTGCTATCATTTCCTTCATTTCTTTTTCATTTATTTCTGATCTGATTTTTATGATTTCTTTCCCTCTGCTAACATGTTTTTCTTTTTTCTTCTTCTTTCTCTAATTGCTTTAGGTGCAAGGTTAGGTTGTTTATTTGAGATGTTTCCTGTTTCTTAAGGTAGGATTGTATTGTTATAAACTTCCCTCTTAGAACTGCTTTTGCTGCATCCCATAGGTTTGGGTCATTGTTTCTCCATTGTCATTTGTGTCTAGGTATTTTTTTATTTCCTTTTTGATTTCTTCAGTGATCACTTCGTTATTAAGCAGTGTATTGTTTAACATCCATGTGTTTGTATTTTTTACAGATCTTTTCCTGTATTTGATATCTAGTCTCACAGCGTTGTTGTCGGAAAGGATACTTGATACAATTTCAACTTTTGTAAATTTACCAAGGCTTGATTTGTGACCCAAGATATGATCTATCCTGGAGAATGTGCCATGTGCACTTGAGATGAAAGCGTATTCTATTGTTTTCGGATGGAATGTCCTGTAAATATCAATTAAGTCCATCTTGTTTAATGTATCATTTAAAGCTTGTGTTTCCTTATTTGTTTTCATTTTGGATGATCTGTCCATTGTTGAAAGTGGGGTGTTAATGTCCCCTACTATGAATGTGTTACTGTCGATTTCCCCTTTTATGGCTGTTAGTATTTGCCTTATGTATTGAGGTGCTCCTATGTTTGGTGCATATATATTTACAATTGTTATATCTTCTTCTTGGATCATCCCTTGATCATTATGTAGTGTCCTTCTTTGTCTCTTCTAATATTCTTTATTTTAAAGTCTATTTTGTCTGATATGAGAATTGCTACTCCAGCTTTCTTTTGGTTTCCATTTGCATGGAATATCTTTTCCCATCCCCTTAATTTCAGTCTGTATGTGTCTCTAGGTCTGAAGTGGGTCTCTTGTAGACAGCATATATATGGGTGTTGTTTTTATATCTATTCAGCCAATCTGTGTCTTTTGGTGGGAGCATTTACCTTTAAGGTAATTATCAATTTGTACGTTCCTATTCCCGTTTTTTAAATTGTTTTGGGTTTGTTATTGTAGGTCTTTTCCTTCTCTTGTGTTTCTTCCCTAGAACAGGTCCTTTAGCATTTGTTGTAAAGCTGGTTTGGTGGTGCTGAACTCTCTCAGCTTTTGCTTGTTTGTAAAGCTTTTAATTTCTCCATCAAATCTGAATGAGATCCTTGCTGGGTAGAGTAATCTTGGTTACGTGTTTTTCTCCTTCATCGCTTTAAATATGTCCTGCGAGTCCCTTCTGGCTTGCAGAGTTTCTGCTGAAAGATCAGCTGTTAAACTTATGGGGATTCCCTTGTGTGTTATTTTGTTGCTTTTCCCTTGCTGCTTTTAATATGTTTTCTTTGTATTTAATTTTTGACAGTTTGATTAATATGTGTCTTGGTGTATTTCTCCTTGGATTTATCCTGTATGGGACTCTCTGTGCTTTCTGGACTTGATTAACATTTCCTTTCCCATACTAGGGAAGTTTTCCACTCTAATCTCTTCAAATATTTTCTCAGTCCCTTTCTTTTTCTCTTCTTCTTCTGGAACCCCTATAATTCAAATGTTGTTGTGTTTAATGTTGTCCCAGATGTCTCCGAGACTGTCCTCAGTTCTTTTCATTCTGTTTTTCTTTATTCTGCTCTGCAGTAGTTATTTCCACTATTTCATCTTCCAGATCACTTATCCGTTCTGCCTTAGTTATTCTGCTATTGATCCCATCTAGAGTATTTTTCATTTCATTTATTGTGTTGTTCATTGTTGCTTGTTTCATCTTATTTCTTCTAGGTCTTTGTTAAATATTTCTTGTATTTTTTCTATTCTATTTCCAAGATTTTGGATCATCTTTACTATCATTATTCTGAATTCTTTTTCAGGTAGACTGCCTATTTCCTCTCCATTTGTTAGGTTTTTATTTTGCACCTTCATCTGCTGTGTGTATTTATGTCTTCTCATTTTGCTTATCTTACTGTGTTTGTGGTCTCCTTTTTGCAGGCTGCAGGTTTGTAGTTCCCGTTGCTTTTGGTGTCTGTCCCTAGTGGCTAAAGTTGTTTCAGTGGGGTGTGTAGGCTTCCTGGTAGAGGGGACTAGTGCCTGTGTTCTTGTGGATGAGGCTGGATGTTTTCTTTTTGGTGGGCAGGTCCACATCTGGTGGTGTGTTTTGGGGTGTCTGTGGACTTATTATGATTTTAGGCAGCCTCTCTGCTAATGGGTGGGGTTGTGTTCCTGTCTTGCTAGTTGTTTTGCATAGGGAGTCCAGCACTGTAGCTTGCTGGTCGTTGAGTGAAGCTGGGTGCTGGTGTTGAGATCGAGATCTCTGGGAAATTTTCACCATTTGATAGTATGTTTAGCTGGGAGGTCTCTTGTGGACCAGTGTCCTGAAGTTGGCTCTCCCACCTCAGTGGCACAGCACTGACTCCTGGCTGCAGCACCAAGAGCCTTTCCTCCACATGGCTCAGAATAAAAGGGAGAAAAATTAGAAAGAAAGATAGAAAGAAAGAAAGAAAGAAAGAAGGAAAGAAAGAAAGAAAGGAGGGAGGGAGGGTGGGAGGGAGGCAGGGAGTGAGGAAGGAAGGAAGGAAAGAAAGAAAGAAATAAGATAAAATAAAATAAAGTAAGATAAAAAATAATAAAATTATTAAAATAAAAAAAATAATTATTAAGAAGGAAAAAAACACGGACAGATAGAACCCTAGGACAAATGTTGGAAGCAAAGCTTTACAGACAAAATCTCATGCAGAAGCATGCATATACACACTCACAAAAAGAGGAAAAGGGGAAAAAATAATAAATCTTGCTCTCGAAGTCCACCTCCTTAATTTGGGATGATTCATTGTCTATTCATGTATTCCACAGTTGCAGGGTACATCAAAGTGATTGTGGAGCTTTAATCCACTGCTTCTGAGGCTGCTGGGAATGATTTCCCTTCCTCTTTCTTCTCACAACTCCCGGGGCTCAGTTTTGGTTTTGGCCTAGCCTCTGCGTGTAGGTCGCCAGAGGGTGTCTGTTCTTCGCTCAGACAGGACGGCTTTAAAGGAGCAGCTGCTTCGGGGACTCTGGCTCACTCAGGCTTGGGGGAGGGAGGGGTACAGAGTGCAGGGCGCGTCTGCTATGGCAGAGGCCGGCGTGGCATTGCACCAGCCTGAGGCGCACCGTGCGTTCTCCCGGGGAAGTTGTCCCTGGATCCCGGGACCCTGGCAGTGGCGAGCTGCACAGGCTCCCCGAAACGGGGGTGTGGATAGTGACCTGTGCTCGCACACAGGCTTTTTGGTGGTGGTAGCAGCAGCCTTAGCGTCTCATGCCTGTCTCTGGGGTCCGTGCTTTTATCCGCGGCTCATGCCCGTCTCTGGAGCTCCTTTAAGCAGTGCTCTTAATCCCCTCTCCTCACGCACCAGGAAACAAAGAGGGAAGAAAACGTCTCTTGCCTCTTTGGTGGGTCCAGACTTTCCCCAGGACTCCCTCCCGGCTAGCCGTGGTGCACTAACCCCCTGCAGGCTGTGTTCACGCTGCCAACTCCAGTCCTCTCTCTTAGCTCTGACCGAAGCCCGAGCCTCAGCTCCCAACCCCGCCTGCCCCGGCGGGTGTGCAGACAAGCCTTTCGCGCTGGTGAGTGCCGGTTGGCACCGATCCTCTGTGCGGGAATCTCTCTCTGCTTTGTTCTCCACACCCCTGTTGCTGTGCTCTCCTCCGCGGCTCCAAAGCTTCCCCCCTCCGCAACCCACAATCTCCGCTCATGAAGGGGCTTCCTAGTGCGTGGAAACCTTTCCCCCTTCATGGCTCCCTCCCACTGATGCAGGTCCCGTCCCTATCCTATTGTTTTTGTTTATTCTTTTTTATTTTGCCCTACCCAGGTACGTGGGGAGTTTCTTGCCTTTTGGGAGGTCTGGGGTCTGCTGCCAGAGTTCAGTAGGTGTTCTGTATGAGTTGTTCCACGTGTAGATGTATTTCTGGTGTATCTGTTGGGAGGAAGGTGATCTCCACGTCTTACTCTTCTGCCATCTTCCCCTCATACTCCCGATTTTTTTTTATTATTATTCCTTTTGAATTTTAAAATATATTTGGCCTTATTTTACATAACTTGCCTGTACAGTTTGCCTCTTTAGATATTAGTAAATTTGATTATTTTATTTGTATGTGTGTATATATATTTTATATCTGTATAATTTGCTTTTTAATGACATTTGTGTTTTTTTATATGAAGACTTTTCTATTTTAATGTAATATAACCAGCTGCTCTTCTTTATGATTCTTGCCTTCTCACATATACACCTAAAATGCCTTCCTTACTTTTAGATCAGATAAATGTTCACCTCTTAGTTATTTTACAGTTCACTTTTCTACATTTATCTCTTAAATTCTTCTGTTAATGATCTTGGCATTGTTATGAATTATCTAACTTTTTATTTCCAAGTAGTATAAAATATGTGTAAACAAAAAATATCCAGAATAAATAAGGGCTACCTACAAATTTTTAAAAAGCAACAAAATAGAAATATGTGCTAAATTTATGGATATTCAATTCACAGAAAAAAAATATAATAGCCAAAAATATGTGAAAATATGCTCAACCTTACCAGTGTTAGGAAACTAAAATCATGAGATATAAACTTTTATTTCAGAATGGAAAAATTAAGTGTAATTCTATTAATTTCTGGTGAAACTTTGAGAAAGTTGATTCTTTTTCTTTCTTTTTTTTGGAAACTGAGGTATAATTGACATATAACATTTAGTTTCACATGTACAACTAAATGATTTGATATTTGTATATATTGTGAAATGATCACCACAATGTCTAGTTAACATCTGTCACCATAGTCACCAAAAAATTATTTTTCTTTGTGATGATAACTTGTAAGATCTACTCTTTTAGCATCTTTTAAATATGCAATACATTTTTATTAGCTACAATCAGCATGCTGTATATTACATCTCTGTGACTTATTTTATAACTGTAAGTTTGTACCTTTTCACTCCCTTCACTCATTTTACTCACCTACTGCCTCTGGCGACCACCAATCTTTTCTCTTTATCTTTGAGCTAGGTTTTGTTTGTTTGTTTGTTTTAAATTCTGTATATAAGTGAGATCACATGGTATTTGTCTTTCTCTGTCTTATTTCAAAATAAATACTTTTAGAGTTGCCAGATGTAGTATATAAAAATACAGGATACCCAGGTTAATTTTAATGATTTACATTTCCCTATGCATATGAACATTGAGATAAAATAAAAATATTGCATGAGACATTTTTTTACTATATATTATTTGATATTTACCTGAAGTAAACTATAGGTATCTAAATTTAATACTTATTTTTAAAATTATATGTCCCTCATAATTTGGCTCTCCTTAAGAGTTCTGTAGTTTTCAGAATTTGGCTATAAAATTTCTCAAAATTATAGTATTTTTTATATTTACATTTTAATATAGCTTTAACAATGGTCACATCCAACTTATTTCTACTTTGGTCTATTGAATATTCATTAGTGAGTAAATACAGTCAACACTACTATTATGAACCAGTATACTGATGTTCTGGCATAAAGTTAATAATGCTGAGAATTGTTCTTCACATTTTATTTTGAATATATTAAGATGTGCATAATACCATCTTCTGTAGTATAACTTTCTTTTCCATTCTTCAGGATTACTTTGCATCTTTTGATCAGCTTTTGAAAATGTTGTCCATTGACAAAAACAGCATTGCTATCAATTTCTTCCCACTCTTCTTCAACACTATACATTATGATTCTGCTTGTTCCCATTTGGGAATAGTATTAAACAACATCCACATAAAGAATCAAATTATTTAAAGGATATCTATTTCAAAAGATTGGCATAATAAGTTCCATAATACTATTTAGTTCAAGTTGAAATTTCTTTTTCTGTAAGTAAGTAATGTTCCTTTTAAGAATAGCCTTGATACCTAAAATAACACATTTTTTGTCAATTCATCCTTTAAGAAATTCAATAATTTCCTGAAACATCAATAGCACTGTTTAACCTTCCTTCAGTCTGCATAATTCTGTTTCTAAAAAATACTAAAAACTATGAACGATGACTAAGTAGGCTTCACTCAGTGGATTACTTAAAAAGTCAACAAGAATTTTTGATACCTTTCTTAAGAATTAAAGTATGATTTCAGTACTTCACAAAAACAGGATTCTCTCAACTGCATTTGCTAAATAAAGCCAATGGATTTGCTGGGTCTTAGTTGTGGCACGCTAGGGCCCCCTGCATTCAGAACGTGGAGTCTTAGTCACTGGGCCACCATGGATTTTTAAATGTGAGAGAATTGAAGAATACTGAATGCCAATGCCAAAAGTGAAAAAAGAAAATCTTTTAGTCACTCAGTTTGAAGACTATAAGTGCTGAAGTAAGAGAACAATTTTATAACGATTGCTTCAAAGTCAGTAGAAAGAACATCAGATACTATTTGAGAAGCATTATGCAGGATATGCGTAGGTTAGCCAACACCTTCCATAGAAACATTCATACATTTTTTTCAACTTTGAATATGCATTGTATCTTTACACAGACATCCACTAAAATCTGTATTTGTATTATCTCCACCAAAAGCAAAAATTTGCAGTTTCTGATGTTCTACTTTCCAATAGACTTTCAAGTAACCCTTTTTTTTTTGTGAGAAAGTATGGCACAAGCAAAAGGAAATTCCTTTTTGCACTGTAATTACTTGCATCTGTAGCTATTTTGTTTTTTTTAAAAAGTGAGTTATTTAGAGCTTTAGTAATCTCTTTAATTTACTTTTTTTGTTGTTATTCCAGTACATTTTGTCCTGGAAGTTGAAAATTTGCTTGTAATTTTGAAATCAGAAAATACTTCTGGCAGTAGCATGTTCAATTATTTTTGTTGATAGATTGATGATGTATGGTGCAGAAAGCCATTACAACTTCTGCTGTGATTATTTTATCTTCATCACCTGAATTTCGCTTTAATCAAAAAAAATGTTATTTTGTCACTTTCTTTGACACTAGTTGAAGAAACCATATATATCTTATACTTAGCAATTAGTATATGCTGGTTTATATCTGACTTTCCACCATTTTTATATTGAATGAACAATTGCATACTACACAAAGAGCTTCAAAAGGACTTTTTTATTGTTTAATAAATCTTTACTGTTCAGAAAACTCATCACAAAATTTATATTTGTGTTTTCACATTTGGGGATTAAATATACACAAATAAAAAGTAGATGATAGCAACCATTGCAAGAGTTGAAAGACTGAACTTCATAATCTCATCTCATGTCCACATCAGTGTATCTGTCACTTACATACCCAAACCCATAACTAATCATAAGATAAGGTTGAACACTGACAGTGTCATGAACTAATGAAAAAATAAACTAGATATCTGATGTAAAAATGGTGAACTTTCTGTTGGCCTGAGGGAGATCTGTGCTTGTATAGTCTAGGTTTCTCGAACAAAGCCAAAGTTTATTTTATATAGCCATACCTCTGAGATATTGCAGGTTTGGTTCCAGAACACTGCAATAAAGCATACATTGCAATATGGCAACTCACAAGAATATTTTGGTTTCCCCGTGCATATGAAAGTTATGTTTACACCATACTGTAGTCTATTAAGTGTGCAATAGCAATGTTTAAAAAATGTATATACCTTGATTAAACAATACTTTATTGTCAAAAAATGTTAACCATCATCTGATCTTTCAGTGATTCATAGTAGTAACATCAAAGTCACTGATTACAGATCACCATAACAAATATAATAATAATGACAAAGTTTGAAATACTGTGAGAATTACCAAAATGTAACACAGAGACATGAAGTAAGTAAATGCTGTTGGAAAAATGGCACTTACAGCCTTGCTCATTACCGGGTTGGCACAAACCTGCAATTTGTAAAAACTGCATTACCTGTGAAGTGTGATAAAGCACAGCACAATAAAATGAGGTATGTCTGTATAACGTTTTATTTAGCCTGGGGGTTCAGGGCTTGGTAGACTTCCAGAAGTAGAAGTGTTTAGGGATTGTAGAACTTTCAGCACTGTTTCTATGGTCACTGGAATAAGGTTGCTGTGGACCAGTTAACTTTCAGAAGCATGGTCACTGGAGTGAGGCATTTGTTAATTGGCTATTGTATAAAAGAGCCAGACTGTCATTGATTGGGTGACTTTAGGGGTTATCATTGTTTGCTAACCTTCAAGGGTACAATTACTGTGGTAAGGCTGTTGTTGACTGTCTCCTTTTTAGAAACATGGCTGCTGGAGAGACACTGTCACTGATTGGCTGATCTTCTGAGCATGTTTCCTGATTCCAAGTTACCTTTAATTAGTGGTGGTTACTTATTCATCCCTTGGGACTGTGGCCAAAAATAGTCTTTTCTTGAATAAGAAAAATAAATACTTTTAATTTTCAATCCTCCTTTTAGGTTTTCCTTCAGCTAAACCCATAGGAGATCCATTAAAGATCAGATTTTTTTTTTTACTATGTAAGCTTAAGGTGGACAATGTGATGATTTAATACACGTATATATTACAGAATACTTACCACAGGAGGGTTAGTTAACACATCCTCTAACTCACATGATTACCTTGCTGTCGTTGTTGTTATGGTGAGAACATTAAAGCTCTACTCTCATGACAACTTTTAATTATACAGTACAATATTGTTGACTATAGTCACCATGCCATACATTAGATTCCCAGAACTTATTCAGCTTATAACTGAAAGTTTGGACCCTTCTGATGATGAGAATTAGACATTCTGACTGCAGATCATGTGTTAATTACTAATCTATACTGAATGATGATGATGATGATGATGATGATGATGGTGGTGATGTTATTAAGTAAGCTAGAGCTAACCTACCAAAAAATAGGCTTTGTCTGTCATGATAGCAGCAATTAGGGCAAGTATTTGCACCTGGACTGAATATCTAAAATGTCATAGCATCCCTATTCATAAACATTTTAATGAATTATAGAGCTCCAAGCAAGTCTTCACATGAAGGCCTCCTTTCGGGTTCCTCATATGAGTCTCCAGGCTTAGGGATAGGGAACTTTTAAAATTTATATAACTTGGGCTTCCCTGGTGGCACAGTGGTTAAGAATCCTTCTACCAATGCAAGAGACACGGGTTCAAGCCTTGGTCCAGGAAGATCCCACATGCCAAGGAACAGCTAAGCCCATGCACCACAACTACTGAGCCTGCACTCTAGAGCCCAGGAGCCACAACTACTGAAGCCCAAGCACCTAGAGCCCGTGCTCTGCAACAAGAGAAGCCACCACAATGAGAAACCTGTGCACGGCAACAAAGAGGAGCCCCCACTTGCCGCAACTAGAGAAAGCCCACGTGCAGCAATGAAGACCCAATGCAGCCAAAAATAAATAAATAAAATAAATAAATTTATTAAAAAAATAAAATTTATCTAACTTATTTTGAGCAACTCTTGGTAATAACTCTGTAGTCAATATTATAAAGTGTATTTACTTGAGCAAATTTGCCCGGGTTTTGTCAAAAGATTGTATTTACCTATACTTATAAAACAGCTGCCATTTAAAAAAAAAAAGTATTTCTACAGAAAAATTGATGGGGAAAACTGGAATTTGAGTCAGAAAACATGATTTTTCTATTTAATAACTGTGTGGCTTTGGATAAAGAGCTTAATTTTTTGAATCATTTTAAGGTAAAGATACACTTTCAGAGTGCTTAATGTATGCATCCCACTCAATGAAGGATTACATATTACTTATAAAATTGTAGTATTTGTTATAACATTGATGTTTATAACTTTTTATGTATTAGGAAACTGTGGTAGTTTCAAAAATATGTCCACAAATTATTTGATACGCCTCCCTTTAAAAGGTGGGATTAATTCTTCTCCTCTTCAGGATGTGCTAAACTTCTAACCAATAAAATACGGCAGAAGTGATGGCATGACACTTTCAAAAAAAGTGCTAAAAAGACAACAACCTCTATCTTGGGCAATATTTACTCTCTACCTCTCTCTTGGACCACTCTTCTAAGTAAACAAACTGCCATGTTACAAGTAGTCCTACTGAGAGACCCATGTTGTGAGGAACTAAAGCCTTTTGTAAACAGCTGCAAGAGTCAAGTTTCAAGTTGACAGAAGATCTGGCCAAGAGTTGGACTAAAAATTTGTGGCAGACCCTGAACCAAAATCACTCAGCTAAGTCACTCCCAGATTCTTTATCCTCAGAAACTGTGTGTTAAAATAAGTATTTATTGTTTTAACTGCTTAATTTTAGGGTAATTTGTTATGCAGTAATAAATAACTAATACAGAACTATTCATGATTATCTCTATTATGCCTTTATTATTCTTTATACACTCCTTTTCTTCCCTTCTCTATTCATACTTATCCCTAGGTGATTATATTTATTCCCATAGCATTAAATGCTACCTGTATGCTGATGGATCCCAAATTAATATCCATATCCCATGCTTCTTCCTTGACCTCCACACTCATACGTTGAACCCTGAATCACATCTCTATTTAGTTGTCTAATTGGCATCTCAAAACATAGCCAAAATGAAAATCTTCATTACTGATTTTTCCCCTAAACCCCTATATGCAACCTGTTTCTCCCCATTTCTCATCACCATTTACCCAGTTGCCAGCATATAAAACTGAACTCCCTTTTCCATTTATATTCCATAATATTGTCCATTGTAAAATCTTTTAATACAACTTCAAAATAGATCCCAAATCTAACTACTCCTCACCACTTGCATCAGTACCCAACTACCATCACCTCACCTGGATTACTACAGTAGCCTCCTGATTTCCCTATTTTATACCCCTTCAATCTCAATGTAGCAGCCAGAGTGATTCCTTTAAAACATGAATCAGATCATATCACTCTTTAGCTCAAAAACCTTTATTGAATTCCCATCATGACTAGAATAAAATCCAAGTGTCTGCAAGACCTAGCTTTTATTGGCATCAGTCCAACCACAACTCCTATCCTCCCACAAGCTTACTGTGTTTCAGCCACTCTGATCTTAAACCCACCATGATAATTCCTGTGTGTTGTCTTTGCATCAGATGTTATCTCTTCTTGAATGCTCTTCCCCTAGATTTTGGAATTGAGTACCCACATCTCATAATACAGGTCTCAGCTTACATTATTATCACCTCCTCTGAGAGTTCCTCTTTGATGATTCCATTTAATATAAACAGCCTTCTCTGCCCTGCCATCACTCTCTAACCTTTTCTCTTATTTAATTTTTCTTTACTAAACTTATTACTTCTTGACATTATATTACATGTCTCTTTCTTATTTTTTTAATATTCTATATCTCCCACTAGTAAATTCTGTTATTATCATGTATCCCTTGTACTAAAAGCAGTTTCCACTCTTGTATCTCCTATAATTCTCAACACAGAAGCCAGAAAGTTCCTTTAACAACATTAATCAGATATTCTCTCTCAGGCTTACAGTCCTCCAGTGTCTTATTTTGTGAACATTTCCTATGGAGAAGTAATTCATTTTGAGTGTAGGAAGGTACTAACTAGCTGTCAGAAGATTATAAAGGTAATCATAATTATAAGTAAAATTATACAAAGTAAATCCATTAGATTGAGCTCAAGACTTTGAAGAAATATTCTAAAATGACCATTTTTATATGTATTAATAGCAATTTGGAGTTATGTGATGTAACCAATAGAATAGCTTTTTTCTGCTATCTCTTTTGGGATTTTGGACAGGACAAGGTGGTGGGGGTTGCTGTTGTATTACTACCATTGAAAGCAGCTCCAAATTCTGAAACAATACATTTGAAAATCCCATTTTTTTCCTTGGCAGCTCCCAAGTTAGAGAGTGTGGGTGGCAGTTGATTTTCCATTTTCACTTGGTGCCAATTTCCTCTGGGTTTGATTTGATCAAAATAGCAAGTAACTTCAGTTGATTGATAAGGTTAGCTGAGGAGGAAGAAGAAAAGGGAAGGTAGAGGTACCATCAACTTGTGTCTTTTTGTTTTTGTTTTTCCAGCAAATGCAGCTGTCAAAATATTTATTAGACTAAATGTTTTATTTTTGGTGTTCTTAGTATTTGTAGTGGCTCTATTAGATTTGCTTAGACCTCTGGGATCTTGTGAGAGCTTTTAGCTGTGATTTACTTCTTTACAAGTTCAAGAGTGATAGGTCAATATGTCATAAAGCAAAAGACAGTTTGGTCGAATTATTCACTTTTGTGTTATGACACAAGAAAAGTGTCATTTAGGGGCAGTTCATTATCCAGGAGATGTTATTATAGGAGATTGAAGGGGAAAAAAACTAAGCGTGGTGAACTGATTGCAATAAAATCTCCAATTTTTAACGCCCCCTTGTAACCTTGCCCTTTGGCAGTACCCTCTCATAATGACTCATGTGACTTGTTTTGACCAATGGGACAGTAGAAAGTATGACACAAAGACAGACTTGAAAAACAGAGTCTTGCTGCTCTTAAATCCTGCCACCATATGAGCATGCTCAGGCTAGCTTCCTGGAGATCAAGAGATCTTGTGGAGGAGATTCCAAGTGCCCTAGCCAACAATTAGCCAGCCTCCAGCCTAACCAGAAACTAACAGCTGACCTCAAACACATGAGTGACTTAGATCGGAAAAATTGCAGAGCTGAACCCATCCCAAATTGTTGATCTGTAGAACTGTGCATGACGATAAACAGATGGTTTAGCAGTTTCTATTTAATCTGGGGGTGGTTTGTTATGTAGCAAAAACTAGCTATTACACTAAGGTAAGCATAGCAGATTCATTCTAAGGAGGGGAAAAGAAACCAAGATCCATAGAATGTTTTATCTATTATTGTAAACCATCGGATTAGTAGCCATTCTGTGAATTGGGAACCAGATTTGTCTTTAGGAGCACTTCAGTGTTTGGGTTTATTGTACTTGCTTCTGTAGGAGAGTTCACTAAACACCTCTTATTGACTGTGTCTGATGCAAAGGAGCAGGATAGTTTCAAGGCTGTTTTAATTAAAGTGTCTTTGTTCTTTTGAAGTTTAGTGGAAGGTTATTTACCACCAGGCTATTTCCTTAGCGGTTTAATTCTTGCATGGCCTATTTTCCATAACAGTATTAGAAAGACTCCCTAGGAGACCTCATTACAGATTGCAGAGGTGACCTCTACTGAGAAGAGGAATTGTTGAATTATAGCTTACAATTTGCTGCAATATTTACCAAGGGCCATCACATTTTTTTTTAAGTTAAAGAAGCCAGTTATGAGGTTATTAAGATAACTGGAGCCCAGAAAGAAAATTTTATTGCCTTTTTGAAATTGCAAGTACCTTGAAGCATACCTTCTAACAATACAGCAGAGTAAGGACTGCTGGGAGAAAACAGGGGGTGACAGGTCAGCCTGGCACCCAATAAAAAAGAATCCCACAAAAAGGAATATTCCCAAGGAAGCACTTTGAGCGAGCCACAATACTTATTTTGTTTTCCAGTGGAATGAAATATAGTAAAAAGTTTTAAAAGAAAAAAAAAAACATAAGAGCAGTGACTAAGACATAGGTGATACTTAATGTATGTTTGTTGAAATAATTACTGTAAGCTATGATAAGACATATGTTTGTATTTATGTTTAGCAAGGAAACATCAAAGATCTCGTTCTTGACAACATTTTCTTCTCTAGTATCCCTATAGATTAAGACATAATTATTTAGTTGATGAGTTATTATTGTATAACTGAAAAAAGATAATATGTGAGAGCCTTAGAATTAAAACTAGAATCTTCATAAATATGTATAATGTGGTAGAGTTCATCATATTCCATCTTATCTTGAGTGTTGAGATCTTTGCTTTTAACATCAGAAAGTTTGGTCAAATTCATATTTTTGCTCTATGCAAAGTAGCAAGTGATCCAACAAAATAAAATGAACAAAATAACTTCTATCCATGAATTGAGTAAAATGGGATGGTATAATTGTGGTTAAAAATACCAGGCATGAAAGACTGGAGTTATCTGTCTGGCTCTAATACTTAGTAGTGGGACCCCAAACAAGTTACTAAAATTTTCTGAAACTTAATTTTCTCACTCCAAAATGCAGATCATTACACAACTCATAGAAGATTTTGAGATTAAATGAAATAATGTAGGTAAAGCATTTGGCACAATGCCAGGCCCATGCTAACTATTTAATAAATATTGGTGGATACCTGTAGTAATAGAAGTAGTACTAATAATGGGAGAAGTATCATTTTTAACATTGTTTTAGGACACTAAGTGCACTAACTTTGAAAATCATTTTCTATCGTCGGTCCTGTAGTGTATCTCTCATAATGTGTTATCCTATTAAATATTATAAAGATTCCTTAAAATAAAATAACTAGAATGAAGGATTTAGTCTAGACAATGGAAGTTGATGTGAAAATTTACCCTACCCTACATCAGTATAGCACTGTTGTTTTAACCTTTGAAGAGTTTCAACTGATGATATTAAGGATGTGTGTGTTATTGATAGAGTCCAAATATAAGAACAACAGTTCTATTGTCCCTGAAGTATATTATTTTCCCAGTAGAGATAATACAGAAAACTTATCAATTGGTTTCATAATCTGCTTTAATGCATCTACCTGGGCTTCACACACTCTCAATAAATGTTTATTCAATCAAAAATGGATGTAAATTTTCTCCAGCAGATATGGCATTTCTTGCAGGATGTCCACACTGCTTACAAACTTATAGCTTTAATAATGTTCTGCCTTGTATTTTTGTCAAAGTCATTACATTCTGATTTCTTCTGTGATTCTTTTTATCTATACTGCTTATCACTATATCTTGCTCATCTCAGGTTAGCAGTAAATGTGTGAATACCTGGAAGCTGTGTATTAACAGCTGGTAGAAAAGGCTAAAACATCAAGCATAAGCAGACACATCTGTTTGTGCCAATTGATTCATTAAACATATTTTAAATTAGGATTTACTGTCTAGTCTGATACCATAAATATTTTGATCTCACTCCTTGTCTTTCTATTTTTAGATATATCACTTGCTAGGTTTTCACGTTGTCTCTGCTACATGCAAGGACAAAAGGAGTGTTGAACCAACAGTGAGTCAAAGGCTATTATAATCTCACCTTGTTTAAAAACATATTTGAAAACTAGCATATGGATTTTTAGAAAAAATCTTGCCAAAACCTTGAAAGGTACAGGAATTGAGGAAGAGAAAATTGGTAAGAATATCTTAGGTATATAGTGTTTTTTTTAATCCAAAGAACTTAGTGGCTTGTCATATAAAACTTGATTTTTATAGAGCCTGAACTACTTTCTAAGTGTAAATGAGGAACCTGTACATAGTAATACCTATTTCAGGAAAACAAGATACTGTATAGTCCTCTGATGCATTTATTTGGAAAAGAGAAAAATACTAATTTCTTTAAAATGTAGTTTGTCTGGAATTTTCTTTAATGTTAAAATGACATTTTTTCATGCTTTTTTACTTGTTCATTAAAGAATTCTGTCTTCTGAAATAGTCATACTATGCTTAAATTTTAAACAAATATTAAATGATAACAATGTACCATGATATCTTCCTATAGATGTATTAATATATTCTAGTTCATTACCTAGGAATTACACTTCTGTTACATTAGCTGCAAAATCTTATTTTTCCCTTCTCTTTTAAAAAGTACATCAAAAAGCCAACCTAAGCTTTAGAAAAAAATTATCATCACCATCTGAAAGCACCTACTATTGGTTTTTAACAACTCAAGTGTGTTCCAAGGGTATTATGTGGCTCTGCAAAGGCACAGAAGTAGTCTGAAATATTCTGAGGCATCTTTGGAGACCCAAAATGATGGTACTGACAAACCACTTCATTGTGTTCTCTCCCTCTAGATTAGCCCTTGGGGGGCAGAAGCTATATATCACTCATGTACCTGTCATACCTTCAGTGCCTAAAATCAGTACTCAGTACTTAATAGACACTCAGTATATATCTTATGAATGCATGAATATTGACAGCATCAAAAGTGGTGGTACAGGAACCAGGATGCTGGGTAAGAGACATAAATATATGCTATAAATATTAATGGGAGGCTCTAATTCTAGCTGCGAAGGAAGGAGATTTGGTGACACGTTTTGTACTCTGTGGTGACACATTTTGTACCCTGTGGTGTCAAGCTCAATAACTAAATGGCCACTCCCTTCTTTATTGTAAGACTGGGTATGGGAATGCAACTCCTACCATTTTTGATTTCTACAGATTCAGAGGAGAAAATTAAATTGATTGGGCCTTTGTAGACCCTGAAAAGTTTTAAAGAAATTGCAGAAGTATAAACCTATTGAGATAAAACTATTATTTTATAGATTTTTGTTAACAAATATTCTGAATACATGCACCAGTATCCTGTTCAAGTGCTCCTTCTAGTATAGGTCACAAAAATCCATTTTAAATTTTGTTTCTCCCATTTTGAACTTTTACGAGAACAAGATTTTTTCCTTTGTTATTAGATTTTACAATCCATTAGAAGATACTGAAAGTAAAGCAAAATTTCCTGTCCTTTGAAATGTGACAAACTATAGATTTCTTACTATTTGAACAAGTATGCAAGTGATGCACACATTCATGTTAGAGAAGCACTACAATCAAAGTACAAACTGCAAATTTATATTTCCATCTGAAAAATATATTTTACAAGTAATATTTTTCTTAATGCTGAGGTATATTGTGTATGACCTGTCATTATTCTTAAAATACACATTTTGTGTTTATTGTCTCAATATATACTTCCAAACAATTATTTTTACATTTTGGCACCAATTTGTTTTGGGATAGTCACTATATACATTGTAGATTTAAGAAGAAAGAGCCATAGTGAAATAAGTGGTAATTTAAATAGTGCCCTGATACTTGTTGTCAATCCAAATGTGGGATTTTCAGTTTTCAATAAACAGGTTTTTGCTTTTGAGCATCAAGATAATTAAATAGATATTTATAACTGTGAATGTATTGAATAAACATTCTTTGCCCAGAATCTTCAAAATAATCACTGTCAACAATTACCTCCTGATGCTCTGTAGCATTTGGAATTTTAAATACTTTTCAACTTATACAAAATATCAACTTTGTGTATTATAGCAACAAACCTGAGTACCCACCTTATATGCTTGACTGTAGGAATCATGTACTTACAAAGTGTATATAATGAATCACAAAGAACATATACTGGAACACATTTTAAAGGTTAAGAGCATTTATAAAATACCAATCAATTGTTACAATTTAATTTAATGTAGAGTATAATATACTGAGGGGTAAGGAGTAACAGAAAACCAGAATTTATGGACTTCATCAGGGAAGGCTCTAGGAAGAGAGACTTCTTGAGGTTTTCTTAAGTTGTGGTAATATATAACAAGAAATTTCACATTTTAAACATTTTTAAGTGTACAGTTCAGTAGCATTAAGTACATTCATGTTACTGTGCAATCATTACCACCATCTTGCTCAAGAACTTTTTCCTCTTCCCAAACTGAACTCGATACCAATTAAACAATAACTCCGCATTTTCCCCTCTGACCAGACCCTACTAAGCTCCTGTCAACTTTCTGTTTCTATGAATTTGACTAATCAATGTACCTCATATAAGTGGAATCATAAAATATTTGTTCTTTTTGTCACTGGCTTACCTAACTTAGCATAATGTCTCCAAGGTTTATTCATATATGTCAAAATTTCTATATTTTAAATGTTCAACAATATTCCATTGTGTGTATAAATCACATTTTATCAATTCATCCATCAGTGGACACTTGGATCACTTCCACATTTTGGCTATTGTGAATAATGCTGTTATCTGTTTAAGTCCTTGCTTTTAGTTCTTTTGGATATATACCTAGGAATATAATTGCAGGGTCATATGATAATTATATGTTTAATTTTTGGAGAAACTACCAGACTGTTTTCTGTAGAAGCTACACCATTTTGTATTCCTTCCAGCAATGCAAAAGGGTTCCAATTTGTCCACACCCACATCCTCACCAACACTCGCTTTTCATATACATATATGAAATAGCCATATATATATATACATATATATATATATAACCACATATATATATGTATATATATGATAATAGCCATTATAGTAAATATGAAGTAGTATCTAACTATAGTTTTGATTTGCATTTCCCTAATGATTAGTAATATTAAGTATCTTTCCATGTGCTTTTTGGCCATTTGCATGTCTTCTCTGTAGAAATATCTATTCAAATCTTTGTACATTTTTATATTGAGTTGTTTGTTTTTGTTATTGAGTTGTAGGATTCCTTTATATATTCTGAATATTAAACCCTTACTAGATATATGATTTGCAAATATTTTCACCCCTTATGTGGATTAACTTTACACTCTCAATAGTGTCCTCAGATGCATAAATATTTTAAATTTTGATGAAGTACAATTTATTTTCTTTTTCTTTTGTTTCATGTGCTTTTGGTGTCATATCCAGGAAATCATTACCAAATTCGGTGTCAAGAAGCTTTCCTCCTATGTAATTTTTCCAACAGAGTTTTTTAGTTTTAACTCTTATGTTTAGGTCTTTAATACATTTTGAGTTAATTTTTGTGTATGTGTAAGAAAAAAGGTCCAACTTTATTCTTTGCATGTGGATATACAGTTCTCCCAATACCATTTGTTGGAAAGCATGTCCTTTCTTCATTGAGTGGTCTTGACACCCTTGTCAAAAACTATGTGACCATATATGTAAGGGCTTATGTCTGAGATCCCTATTTTATTCCACTGATCTATACACAGTCATCCCTCAGTATTCATGGGGCATTGGTTCCAGGAGCCCCCACTTATACCAAAATCTTTAAATGTTCAATTTCCTTGTGTAAAATGGTGCAGTACAACGAATACAGTAAGCCCTTCACATCTGCAGGTTTTGCATCCACGGATTAAACCAAATTTCCAAATGGAAATTTTGGTCCATGGCTGGTTGAATCTGTGGATGCCAAACCCATGAATACAAAATGTGCAAATACAGAGGGCCAACTGTATATTTATTGAAAAAAGTCTGCATATAAGTGGACCCACACAGTTCAAACCAGTGTTGTTCAATGGTCAGCTGTATTTGTCTTTGTGCCAGTACCACAGTGTTTTGATTGCTGTAGCTTTGTAGGAAATTTTGAAATCAGGAAATCTGAGACCTCTAATTTTGTCCATCATTTTCAAGATTATTGTGGTTATTCAGAGTCCCTTGAGGTTCTGTATAAATTTTAGGATGAGTTTACAATTCATGCCAAAAAATATTGGGATTATGATAGAAGAGCATTGCATCTGTAGATTGTTTGGGTTAGTTTTGTCATCTTAACAATATTAAGTCTCCCAATTAATTAATGAATTTTTCCATTTATGCATCTTTAATTTCTTTCATCAATATTTTGTAGTTTTCAGTGTACAGGTCTTACATTTCCTTGGTTAAGTCTAATCCTAAGTATTTTATTCTTTTTGATGCTATTGTAAATGGAATTGTTTTCTTAATTTTCTTTCTGGATTGTTCATTGTAGACACAAATGAACAAAACCTTATAGACACAAAACTGATTTTTTTTATTTGTTTTCTATGCTGCAATTTTGCTGAATTTGTTTACTAGTTCTAACAGTATTTTGGGAGTGTGGACTCTTTAGGTTTTTTACATATAAGATCATGTCGTCCATGAACAGAGATAATTTTGCTCCTTCCTTTCCAAATAGGATGGTTTCATTTCTTTTTCTAGCATAATTGCTCTGACTAGGACTTCCAGTACTCTGTTAAACAGAAATGGCAAAATAAGTCACCCTTGTCTTGTTTCTGATCTTAGAGGAAATAATTTCAATCTTTGATCATTGAGTATGTTATTAGCTATGTTTTTTTTATATATTTATTTTCATATATAGAGGGAGTTTCATTCTGTTCCTAGTTTGTTGATTGTTTCTATCATGTTTGTATTATTTACAATTTACTTCTACTGTGGTTTTCTAGTTTATTTTATTGTGATTGGAAAAGATACTTTGTATGACTTCAGTCTTTTTAAATTTATTGAGACTTGTTTTGCAGTTTAATATATGGTCTCTCCTGGAGAATGTCTCATGTGCCCTTGAGAAAATGTAAATTTAGTCTTGTTAGGTAGAATATTCTACATACGTCTGTTAGGTCCAACTGGTTTATAGTGTAGTTCAAGTCCTCCATTTCCTTTTTGATCTTCTATCTGGTTATTATATACATTATTGAAAGTGGAATACTGAAGTCTCCTGCTGTTATTATGTCTTTTTCTTCCTTGAATTCTGTCAGTGTTTGCTTCATATATTTAGAGTTCTTATGGTTGGTTTATATATGTTTATTATTATTATATCTACCTGGTGAATTGACACTTTTGTCATTATATAATGTCCTTTCATGTCTCTTAAGATATTATTTGACTTAAAGTCTATTCTGTGTGCTATTGTATATCCCTGCTCTCTTTTGGTTACTGATTGCATGGAATATTTTTTTCTCCATACATCCACTTTCAACCCATGCATATCCTTAGATATAAAGCAGATAACATGTAATTGGATCCTATTATTTAATCCATTCTGCCAGTCTGTAACTTTTGATTGGAGACTTTAATTCATTTGCATTGAACATTATTACTGATAGGCAATGACTTTCTACTGACTTTTTTCTTTCTCTTCTCCTTCTGCAACTCCCATAATGTATATATTGGTTCACCTACAGTGTTTCATAATTCTTATAGAATATGTTCACTTTTTCCCATTCTTTTATCTTTTTGCTCCTCAAACTGAATAACTTCACATGACCTGTCTTAAAGTTTGCTGATTATTTCTTCTGTCCCTTTGAGTTTCTTTCTTAATCCCTCCAGTGAAGTTTTCAGTTTAATTATTACCTTTTTCAGCTCTTGAATTTGTTTGGTTCCTTTACAACTTCTATGTCTTTGTTGATATTTATACTTTATTTATGTATAGTTTTCCTTTATTTCTGTGCACATTTAAGATAATTATTTTAAAACATTTTTCTAGTAAGTCTGATTTCTGTGTTTCTTCTGGGATGGTTTCAGGAGTTTTATTTTGATCCTTTTAATGAGCAATATATACCTATTTCTTTGTATGCTTTGTGATTCTTTGTTGAAAATTTGTTATTTGTAAAAAGAGCCACCTCTCTTAGCTTTGCAGACTAATGGGGAAGACCTTCATTAATTAGTAAGACATGGTTATCATCTTGATTTCAGCCCACTATGAAGGCTTACAGTCTTCCCAGGTTGTTTCTTGACATGTTTTATGCTTAGATCTGTGTGTGTGCTTTTTTCCCCAATTTACCTATATACACAACTACTTATAAAAGTCTTAATTCACATGGAATCTCATGTGGCTTCTACTTGGGACCTTAGATTTTTGTATTTTATTTCTATTCCCACTTTCTCTTGCCCCAAGTGTCCACATGTATGCAGGCCAACTTCAAATTTTATGCTCTTCAGTGCCTTCCATTGCCTCCCATGTGTTCCATCAACTGAAAATTCAAACTATGTTGAAGTTCCCCCATCTGAGCTTCAAGTCAAGTGCTGCCACTGCCTTCCACAGTCTTTCTCCTTCTGAGCTTCAAGTTAAGCAAAACAGAAACCTGTTCCTTAGGCAGCCCATAGTCAAGTTAGGATATGGTTTGTGTCTGGTAATAGGAGCACTTCCTCCTGAAGGGGCTGTACCACACCAGGTAGGATGTGGGGAAAAGGCAAAGAAATATACCATAAAATTTCTGACAGCTTTGAATGTGGCTTTTTCTTGATGGGGCATTTGCTTAGTTGCTGTATATCTTTGATTTCCAGAGCCTCTTCAAAGTAATTTCAGTTTGTCATTAGTCATATTTTTCTTATTTGCATGGGGGAACAAGGCTCTGGAGCTTCCTAGTTTGCCACATTGCTGATGTCACTCTTTGAGTTTTGAAGAAGAATCAGGTATGTAAGCTGGTAGAATAGAAATAGGAAGCTAATTCATGTCAAGGTGAAAACACACATTCAGATGAAAGAAACAATGTGTGTACAGTATGACAAAGAGATTAATCTGTTAGAATCAGAGCATGTATGTTTTTATGTCAGAATCAGCAGCAGAAGCCTTACAACCCTAACTTGTCTCCCCTGTGAGCTCTTCCAGGGTCATGATAGTCTTACCTCCTTAATCCTTTAGGAGCGCTGAAAATTTGGCTCAAAGTAAAGTACTTTTCAGGATTTTTGGTTTCAGTAATGGTTGAGTACTTTTATTGGAATAACCTGTTATAATTAGCCATTATAAACTCTGGATAAAATATATTGCACCATTACTAATGACCCTTAACAGTGAAAAAAAAAAAGCAGATTAAAAACTAGCAAGGATTAAATGCTGGAAGAAAGGTACTGCAATGGATGAGATCCACATTTATAAATTTTTCCCCTGAGGGTGCTTCCTAGCCCACATGATGGAGTGAAGATAGAACTCACATAGAAAGCTGTAGTTTATTGGCATGAAGTGCCCAAGGATGAAGATTGGGAGCCCGAAGAATGGTGGCTTGAAATTGGGGGTTGATATATTCAAGAATAGAAGAAGCCCCAGAAGTAGGGGGCCCTAAATCTGCATATAAACTCACCTCAAATCCTTGGCTGACCCCTAAACTGTGTACCCAAACAGGAGCCTGAAAAGAGTTCAGCAGAAATAAGCTGTTTCAAGGCTATAAAAGTTGAGCATAGATTTCAGCTAATGCCAAACACAAGAGAGACAGAGTTTTGATTTTGAGTCTATGTAAAGAGTTTGATAACTCCCTTGGGCTCTCCATTGAAATCCCAGAAGGGCCTAATTTTATGAGTAAAGTCTATGTCTTGTGACAAGGGGATTTCCCTAAGGCTTGGGACAAAAGTGAAATAGATGGCTCTAAGAAAGTGTGAAACAAGCCTTCACAAGTCCAAGTTGATCTGTCAGTAATTTAACTGCATACTAAAATAAAATAGTCAATACTCTTCAGAGGAGGAGAATAGAATCCAGATTCTCACTATATTGTATTCACAGGTCCAATATAAAACAGGAAATAGTGAAATTGTCACCCAGCATCAAATGAAAAACACTTAATAGAAACAAATCCCAAGATGACTCAATTTGGAATTAGCAACCAAGATTTTTAAAGCAACCATTGTAAGTGGGTTCAAGGATTTAAAATTTTTTCACAATGAATAAACCAATGGGGGCTATCAAAGAGAAATGGGAATAATAAAAAGAATCAAAGGGTGATTATATAAATGAAAATTACTCTATGTAAAGTGAAAATTTCACTCAGTTGGCTTATAAATTGATAAGAAACAACAGAAGAAAGGGTCAGTGAACTTTAAGACAGACAAATGGAAATCATCCTACTGGAAGAACCAGGAGAAAAAAGATTGAAAAGAAAAAGTTTCAGTGACCTGTGAGACAATGTCAATCATTTTGACATACACGCAATTAGAATTTCAGTAGGAGAGAATGAGACTGGGGGAGAAAACAAGTATATAATATTTAAGTGAAGATGGCTGACATTTCCCCAAATTTAGTGAAAAACATAAACTTACATATTACAGATGCTCAGTCAGCCTTAAGAAGGATAAATACAAATAAATCCACACCTATTCACATCATAGTCAAAGAACTAAAAACTAATAATAAAGAGAATATCTCAAAGGCAGCCAGAGGAAAAAGACATTATATAGATGGGGACACTGATTTTTTTAGATCTTTTTGTGTGTGTGTGTGTGTAGGCATTTGTAGCTATAAATTTCCCTCAATGTACTGCTTTTGCTGCCTCTCATAAGTTTTTGTTGGTTGTATTTGTGTTTACACTTTTCTCAAAGTATGTTTTAATTTCCCTTAGGATTTCTGCTTTGACTTATCGGTTATTGTGAAGAATGTTCTTTAACTTCCATGTACTTGTGACTTTCCCAAATTTCCTTCTGTTATTGTATTGGTGGTATAGTGGTGAGCATAACTGCCTTCCAAATTTCCTTCTGTTATTAACTTCTAATTTTATTCTATTGCCTATGGTGCACATACTTTGTATGAAATATATATTTTTTAATTTATTGAGACTTGTTTTCGGCCTACTATATGGCCTACCCTATAGTGTATACTTCAGAAAAAAATATATCTTGCTATTGTTGGGTGGAGTGTTCTATAGCTTTTTGTTATATCTACTTGGCTTACGGTTTTGCCAGTGTCTTCTATCTCCTTGATGATCTTCTGTCTAGTTGTCCCATCAATTATCAAAAGTGGGGTATCAAATTCTCCAACTATTATTGATGAGTTGTCTAAGTTTCCTCTCAATTATTTCAGTTTTTCTTCATGTAATTTTGTGTTCTGTTGTTGGGTGTATACATTTATAATTGCTATGTCTTCTTGATGGATTGACCCTTTTATTGTTATAACATGTCTTTCGCCTCACATAATATTTTTTTTCTTAAAGTTTATTCTGTCTGATATTACTGTGACCAGTCTAGCTCTCTTTTGATCACTGTTTGCTTGTAACATCTTTTCCTATACTTTTACTTTTGAACTGATTGTGTCTTTGCATCTAAAGCATATCTCTTCATTTTTGAGGATATTTTTTCCACTATTAAGATATTATCCCATTTCCTTCTGCCTTTCATTATTTCTGATGAGAAATAAGCTGTTATATTTATTGAGTTTCCCTTGTATGTAGTGAGTAAATTTTCTTTTGTTGCATTAATGATTTTCTTTATTTTTGGCTTTGTCATTTTTTTTTCAATGAAGCGTCTGGATTGGATCTCTTTAATTTTATTGTAAATGAAGTCCATTAAGCTTCTTGGATGTATAGATTAATATTTTAAATCAATTTTGGGAATATTTTGGCCATTGTTTCATCAAATATTCTTCATGTTCCTTCCTCTCTCTTCTCTCCTAGAACTTCCATGATGCATGTATTTATATGTTTGATATTGTTCCAAAGGTTTCTGAGGCTCTAGTCATTTGAGTTCACTATTTTTTTTCCTACTCCTCTGACTGCATAATCTCAATTGACTTATCTTCAAGGTCAATGATTCTTCTGTCTGATAAAAATCTGCCCTTTGGTCTCTCTTCTGAATTTTTCATTTTAGTTATTGTACCTTTAAACTCCAGAATTTCTACTTGGTTCCTCTTCATGCTATCCTTTTATTTATTTTCTCTACTTCTTAGTACATAGTTCTTGATTCCTTTAGTTCTTTGTTTACTTTAGCTCTTTAAACATGTATAAAATAGTTGATTTAAAGACTTTTTCTAGCAAGTGCTTTGTTTTTATTTTCCTCAAGGACAGTTAATTACATCAATTTCTTTCTTTTTCTTCTCTCAGTGGCCATACTTTTTTTCTTTACATGTTCTGTAATTTTGTGTTGAAAACTGGACATTTAAAAAATATATAATGAGACAACTCTGGAAATCAGATTTCTCCCCCCAAGGGCTATATCACTGTTCTTACTCTTTTTTTGTTCACAGGATTTTCAGAACTAATTCTTTGCACTCTTATGTTCTTTGTCCTTTATAGCCACTGAGGTCTACTCAATTAGCTTAGTGGTAACCTGGTGATTCCACAGAGACTTACTTAAACTTCTGGAACTAAGTTTCCCAGTCTTTGCTGAGGCATTCTATATGCATGTTATGGCACACCCTCAGTATTCAGTCTTGTAGTTTACCACTATGCCTTAGCCTTCACTTCCTACTTACAAAGACCTTCTAGATTAACCAGAGGTGGAAGCTTAATGCTTTCTTAGACCTTTCCTGGGCATGTACACAGCCCTGGGCATGTGTGTTCTTCTAGGTTCTCAGGAATGTCTCAGAGTTTTTCAAAGCACTTATCAGCAAAACATCTCATTCATCAGCCTTTCTTCCCAAGCTTTTGGCTAGTCTATCATTTATCCCAACTTATGTGCATTGCCCCAGATATCAGCAACTTAGAAACAATCTATGAGTCCATCAATGAACGAATGGATAAAGAAGATGGGGTATGTGTGTTTGTGTATATATATATATATATATATATATATATATACACACACACACACACAATGGAATGATAGTCATAAAGATGAATAAAATCTTTCCAGTTTTGGCATCCTGAATGGGCTTTGAGGCTATTACATTAAGTGAAATATGTCAGAAAGAGAATGACAAATGGTCATACTTATAAGTGGAATCTAAAAAATAAATACAAAAACAAATAACAAGCTCATAGATACAGAGAACAGAGTAGTGGTTGCCATAGGTGAGGGTGGGGGTTGGATGAAATGAGTGAAGGGGGTCAAAAGTTACAAAATTCCAATTATAAAATAAATAAATCATGGTGATGTAATATATAGCACTGTTACTATAGTTAATAATGCTGTATGGCATCATTGAAAGTTCCTAAAATAGTAGGTCTTAAATTTCTCACTTTTTATAACTATGTAAGGTGACAGATGTTAACTAGACTTATTGTAGAGATCATTTTGCAATGTGTACAAATATCAAATCATTATATTGTACACCTGAAACCAACATAATGTTATATGTCAGTTATACCTAAATTTTTTAAAGTTTAAAAAAAATGAATAGGGAAACCACAGATTGAAAAATAAATTGTAATACATATATCTGACAAATAATTTATTCCAAGATATATAAGGAATTCTTACAACTCAATAATAACCAAAAGAAAGACTCTAAAAAAATGGCCGAAAGACTGAATAGACACTTTGAAAAGAAGATATAAAATAGTCATTAGACATGAAAATGTGCAAAATATTTTATTTAGCAGCTAAATGCAAATTAAAACCAATATGAGATATGATTTCATACCTACTAAAATGTTTAAAATTAAAAGGCCAACAAATACCAAATATTTAAGATGTGGATTAAATAGGACTACCACATATTGCTGGTGAGACTGGAAAATAGTACAGTCACTTTGGAAAAGGTTTTGACAATTACTTGTAAAGTTAAATGTATGCCTACCCTATGACCCAGCAGTTCTAGTTATTTACTCAGGACAATAGATGAACAGATTATTTATTTTCATACAATGGATTACTATTCTGCAAAAAAGAAGAAAAAATGTGAACTACTGATAGATGGCAAAGCATGGATGAATTAAAAAACATTATGCTGAGTGGAAAAAGCAAGGTACGGAATTATACACACTATATGATTCCACTTGTATGAAGTTCAGGAACAGGTAAAACCTATCCTTGCTATTAGAAATAAGAATAATGTTTGCCTATGGGTGTTGGGATTTACTAAAAGCAGGAATAAGGGTGCTGGGATTTACTAAAAGCAGGAATAAGGAAGTTTCCTGAGGTGATGGAAATTTTCTGCACTTTTACTAGGGTCATGTTTACATTTAAAAATCTAATCTATGTATATAACTCAAATATATTTCAATAAGAAATTAAATAAATAAAAATCTAATCAACTTCTACACTTAAATGCATTTTGGTGTGTTTAAATTGTATTTAAGAGAAAAATATAAAATGTTTTCAGGGCTTGAAAACACATTTAAGCTCTATCTCAATAGGCTCTTTTCTTAAATTTACTCCTATATCCTTTATTTTGCAAACTGTTTCCATGACCCTGTAGGAAAAGCTTTGGAATAGTGTCAGATAATATGTGTTTCATGCTAGTTTTATCACTTTTTACCTTGGTGATATTGGGAAAATTTCAAAGTACCATAGATCCATAGACTGTTAAGGCGGAGGAAAAGTGTAAGGTGCATAAGAAGGGTTGAACTGAATTAGAAAATTTCTATTGAATACCTTGTGCATCTCCTGTACAAAGACTCCCTTTTGATGTAATTGAAATTTCTTTAATCCCTTACTAGTGTAAATTAAAACTTTCACTTTACTTTGAATGTCATCCAGAGTTAGAGCAAATTGTCCAAAGTCTTATGAAAGTTTTTTTTCTTTCTATTGGGTCACACACAGGGCTAATTGACTGGGACGTTTGGATTGTGGCATCCTTTAGAGATCCAACCTAACTTAATATCCCCTATGACTCTACGTGTGCACCCTTTCCTCTTGATAAAAAACACTCAATCTATAAGAAAAGAAAAGATTGGATGATGATATTAGAGGCAGAAAAATATCAGACATTTTGAGGTTTTATTCTTTCATGAGGTAAAATAACGTTGCTCTGAGAAATATCTGTGCATTCCTTAAAGTGGTACAGTTATCAATAGCCCTGAATAGGTGTCAACAGTAGACAAAATCTTCTTGGGAAATTGCAGTCAGATAACAAACAAGTTCATTGTGACTATAGTCACTTATTTTTGAAGAAGAAGGAAACTTTTTACCCTTCAATGTTCCTTTCATATATTCTTTGGAGAATCTATTTTATTCAATCACATTAAAGAAAACCTCTGGCTGTTGATAAATTTTTGAGCATCTTCTGGCTATAAGAAGGCCCTTGTGACCTGATGCAGCATAATATTCAGACAGACTAGTAGCTTTCCACATGGAAAGAAACTTATTTCTTTATTGCCAGTTCCCTTGTTAAATCAAATACAATAACTGTGTTGAGCCGTGTCATTCCATTGTAACTATTCCCACCTGTTCAGCACTTACATTATCTATAGAAATCATAACACTTTGGTTATATATCGTTATAATTGTCCATCCTGTTTTTGTTGGATTTATAAAATTATATTCTAAAAGACTTGAAGATCCTTATATGAAAGAATAACAAATGATATTAAATTTGCAAAAATACTTTTTCCTCAAGATACTCAGGTGAGAATTTCTTGCTTCCATGTCCTGGCTATTGTAAATAGTGTTGCAATGAACACTGGGGTGCATCTCTTTTCAGTTATGGTTTTCCCTGGGTATATGCCCAGTAGTGGGATTACTGGGTCATATGGTAGTTATATTTTTAGTTTTTTAAGGAACCTCCATACTGTTCTCCATAGTGGCTGTATCAGTTTACATTCCCACCAACAGTGCAAGAGTGTTCCCTTTTCTCCACACCCTCTCCAGCATGTATTGTTTCTAGATTTTTTGATAATGGCCATTCTGACTGGCGTGAGGTGATACCTCATTGTGGTTTTGATTTGTATTTCTCAAATAGTTAGTGATATTGAGCATCCTTTCATGTGTTTGTTGGCAAGCTGTATATCTTCTTTGGAGAAATGTCTATTTAGGTCTTCTGTCCAGTTTTGGATTGAGCTGTTTGTTTTTTTTTGATATTGAGCTGCATGAGCTGCTTGTATATTTTGGAGATTAATCCTTTGTCAGTTTCTTCCTTTGCAAATATTTTCTCCCATTCTGAGGGTTGTCTTTTGTTCTTGTTTATGGTTTCCTTTGCTGTGAAAAAGCTTTTAAGTTTCATTAGGTCCCAATTGTTTATTTTTGTTTTTATTTCCATTTCTCTAGGAGATGGGTCAAAAAGGACCTTGCTGTGATTTATATCAAAGAGTGTTCTTCCTTTGTTTTCCTCTAAGAGTTTTATAGTGTCTGGCCTTACATTTAGGTCTTTAATCTATTTTGAGCTTATTTTTGTATATGGTGTTAGGGAGTGATCTAGTCTCATACTTTTACATGTACATGTCCAGTTTTCCCAGCACCACTTATTGAAGAGGCTGTCCTTTCTCTACTGTATATCCTTGCCTCCTTTGTCATAGATTAGTTGACTGTAGATGTGTGGGTTTATCTCTGGGCTTTCTATCCTTTCCCACTTATCTATATTTCTGTTTTTGTGCCAGTACCATACATCTGGATTACTGTAGCTTTGTAGAATAGTCTGAAGTCAGGGAGCTTGATTCCTCCAGCTCCATTTTTCTTTCTCAAGATTGCTTTGGCTATTCGGTGTCTTTTGTGTTTCCATACAAAGTGTAAACTTTCTGTTCTAGTCTGTGAAAAATGCCACTGGTAATTTGATAGTGATTGCATTGAATCTGTAGATTGCTTTGGGTTGTATAGTCATTTTCACATTATAGATTCTTCCAACCCAAGAACACTGGTATATCTCTCCATCTCTTTGTGTCATCTTTGATTTCTTTCATTGGTGTCTTTTAGTTTTCTGCATACAGTACTTTTGTCTCAGGTAGGTTTATTCCTAGGTAGTTTATTCTTTTTGTGGAAAAGGTGAATGGGATTGTTTCCTTAATTTCTCTCTCTGATCTTTTGTTCTTGGTGTACACGAATGCAAGAGATTTCTGGGTATTAATTTTGTATCCTGCAGCTTTACTAAATTCATTGATGAGCTCTAGTAATTTTCTGGTGGTATAGATGACCTTATTGGCAAAGCAGACATAGAGACACAGAAGTAGAGAACAGATGTATGGACAACAAAGGGGGAAAGGGAGGGTGGGATGAATTGGGAGATGGGGATTGACATATATATACTACTGATACTATGTATAAAATAGATAACTAATGAGAAAATACTGTATACCACAGGGAATTCTACTCAATGTTCTGCAGTGACATAAAAGGGAAAGAAAACCAAAAAAGACTGGATATATGTATACGTATAGCAGATTCATTTTGCTATACAGTAGAAACTGAAATGAAATTGTACAGCAACTATACACGAATAAAAATAAAAAAACAAGTTTTTCTAATATCTTATCTAATTTAGTAAGTAGAAATATATTTTTTGTATTGTACTGACAATATTTTTAGATCTGCTTTTACTAGGGCTATGCTGTTTACTCTTCCCAAAGCCCTAGAAGCCTTCCTGAAGCTGTGCTTTTCTGGGTCATATACCAAGCATTAAGATATAATGTTTTGAAATATTTGCCTTCTCTGTATATTAGACATAATGTCTTCTAGACAATCGGTATACAGTATTTGTGTGTGTGTGTGTGTGTGTGTTCTTACATCTTCTTTTTTACATATTTATTGGAGTATAATTGCTTTATAATGGTGTGTTACTTTCTGCTTTATAACAAAGTGAATCAGTTATACATATACATATGTTCCCATATCTCTTCCCTCATGCATCTCCCTCCCTCCCACCCTCCCTATCCCACCCCTCTAGGTGGTCACAAAGCACCGAGCTGATCTCCCTGTGCTATGCAGCTGCTTCACACTAGCTATTTATTTTACGTTTGATAGTGTATATATGTCTATGCCACTCTCTCACTTTGTCACAGCTCACCATTCCCAATCCCCATATCCTCAAGTCCATTCTCTAGTAGGTCTGTGTCTTTATTCCCGTCTTACCCCTAGGTTCTTCAGGATATTTTTTTTTCTTAGATTCCATATATATGTGTTAGCCTACAGTATTTGTCTTTTTCTTTCTGACTTACTTCACTCTGTATGACAGATTCCAGGTCCATCCACCTCACTACAAATAACTCAATTTCGTTTCTTTTTATGGCTGAGTAATATTCCATTCTATATATGTGCCACATCTTCTTTATGTGTTCATCCAATGATGGACATTTAGGTTGCTTCCATCAACGGGCTATTGCAAATAGAGCTGCAATGAACATTTTGGTACATGACTCTTTTTGAATTCTGGTTTTCTCAGGGTATATGCCCAGTAGTGGGATTGCTGCATCATATGGTAGTTCTATTTGTAGTTTTTTAAGGAACTTACATACTGTTCTCCATAGTGGCTGTACGAATTCACATTCCCACCAGCAGTGCAAGAATGTTCCCTTTTCTCCACAGCCTCTCCAGCATTTATTGTTTCTAGATTATTTGATGATGGCCATTCTGACGGGTGTGAGATGATATCTCATTGTAGATTTGATTTGCATTTCTCTAATGATTAATGATGTTGAGCATTCTTTCATGTGTTTAATGGAAAACTGTATACCTGCTTTGGAGAAATGTCTATTTAGGTCTTAGGCCCATTTTTGGATTGGGTTGTGTGTTTTTTGTTATTGAGCTGAATGAACTGCTTGTAAATTTTGGAGATTAATCCTTTGTCAGTTGCTTCATTTGCAAATATTTTCTCCCATTCTGATGGCTGTCTTTTGGTCTTGTTTATGGTTTCCTTTGCTGTGCAAAAGCACTTAAGTTTCATTAGGTCCCATTAGTTTATTTTTGTTTTTATTTCCAGAAGTAAAGGATTTTATTTCCAGAAATAAAGGTCAGAAAGGATTTTGCTGTGATTTATGTCATAGAGTGTTCTGCCTATGTTTTCCTCTAAGAGTTTGATAGTTTCTGGCCTTACATTTAGGTCTTTAATCCATTTTGAGCTTATTTTTCTATATTGTGGTAGGGAGTGTTCTAATCTCATACTTTTACATGTACCTGTCCAGTTCTCCAAGCACCACTTATTGAAGAGGCTGTCCTTTCCCCACTGTACATTCCTTCCTCCTTTATCAAAGATAAGGTGACCATATATGCGTGGGTTTATCTCTGGGCTTTCTATCCTGTTCCATTGATCTATCTTTCTGTTTCTGTGCCAGTACAATACTGTCTTGATTACTGTAGCTTTGTAGTATAAACTGAAGTCAGGGAGCCTGATTCCTCCAGCTCTGTTTTTCGTTCTCAAGATTACTATGGCTATTCGGGGTCTTTTGTGTTTCCATACAAATTGTGAACTTTTTTTGTTCTAGCTCTGTGAAAAATGCCAGTGGTAGTTTGATAGGGACTGCCTTGAACATGTAGATTGCTTTGGGTAGTAGAGTAATTTTCACAATGTTGATTCTTCCAATCCAAGAACATGGTATATCGCTCCATCTATTTGTATCATCTTTAATTTGTTTCATCAGTAACTTATAATTTTCTGCATACAGGTATTTTGTCTCTGTAGGTAGGTTAATTCCTAGATATTTTATTCTTTTTGTTGCAGTGGTAAATGGGATTGTTTTCTTAATTTCACTTTCAGATTTTTCATCATTAGTGTTTAAGAATGCCGGAGATTTCTGTGCATTAATTCTGTATCCTGCTACCTTTACCAAATTCATTGATTAGCTGCAGTAGTTTTCTGGTAGCATTTTTAGGATTTTCTATGTAGAGTATCATGTCATCTGCAAACAGTGACAGCTTTACTTCTTCTTTTCCGATTTGGATTCCTTTTATTTCCTTTTCTTCTCTGATTGCTTTGGCTAGAACTTCAAAAACTATGTTGAATAAGAGTGATGAGTGTGGGCAACCTTGTATTGTTTCCGATCTTGGTGGAAATCCTTTCAGTTTTTCACCATTGAAGACAATTTTGGCTGTGGGTTTGTCATATATGGCCTTTATAATGTTGAGGAAAATTCCCTCTATGCCTACTTTCTGCAGGGTTTTTACCATAAATGGGTGTTGAATTTTGTCGAAAGCTTTCTCTGCATCTATTGAGGTGATCATATGGTGTTTCTCCTTCAATTTGTTAATATGGTGTATCACGTTGATTGATTGGCGTATATTGAAAAATCCTTGCATTCCTGGAATAAATCCAACCTGATCATGGTGTATGATTCTTTTAATGTGCTGTTGGATTCTGTTTGCTTGTATTTTGTTGAGGATTTTTGCATCTATGTTCTGATATTGGCCTGTAGTTTTCTTTCTTTGTGACATACTTGTCTGGTTTCGGTATCAGGGTGATGGTGGCCTCGTAGAATGAATTTGGGAGTGTTCCTCCCTCTGCAATATTTTGGAAGAGTTTGAGAAGGATAATTATTAGCTCTTCTCTAAATGTTGCCTGTGAAGCCATCTGGTCCTGGGCTTTTGTTTGTTCAAAGATTTTTAACCACTGTTTCAATTTCAGTGCTTGTCATTTGTCTGTTCATATTTTCTATTTCTTCCTGATTCAGTGTTGGCACGTTGTGCATTTCTAAGAATTTGTCCACTTCTTCCAGGTTGTCAATTTTATTTGCATAGAGTTGCTTGTAGTAATCTCTCATCATCGTTTGTATTTCTGCAGTGTCAGTTTTTACTTCTCCTTTTTCATTTCTAATTCTATTGATTTGAGTCTTCTCCCTTTTTTTTCTTGATGAGTCTGGCTAATGGTTTATCAATTTTGTTTATCTTCTCAAAGAACCAGCTTTTAGTTTTATTGATCTTTGCTATTGTTTCCTTCATTTCTTTTTCATTTATTTCTGATCTGATCTTCATGATTTCTTTCCTTCTGCTAACTTTAGGTTTTTTTTTGTTCTTTTTTCTCTAATTTCTTTAGGTGCAAGTTTTGGTTGTTTATTCAAGATGTTTCCTGTTCCTTAAGGTAGGATTGTATTGCTATAAACTTCCCTCTTAGAACTGCTTTTGCTGCATTCCATAGGGTTTGGGTTGTCATGTCTCCATTGTCATTTGTTTCTAGGTATTTTTTGATTTCCTCCTTGATTTCTTCAGTGATCAGTTCGTTATTAAGTAGTGTATTGTTTAGCCTCCTTGTGTTTGTATTTTTTACAGATCTTTTCCTGTAATTGATATCTAGTCTCATGGCATTGTTGTCGGAAAAGACACTTGTTACAATTTCAATTTTTGTAAATTTACCAAGGCTTGATTTGTGACCCAAGATATGATCTCTCTTGGAGAATGTTCCATGAGCACTTGAGAAAAATATTTATTCTGTTGTTTTAGGATGGAATGTCCTGTAAATATCAATTAAGTCCATCTTGTTTAATGTATCATTTAAAACTTGTGTTTCCTTATTTATTTCTATTTTGGATGATTTGTCCATTGTTGAAAGTGGGGTGTTAAAGTCCCCTACTATGAATGTGTTACTGTCGATTTCCCCTCTTATGGTTGTTAGTATTTGCCTTATGTATTTATGTGCTCATGTGTTGGGTGCATAAATGTTTACAATTGTTATATTTTCTTCTTGGTTCGACCCCTTGATCATTATGTAGTGTCCTTCTTTGTCTCTTCTAATAGTCTTTATTTTAAAGTCTATTTTGTCTGATATGAGAACTGCTACATCAGCTTTCTTTTGATTTCCATTTGCATGGAATATCTTTTTCCATCCCCTCACTTTCAGTCTGTATGTGTCCCTACATCTGAAGTGGGTCTCCTGTAGACAGCATATATAAGGGTGTTGTTTTTGTGTCCATTCAGCTAGTCTGTGTTTTTTGGTGGGAGCATTTAATCCATTTAAATTTAAGGTAATTATCGATATCTATGTTCCCATTCCCATTTTCTTTTTTTTAATGTATTTATTAGAGTATAACTGCTTTACAATTGTGTGTTAGTTTCTGCTTTATAGCAATGTGAATCAGTTATACATATACATATGTTCCCATATCTCTTCCCTCTTGCATCTCCCTCCCTCCCACCCTCCCTATCTCACCCCTCCAGGTGGTCACTAAGCACTGAGCTGATTTCCATGTGCTGTGTGGATGCTTCCCACTAGCTATCTGGGTTGTATTTGGTAGTGTATATATGTCCATGCCTCTCTCTCGCTTTGTCACAACTTACCCTTTCTCCTCCCCATATCTTCAAGTCCATTCTCTAGTAGGTCTGTGTCTTTATTCCTGTCTTACCCCTAGGTTCTTTGTGACATTTTTTTCCTAAAATTCCATATATATGTGTTAGCATACAGTATATATCTTTTTGTTTCTGACTTACTTCACTCCGTATGATAGACTCTAGGTTTATCCAACTCATTACAAATAGCTCAATTTCATTTCTTTTTGTGGCTGAGCAATATTCCATTGTATATATGTGCCACATCTTGTTTATCCATTCATCCAATGATGGACACTAAGGTTGTTTCCATCTCTGGGCTATTGTGAGTAGAACTGCAATGAACATTTTGGTACATGACTCTTTTTGAATTATGGCTTTCTCAGGGTATATGCCCAGTAGTGATGTTGCTGGGTCATATGGTAGTTCTATTTGTAGTATTTTAAGGAACCTCCATACTGCCCTCCATAGTGGCTATACCAATTCACATTCCCACAATCAGTGCAAGAGTGTTCCATTTTCTCCACTCCCTCTCCAGCATTTATTGTTTCTAGAGTTTTTGATGATGGCTATTCTGACTGGTGTGAGATGATATCTCATTGTAGTTTTGATTTGCATTTCTCTAACGATTAATGATGTTGAGTATTATTTCATGTGTTTGTTGGCAGTCTGTATATCTTCTTTGGAGAAATGTCTATTTAGGTCTTTGGCCAATTTCTGGATTGGGTTGTTTGTTTTTTTGTTATTGAGCTGCCTGAGCTGCTCATAAATTTTGGAGATTAATCCTTTGTCAATTGCTTCATTTGCAAATATTTTCTCCCATTCTGAGGGTTGTCTTTTGGTCTTGTTTATGATTTCCTTTGTTGTGCAAAAGGTTGAAGTTTCATTAGGTCCCATTTGTTTATTTTTGTTTTTATTTCCATTTCTCTAGGAGGTAGGTCAAAAAGGATCTTGCTGTGATTAATGCCATAGAGTGTTCTACCTATGTTTTCCTCTAAGAGTTTGATAGTTTAAGCTAATTTTCGATATCTATGTTCCTTTTCCCATTTTCATAATTGTTTTGGGTTTGTTATTGCAGTTATTTTCCTTCTCTTGTGTTTCTTGCCTAGAGAAGGTCCTTTAGAATTTGTTGTAAAGCTGTTTTGGTGGTGCTGAACTCTCTCAGCTTTTGCTTGTCTGTAAAGCTTTTAATTTCTCCATCAAATCTGAATGAGATCCTTGCTGGGTAGAGCAATCGTGTTTGTAGGTATTCTCCTTCATTAATTTAAATATGTCCTGCCACTCCCTTCTGGCTTGCAGAGATTCTCCTGAAAGATCAGCTGTTAACCATATGGGGATTCCCTTGTGTGTTATTTATCCCTTGCTGCTTTTAATATGTTTTGTTTGTATTTAATTTTTGACAGTTTGATTAATATGTGTCTTTGTGTGTTTCTCCTTGCATTTATCCTGTACGGGATGCTCCATGCTTCCTGGACTTGATTAACTATTTCCTTTCCCATATTAGGGAAGTTTTCAACTATAACTTCTTCAAATATTTTCTCAGTCTCTTTCTCTTTCTCTTCTTCTTCTGGGACAGCTATAATTTGAATGTTGGTGCATTTAATATTGTCCCAGAAGTCTCTGAGACTGTCCTCATTTCTTTTCATTCTTTATTTCTTTATTCTGCTCTGCAGTAGTTATTTCCACTATTTTATCTTCCAGGCCACTTATCCATTCTTCTGCTTCAGTTATTCTGCTATTGATTCCTTCTAGAGTATTTTTCATTTCATTTATTGTGTTGTTCATTGTTGTTTGTTTCATCTTTAGTTCTTCTAGGTCCTTGTTAAATGTTTCTTGCATTTTCTCTCTTCTATTTCCATGATTTTGGATCACCTTTACTATCATTATTCTGAATTTTTTTTCAGGTAGACTGCCTATTTCCTCTTCATTTGTTAGGTGTGGTTGGTTTTCATCTTGCTCCTTCATCTTCTGTGTGTTTTTCTATCTTCTCATTTTGCTTATCTTACTGTGTTTGGGGTCTCCTTTTTGCAGGCTGCAGGTTCATAGTACCCATTGTTTTTGGTGTCTTTCCCCAGTGGCTAAATTTGGTTCAGTGGGCTGCGTAGGCTTCCTGGTGGAGGGGACTAGTGCCTGTGTTCTGGTGGATGAGGCTGGATTTTGTCTTTCTGGTGGGCAGGTCCACACCTGGTGGTGTGTTTTGGGGTGTCTGTGGACTTATTACGATTTTAGGCAGCCTCTCTGCTACTGGGTGGGGTTGTGTTCCTATCTTGCTAGTTGTTTGTCATAGGATGTTCAGCACAGTAGCTTGCTGTTCTTTGAGTGAAACTGGGTGTTGGTGTTGAGACGGAGACCTCTGGGAGATTTTCTCCATTGGATATTACATGAAACTGAGAGGTCTCTTGTGGACCAGTGTCCTGAAGTTGGCTCTCCCACCTCAGAGGCACAGCACTGACTCCTGGCTGCAGCACCAAGAGCCTTTCATCCACAAGGCTCAGAATAAAAGGGAGAAAAACTAGAAAGAAAGAAAGAGGATAAAAAAATAAAATAACGATAAAATAAAGTTATTAAGATAAAAAAATTATTAAGAAATTTTTTTTTACAAAAGTAAAAAAAAAAATGGATGGACAGAACCCTAGGATAAATGGTGAAAGAAAAGCTATATAGACAGAATCTCACACAGAAGCATACACATACACACTCACAAAAAGAGGAAACGGGGAAGAAAATAATAAATCTTTCTCTCAAAGACCATTTCCTCAATTTGAGGTGATTCATTGTGTTTTCCGGTATTCCACCGATGCAAGGTACATCAAGTTGATTGTGGCGATTTAATCCACTGCTCCTGAGGCTGCTGGGAGAAATTTCCCTTTCTCTTTGTTCTCACATCTCCCTGGGCGCAGCTTTGGATTTGGCCCTGACTCTGCCTGTAGGTCGCCAGAGGGGTTCTGTTCTTCATTCAGACAGGGCGGGGTTAAAGGAGCAGCTGATTCTGGGGCTCTGGCTCCCTCAGGCCGAGGGGAGGGAGGGGCACGGAGTGTGGGGCAAGCCTGTAGCAGCAGAGGCCAGCGTGAAGTTGCACCAGCCTGAGGCGCACTGTGCATTCTCCCTGGGAAGTTGTCCCTGGATCCCGGGACCCTGGCAGTGGTGGGCTGCACAGGCTCCCCGGAATGGAGATGTGGATAGTGACCTGTGCTCGCACACAGGCTTTTTGGTGGTGGCAGCAGCAGCCTTAGCATCTCATGCCCGTCTCTGGGGTCCATGCTTTTAGCCGTGGCTCGCGCCCGTCTCTGGAACTCCTTTAAGCCTTGCTCTTAATCCCCTCTTCTTGCACACCAGGAAACAAAGAGGGAAGAAAAAGTCTCTTGCCTCTTCGGCAGGTCCAGACTTTTCCCCGGACTCCCCTCCAGGCTAGCCGTGGTGCACTGTTCCCTTCAGGCTGTGTTCATGCTGCCAGTCCTCTCCCTGCTATCTGACCAATGCCCGAGCCTCACCTCCCAGACCCTGCTCACCCCGGTGGGTGCGCAGACAAGCCTCTCGGGCTTGTGAGTGCTGGTTAGCATCGATCCTCTGTGCGGGAATCTCTCTGCTTTGCCCTCCACACCCCTGTTGCTGCACTCTCCTCCACGGCTCCGAAGCTTCCCCCCATGCCACCCGCAATCTCCGCCCGTGAAGGGGCTTCCTAGTGTGTGGAAACCTTTCCTCCTGCACAGCTCCCTCCCACTGGTGCAGGTGCCGTCCCTATTGTTTTGTCTCTGTTTTTTCTTTTTTTCTTTTGCCCTACCCAAGTATGTGGGGAGCTTCTTGCCTTTTGGGATGTCTGAGGTCTTCTCCAGCATTCAGTGGTTGTTCTGTAGGAGTTTTTCCATGTGTAGATGTATTTCTGATTTATCTGTGGGGAGGAAGGTTATCTCCATGTCTTACTCTTCTGCCATCTTCCCCCTCATGTCCCAGTATCCAGTTTTAAGCTGAGATTTGATCTAAGTTATTTCCAATTCTTTTAAAATATTTGATATTTGAATAAGAAATTTCTGTTCAGAGGACTTAATTTGACTACAAAATTTGTTGCAGGAAGATTATTCTTAGTAATTTTATTTGACTTAAATCCATAATGGAAAAATCAGTTTTAAAGACAAAGGGATTTTTAAAGCAAGAATCTACAGGAAAATTTTACAAATTTTTCTTCTCAATTGAGGTCAATATCATTATCATTTATGTTTCAACAGCTTTTTGCATTATACTCATGTTTTAATAATTAAAGTTAAAATTAAATGAAAATTGTACAAATCACAAAAGACAAAGATAATGATGAAGGGACATCGGCGTACAATAGGTTACAATGACAATGCTCTAAGATAGAAAAAAGAGCTAATATGTCCCCACAGAACCCCAGAAAAGTTCAGGACCTAGAGAAAACATGTATAGTAGGGATCAAGTGTGCAAAATCTATCATATGAAACTCTATCATAAGAATATGTTTGCCAGCAATATAGGGATATACAGTAAGAAAAAACAAGATATTGATTTCCTTAAGATGATGTTAAAAATATTTAACAACCAATATTTCATGACACTTACTAGTGAGAATGGATTCTCAAACAATCAAGAGGGAGGCTGGCTACTCTTCCATACAGGTGTGTAACAGCTAAATATCATTCCTAGATTTAGGGATAAATGAGTCTTACTCAAGAGAACTGTGAAGATTAGTCTTAGGATAGCAACTGTATGGCAGACCTGCAAAGATCAGTCGTTCAGATTAGAGCAGAATGATGGCGGTCCCAGGAAGGAGGCATCCCAGAAAAATTAAACTCAGTAGAGCAGATGGCATGGTAGATAATGTGATTGTGCATCTAGAAAGAATTAAGAGCATCTGGAAAATTATTCAAGGCAACTAGGCAAATAATAGCCTGAAGATATGAAAAATGTAAATAAATATATATGATGAAAAGAATTAGTTATCCAGGAAATATGTACATAGTAATAATTATGAACATGCTGATTAATGATTTAAGCAATATAGTGATTTACATTTATATTGGGAGGAGTGGAAGAGGGGCAGTTGGGAAGGGAGAGGAGGAGGTACAAGATAGCTAAGTCTTTATTATAATAGGAAGTTGATAAGTTTAAAATTAATGAACCAAGGAAAAGTTTTTTTTCTATATGTATATTGTTTAGAAGTATGAACATCACCATCAGATGTATAGTACAGGGAACTCTACTCAATACTCTGTAATGACCTATACGGGAAAAGAATCTTAAAAAGGGTGGATATAAGTATATGTATAATGGAGTCACTTTGCCGTACACCTGAAACTAAAAACATTGTAAATCAATTATACTCCAATAAAAATTTTTTAAAAAAATAAAACATTTGCCTCTGGAGGTGAGAACTAGAAATAGTTGGAGCAAAGGGCTACAGTATTTCATCAAAAACCTTTCAGCACCATTTGATATTTAAGTATGCTCATAATATACTTTGATACATTAAACACTATATTAAAAATCAAAAAAAAAAAAAAGAATACCAAACCTAACCAAACCAAACAAAAAGTTAAGAAAAGAAAAGAAAAAAATAAACCAGGAGTTTGTACACAAGTGAAAATTGCCAACACACTGAAAAGCACTGTTCTGTGAGAACGCCATTGGCCAGGTGCAATTTTCCCCACTCCTCCACCCAACTAACCATAAATAAGGAGAGGGATTCATAGATGTAAGTGGTTTGTAAGAGAAGAGATATTGTTGGTACATGTGACTGTGCCCTCTGTGTATTACCCAAGGAAAATATCCTTAATATACAAACTAGCAACGTTAAACTTTACCTGAGCCCTGTATTCTGGAAACAGTGACTCAAGGGCCTCCCCCCCACCCCCGACGCCTCCCCCACCCACACTTTTGTGTTTCAGGAAATAGCTAACTGCAAAAAACCACATTTCCCCACATAACTTAGATAAGACTGGTAGATGACTCCCTTGTTTACCTAGGACAAGGCTCATAGGGCCCACAGCAGTGAAAGCGCAGAATCCTAACCACTGGACCACCAGGGAACTCCCCAAATTCCCATTCTTTGACTCGTAAATGATTTGATAAACTCTTTGTCCCCACTAAATACCACTAGCTTGGCTTGACCAAACTTTCAGATTTCTCTCCTTCCCCCAGGTCCCTGAACTATGACCCACCCTCAGCCTGAGCCAGCATCAGAATATGGAACAGCCCACCCCCCACTTAATGGCTCCTCCGGAGAGTTTGCCGACTGCAAGGAAAGACATTTTCTTTGCTCAACTGTCATTTAAGCCACATATTCACCCCACTGCCCCATTCCCTGTTTTTTTTCTAGCCTTGTTTATCCTTCCCAATAAAAGAAAATTTCTTTCTGCCTTACCTTTGAGATACTTGCAGATCTCATTCTCTTTGTTGCAATAGTCACTTCCACTTGCAATAATAATCCTTTTGAATAAAGTCTTTCCTTACCTAATTCTGGATTTATTTTAATTTGACAAACTAACATCAGAAATGATGTGTTTGAAAGGAAGTCAGAAATCTATTATGAAATATTCAAACACTATCACAAATAGTCAAAAAATTAAATGACTGATTTTAATTTTTATTAGAGCAAGAGGGTTTAGGACCTGTGAGACTGGTAGTCTTTTGTTTAATAGTTACACACACACACACACACACACACACACACATGCACACACATATATATTTACACTCTCATATGATTTAAAGAAAATTCTGGCTTCAGACCTAATTGTATCATAGTATGACTAAATAGAATTTTAAAAATAAAATACCAAAGACATGTAAATTGATGAAGGTGGGCTAATTTTCCAATTAACTGATTACATGAGGTTTTTTTTTCAGTGTAAAAACAATCCAGTTCTGAAGACTTCCACCAACATGAGGCTAAGTAAATATTCCACTTCTTTTTAGCCTGTGATTGCTGCTTTAATGAATGCTAAATAAGAATAAAAAAGGTCCTTTTTTCTGTATGTTGGCTGTGAGTGTGTGTGTGTGTGTGTGTGTGTGTGTGTGTGTGCTTATGCTTGTGCAGTACACGATTAACAGGAAATTAACTGGTATGGGGTGATAAGTAAGGGTGATGATGGCCTGCAAGTGGAGGTTGTGACATTAAGTGCCAAGATGAAATCTGGTCCTGGGAAGTTGTTCAGAAATTTCAGTTAAAGAAAGAAATAAAAATAAACAGAAAAATTACTTATGTGAAAAAAATGTAATATTTGTAAAATCTCTACTGTTGGCACTAAGAGTTAATAGGCCTCCTGAGAAAGACATATAGAAGTTAATCTTCAAAGAAGATTGAGTCTTATTCTCCACAGAGTTAAGATAGATGATATTTATGTAATCACATAGCTCAAAATAATAATAGCTAACATTTACTAAGTGCTCACAGTATGCCAGGTGCTTTCTGTGTATTATAATAGTTAATGTTTGGAACAACAACATGAAGTAGATACTATTATTCACTTCCTCTCACAGCTAAGCAAACTGAAACACAGAGGGCTTAAGTAACTTTATAAGGTCACACATCAGGGAAGTGATAGAGCCAGAATTTGAACCCAGACAGTCAAACTACACAGTGCAAGCCATTGACGATTATAATATTCAGCCAGCAAGATAACAGCCATTGCATCTATGAAACTGAGCAGGACCCAGTGGGGCTCCTGGGCACAAAAACTTTTTGTGTCCCCTTCCCTGAGTTCCAAAGGACAGTTTCAAACTGTTAATCAGGGAAGGGTAGGGATGCAGACACAAGGGAGGAGCAGTCAAGAAACAATAGTACAGCCATGGCACAGGGTCCTGGTTCCTCCTCAAGGGATATACATAACAATATCTTTGAGCACTTCTGCAGAGCAAAAACCCTCAACAAATGGAAGATGTTCCAGAAAGGTCACAGTTCAGTAACCTCAAGAACCACAGATCATGAGACCACCTGATGCCATAAGATATCTATATTGAGGGAAATGCAGGCCATGCATGCACCCCGACCCTTATCAGTAACCCTGCCCCTTGACTATAAAACTAATCCTCCCATGCCTATTGGACACACAGTTTTGAGGACATTGGCCTGCTGTGGCCCCCTTTACCTGGCAAAGCAATAAACCTATTCTTTTCTACTTCACCCAAAACTCTGTCTCTGAGATTCCGTTTAGTACCAGTGTACAGAGGCCGAATTTTTGCATCATCTACAAACACACAGTTTCCTCTTTGTATGGCTACCCTAGACCTATTGCACTCAAACTAGAAGTAGGCAATCATCTTTGAAATTAAAATTCAATGAGTACTGTAATTTAGGGGAATTTCCAAGGTAAAAGTCTTGAAAATAAAATTGGTCAAGGTTTCAACAATAGTGCTCCTCAGATGGAGGTAGTGTGGGTGTTTATTTTCTTCTTACTTTTTTGTATTTTCTAATTTTTCTATGATGAAAATGAATTGATTTTATAAGAAGAAGAAAATGAAGTTATTTCTTGTTAGACATGTACTACCTATACTACAATGAATTATATTGCTTTCTTTTTTATACCAGCTGCCAAATGGCTAGATCATTTCCCTGATGCTATCTCCACTGAGCTTCTGTTTTTTCTTCTTGGCTTATAGGTTTGTTGAACATAGAAGTGGGATCTCATTACTAAAGCATTTTTAAAAATTTAGTATGTTTAATAATCACCAGAGGTGTTAAAAAAGTCAAAGGATAGAGTGACCATCAGATTTATAACATACAATCCAAACTGTAGCACTTCAGAATGTGAAAGGGAGCAACAAAATAATTAAAATGATGACAATTTGGTTTTACTATGTGGGTGGACCTATAAAATTGTTTTATTCAAAAACTATTCTCAAAAGTGAAATTACTTCAAAAATAAAATAACATGTATCTGTGTACATTAAAGTAACATTTAAAAAATATATAATTTACCTGAACATTGGAAAATAACATATACAGAACATGTATTATTGATAATTCATACATTTTAATCACAGTCTTAGCTACATCTATCTATAATATGCCATTTTGGAGAAAAATATATTTTAAAATATTGTCTGTTCCCTGAAATGTTTTTAAAAGTTGCAATTTATCATTGATAAATTTGAAATTTTTAATACTTTCAGTTGATTCTTTTCTCCAGACAATGATAGTTTTAATCAATAAAATACTGTCTATAGGTCATGACAGGGAAACTCAGAGAAAATTCTGCTAAAAGGTGTATATTCCTAATTTTCTTGAATGTATTGAAATGTGTATTTGTTTTAGATTAAATATATAATTTTTGCTTCTATTCAAAGGATCTGTCTTCAACAAATTTGTTTTACAAGAATAAATTCATCAAGAAGTTGTCTCTTTTAATAAACCTTTTGAATGTTTCACCAAATTTAGATACTGCAAAATCATATCCTTTATTTTACTCCATTCTAGTACAGAATATGAATTTATCCAATAAAACTAGATGCACCATCAAAAAATCACAAATCAAGGTGTTCCAAAGTTCAATTATAAAATTTCAAAATTAAAACTTTCACACAGTTTGAGCTCTCATCATTTAATTCAGTTGTTCCCTCTCTTTTGTTATAATAAAATTCCAGTGTCTTTGTGTTTTCAAGCTTTGTTTTCAGTCATTGTGATTAATTAAAAGCTTGAAAGCTACATTTGTTTCATGTTTCATTTGTCCTGCATCAGAGTTCCAACTGATTTTGATAAAAAATTCAACTCAAATGTTAAGAACTCATTTACAAAAGGTAATTAATTACATTTGAAAACAGGTTAATTTACAAAATAGTTATCCAAAGGCTTAAATATTTCCAAACTCTAATTGATGAGGGGCAGCAAGGAAAGAAAGTAGGTAAATACATGCAAAGGGGAAATTTTTCTTTTTAGATTCAACACCGCCAATACCCAAAACCGTATACTTCTATCAATTACTCTTTCTCCATATAAATATTGACATCTATGTTTTCTACATAGATGGGTGGACTATAAAGGCATCTTAAGATATAGTTATGAAATATGTGTATTTCAAAATAATCCCAAATTTCTCCAGAGGTTTCTAACTTAATAAGAAAATATTTTACAATGATGCTTTTGCTCTACTAATATTTGCATTCATATGATGAATATAAAAATATTTTTATCTCCAGATTTAATTTTTAAACTGAATTTAAAATAGTTTTCTCAATAATCTCAAATATTTCACCTTGGTAGAATAAAATTCCAAAGTTTTTACACTGATTCTATGGATTGGATCAAAAAATCAAACCATTATTAAACATAACATTTTCTATTTGAAGTATTTGATTTCATTGTTCTAAAATTGCCTTTGTGTAACTGTGAAATACTTCTGTTAATAAAATCATCTTATTAAGTTATCATTTCATTTTTTGTTTATGCATGAGAAAGGTTAGAACCAAATATGAGCTAAATTAATTTAGAATGAGTCATTTGATCTAAATGAATAGCACATTTTATGCAAGTTACAAATTTATCATTAACTTTTTGAAAAATAGAATTGTATTATTTTTCATTTAACACAGCTTTTAACGTTTGTTGATTAGTGAATATGCTTATTACAAAAAAAGTTATAATTGAGTTAATAAATAGTTGTACAGTACAAAATAAATGGCAAAATCACTATAGCAAGAGCACTATGCTACAACAAATTCTAGAGACCAGCTCTATGGTACAGCTGTTCAGCCTTGTCTGGCACTTATTTCATGGCCACCTAACCCTTGATTTTTCACATTTCCGACTAACACCAGCAAATGGCACCCTGGCATCTTTGTACATCTAACAGGACTGAGTATCACCACTGAAGTAGAGAAGGAGTTAACAGTCGTTAGCTGCTCATGTTCCAATATCTATTTTTTTATCAGTAAGAATTCTTTATGATGTGTTTTTTTGAACATCTTTATTGGAGTATAATTGCTCTACAATGTTGTGTTAGTTTCTGCTCTATAACAAAGTTAAACAGCTATACGTATACATATATCCCCATACCCCCTCCCTCTTGCGTCTCCCTCACCATCCCACCCCTCTATATGGAAACAAAGCATGGAGATGATCTCCCTGTGCTATGTGGTTGCTCTCACTAGATATCTATTTTACATTTGGTAGTGTATATATGTACATGCAACTCTCTCACTTAGTCCCATCTTACCCTTCCCCCTCCCCGTGTACTCAAGCCCATTCTCTATTTCTGCATCTTTATTCCTGTCCTGCCCTGAGGTTCATCAGAACCATTTTTTTTTTTTTTAGATTCCATATATATGTGTTAGCATACAGTATTTGTTTTTCTCCTTCTGATTTATTTCACTCTGTATGACAGACTCAAGGTCCAACCATGTCACTACAAATAACTCAATTTCATTTATTTTTATGGCTGAGTAATATTCCATTGTATATTTGTGCCACATCTTCTTTATCCATTCATCCGATGATGGACACCTAGGTTGCTTCCATCTCCTGGCTATTGTAAATAGAGCTGCATTGAACATTTTGGTACATGACTCGTTTTGAATTATGATTTTCTCAGGGTATATGTCCAGTAGTGGGATTGCTGGGTCGTATGGTAGTTCTATTTGTAGTTTTTTAAAGAACCTCCATACGGCTGTATCAATTTACATTCCCACCAGCAGTGCAAGAGTGTTCCCTTTTCTCCACACCCTCTCCAGATAGTAAAGATGATCCAAAATCTTGGAAATAGAATAGAGAAAATGCAAGAAACATTTAACAAGGATGTAGAAGAACTAAAGAGGAAACAAGCAATGATGAACAACAAAATTAATGAAATTAAAAATACTCTGGAAGGGATCAATAGAAGAATAACTGAGACAGAAGAACGGGTAAGTGATCTGGAAGATAAAATAGTGGAAATAACTACTGCAGAGCAGAATAAAGAAAAAAGAATGAAAAGAACTGAGGACAGTCTAAGAGACCTCTGGGACAACACTAAAAGCACCAACATTCGAATTATAGGGGTCCCAGATGAAGAAGAGAAAAACAAAGGGACTGAGAAAATATTTGAAGAGATTGCATTGTCTCTTGTAATAGTCTTTATTTTAAAGTCCATTTTGTCTGATTTGAAAATTGCTACCCCAGGTTTGTTTTGCTTTCAATTTGCATGGAATATCTCTTTCCATCTGCTCACTTTCAGGCTGTATGTGTTCCTAGGTCTGAAGTGGGTCTCTTGTAGAAAGCATATATATGGGTCTTCTTTTGTATCATTTCAGCCAGTCTGTGTCTTTTGGTTTGAGCATTAAATCCATTTACCTTTAAGGTAATTATTGATATATATGTACCTATTCCCATTTTCTTAATTGTTGGGTTTGTTATTGTAGGTCTTTTCCTTCTCTTGTGTTTCCTGCCTAGAGAAGTTTCTTTAGCATTTGTTGTAGAGCGGGTTTGGTGGTGCTGAATTCTCTTAGCTTTTGTTTGTCTGTAAAGATTTTAATTTCTCTGTCGAATCTGAATGAGATCCTTGTTGGGTACAGTAATCTTGGTAGTAGGTTTTCCCCTTTCATCACTTTAAGTATGTCCTGCCACTGCCTTCTGTCTTGCGGAGTTTCTGTTGAAAGTTCAGCTGTAAACCTTAAGGGGATTCCCTTGTATGATATTTGTTTTTTTCCCTGTAAACCTTAAGGGGATTCCCTTGTATGATATTTGTTTTTTTCTCTTGCTACTTTTAATCGGTTTTTTGTGTTTAATTTTTGATAGTTTGATTAATATGTCTTGGTGTGTTTCTCCTTGGATTTATCCTATATGGGACTCTGTGCTTCCTGGATTTTATTGACTGTTTTCTTTCTCATGTTAGGGAAATTTTCAACTATAATCTCTTCAATATTTTCTCAGATGCTTTCTTTTTCTTCTGGGACCCCTATAATTCAAATGTTGATGCATTTAATGTTGTCCCAGAGGTCTTTGAGACTGTTCTCAATTCTTTTCATTCTTTTTTCTTTATTCTGATCTTGGTAGTTATTTCCACGATTTTATATTCCAGGTCATTTATCCATTCTTCTGCCTCAGTTATTCTCCTATAGATTCCTTCTAGAGAATTTTTAATTTCATTTATTGTGTTGTTCATCATTTTTTGTTTGCTCTTTAGTTCTTCTAGGTCCTTCATAAAGTTTCTTGTATTTTCTCCATTCTGTTTCCAACATTTTGGATCATCTTTATTCACATTACTCAGAATTCTTTCTCAGGTAGGCTGCCTATTTTCTCTTCATTTATTTGTTCTGATGGGTATTTTCCTTGATCTTTCACCTGCTGCATATTTCTGTATCTCTCATTTTGCTTAACTTGCTGTGTTTGGGGTTTCCTTTTTTCAGGCTACTGATTCGAAGTTCCTGTTGCTTTTGGTGTCTGCCCCCAGTGGGTATGGTTGGTTCAGTGGCTTGTTTTGGCTTCCTGGTGGAGGGGACTGCTGCTTGCATTCTGGTGGGTGGGGCTGGATCTTGTGTTTCTGGTGGGCAGTGCTGCGTCCAGTGGTGTGTTTTGGGGTGTCTGTGAACTTATTATTATTTTAGGCAGCCTCTCTGCTAATGGGTTGGATTGTGTTCCTGTATTGCTAGTTTTTGGCATGGGGCATCCAACACTGGAGCTTGTTGGCTGTTGAGTAGAGCTGGGTCATAGCACTGAGATGGATATCCTTGGGAGAGCTCTCACCAATTGCTATTACTTGGGGCCAGGAGGTCACTTATTTTCCAATTTCCTGTACTCGGCTCTCCCACCTCAGAGTCTCAGGCCTGACAGCAGGTCAGAGCACCAAGACACTGTCAGCCACATGGCTCAGAAGAAAAGGGAGAAAATAAAGCAAATATATAAAATATATATATATATATATAATAAAAGTAAATAAAATTATTAAAATTAAAATTTGTTTTTAAATTATTAAAATAAAATAAAAATTTAAGTAATAAAGAAAAGATAGCAACCAAATAAACAAATCCACCAATGATATCAAGCACTAAAATCTATACTAAGATAAATATAAAAATCAGAAACAAGTCATTCGCATACAGCAAACCCCATGTCTACATTTGCTCCCAAAGTCCATTGCCTCAATTTTGGGATGATTCGTTGTCTATTCGGGTATTCCACAGATGCAGGGTACATCAAGTTGATTGTGGTGGTTTTATCTGCTGCTCCTTAGGGTGCACAGAGAAATTTAACTTTCTTTTTTGTCCACACAGCTCCTGGGGTTCAGCTTTGGTTTTGGCCTTGCCTCTGAATGTAGGTGCCCTCAGGCTTCTGTTCCCACCCAGACAGGAGGGTGTTAAAGCAGTGGCTGATTAGAGGCCTCTGGCTCACTCAGGCCATGGAATGTGGGGTGAGCCTGCTGCGGCAGAGGCCAACATGACTTTACAACAGCCTGGGGCATGCCGTGTGTTCTCCTAGGGAAGTTGTCCCTGGATCACGTGACCCTTGCAGTGGTGGGCTGCACCAGCTCCCAGTGGGGGAGGTGTGGATAGTGACCTGTGCTTGTACACAGGATTTTTGGTGGCTGCAGCAGCAGCATTTCATGCCCTTCTCTGGGGTCCACCCTGATAGCCGTGGCTCGTGCCCATCTCTGAAGCTCGTTTAGGAAGTGCTCTGAATCCCCTCTCCTCACACACCCTGAAACAATGGTTTCTTGATACTTAGGGACAAATTCCAGACATTTTCCCAGACTCCCTCATGGCTAGCTGTGGGGCACTAGCCCCCTTCAGGTAGTGTTCACACAGCCAACCCCAGTCCTCTCCCTGGAATCTGACCTCCAATGCCCAAGCCTCAGCTCACAGCCCCCACTCACACTGATGGGTGAGCAGAAGCATCTCAGGCTGGTGAGAAAGGATCCTCTGTGTGGAATCTCTCCGATTTGCCCACTGCACCCCTGTTGCTGTGCTCTCCTCCATGGCTCCATAGCTTCCCCATCCACCCTCCCCTGTCTCTGCCAGTGAAGGGGCTTCTTAGTGTGTGGAAAATTTTTCTCCTTCACAGCTCCCACCCGGAGGGCATGTTCCATCCCTATTCTTTTTTAAACATTTTTACTGGAGTATAATTGCTTTACAATGGTGTGTTAGTTTCTGCTGTATAAAAGAGTGAATCAGCTATACACATACATATATCCCCATTTTTCCTCCCTCTTGCATCTCCCTACCACACTCCTTATCCCACCCCTCTAGGTGGACACTAAGCACCAAGCTGATATCCCTGTGCCATGTGGCTGCTTCCCACTAGCTATCTATTTTACATTTGGTAGTGTATATATGTCAATGCCAATCTCTCACATCATCCCAGCTTATCCTCCCCCCCCACCCCCATCCCTCAGGTTCATTCTCTACATCTGAGTCTTTATTCCTGTCCTGCCCTTAGGTTCTTCAGAAACTTTTTTTTTCTTTTGATTCCATATATATATGTAGCATGAGGTATTTGTTTTTTCTCTTTCTGACTTATTTCACTCTGTATGACAGTCTCTAGCTCCATACACTTCACTACAAAACACTCAACTTCATTTCTTTTTAGGGCTGAGTAATATTCCATTGTATATATGTGCCACATGTTCTTTATCCATTCATCTGTCGATGGACACTTAGGTGGCTTCCATGTCCTGGCTATTGTAAATAGAGCTGCAATGACGTTTGTGGTACATGACTCTTTGAATTACGGATTTCTCAGGGTATATGCCCAGTAGTGGGATTGCTGGGTTATATGGTAGTTCTATTTTTAATTTTTTAAGGAACCTCCATACTGTTCTCCATAGTGGCTGTATCAATTTACATTCCCACCAACAGTGTAAGAGGGTTTCCTTTTCTCCACACCCTCTCCAGAATTTATTTTCTGTAGATTTTTGATGATGGCCATTCTGAATAGTGTAAGGTGATTGCTTTTAGTTTTGATTGGCATTTCTCTAATGATTAGTGATGTTGAGCATACTTTCATGTGTTTCTTGGCAATCTCTATATCTTCTTTGGAGAGATGTCTATTTAGGTCTTCTGCCCATTTTTGGATGGGGTTGTTTGTTTCTTTGATATTGAGCTGCTTGTATATTTTGGAGATTAATCCTTTCTCAGTTGCTTCTTTTGCAAATATTTTCTCCCATTCTTAGGGTTGTCTTTTCATCTTGTTTATGGTTTCCTTTGCTGTGCAAAAGATTTTAAGTTTCATTAGGTCCCATTTGTTAATTTTTGTTTTTATTTCCATTTCTCTAGGAGGTGGGTCCAAATGGATCTTGCTGTGATTTATGTCATAGAGTGTTCTGCCTATGTTTTCCACTAAGAGTTTTTAGTGTCTGGCCTTACATTTAGGTCTTTAATGCATTTTGAGTTTATTTTTGTGTATGGTGTTAGGGAGTGTTCTAATTTCATTCTTTTTTATGTAGCTTTCTGGTTTTCCCAACACCACTTATTAAAGAGTCTATCTTTTCTCCATTGTATATTTTTGCCTCCTCTCTCAGAGATAAGTTGCCCATATGTGCATGGGTTTATCTCTGGGCTTTCTATCCTGTTCCATTGGTCTATATTTCTTTTTTTGTGCCAATACCATGCTCTCTTGATTACTGTAGCTTTGTTCTATAGTCTGAAGTCAGGGAGCCAGATCCCACCATCTCCATTTTTCTTTCTCATGGTGGTTTGGCTATTCTGATCTTCTGTGTTTCCATACAAATTGTGAAATTTTTTGTTGTAGTCTGTGAAAAATGCCATTGGTAGTTTGATAGGGATTGCATTGAATCTGTGGACTTCTTTGGGTAGAATAGTCATTTTCACAACTTTGATTCTCCAAATCCAAGAACATGATATATCTCTCCATCTGTTTTTATCATCTTTAATTTCTTTCAGCAGAGTCTTATTGTTTTCTGCATATAGGTCTATTTTCTCCTTAGGTAGGTTTATTTCTAGGTATTATATTCTTTTTGTTGCAATGGTAAGTGGAAGTGTTTCCTTAATTTTTCTTTCAGATTTTTCATCATCAGTGTATAGGAATGCAAGAGATTACTGTGCATTAATTTTGTATCCTGCTACTTTACCAAAATCATTGATTAGCTCTAGTATTTTTCCGGTAACATCTTTAGGATTCTCTGTGTATATTATCATGTCATTTGCCAACAGTGACAGCTTTACTTCTTTTCTGATTTGGATTCCTTTTATTTCTCTTTCATCTCTGATTGCTGTGGATACAACTTCCAAAACTATGTTGAATAATAGTGGTGAGAGTGGACAACCTTGTCTTTTTCGTGATCTTAGTGGAAATGGTTTCAATTTTTCACCATTGAGAACTATGTTGGCTGTGGGTTTGTCATATATGGCTTTTATTATGTTGAAGTAAGTTCCCTCTATGCCTACTTTCTGATGGGTGTTTATCATAAATTTGTATTGAATTTTGTCAAAAGCCTTTTCTGCATCTATTGAGATTATGATATGGTTGTTATCTTTCAATTTGTTGATATGGTGTGTCACATTGATTGATTTGCATACATTAAAGAATCCTTGCATTCCTGGGATCAAGCCAACTTGATCATGGTGTATGATCCTATTAATATGCTCTTTGATTTTGTTTGCTAGTATTTTGTTGAGTTTTTTTTTTGCATCTATGTTCATCAATAATATTGGCCTGTAGTTTTCTATTTTTGTGACATCTTTGTCTGGTTTCGCTATCAGGGTGATGGTGGGCTCATAGAATGAGTTTAGTAGTGTTGCTGTCTCTGCTATATTTTGGAAGATTTTGAGAAGGTTAGGTGTTAGCTCTTCTCTAAATGTTTGTTAGAATTCACCTGTGAAGCCATCTGGTCCTGGGCTTTTGTTTGTTGGAAAATTTTAAATACAGTTTCAATTTCAGTGCTTGTGATTGATCTGTTTATATTTTCTATTTCTTCCTGGTTCAGTCTCAAAACATTGTGCTTTTCTAAAGATGTCTTCCAGGTTGTCCATTTTATTGGCATACAGTTGCTCGTAGTAATCTCTCATGATCCCTTTTATTTCCTCAGTGTCAGTTGTTACTGCTCTTTTTCATTTCTAATTCTATTGGTTTGAATCTTCTCTCTTTTTTTCTTGATGAGTCTGGGCAATGGTTTATCAATTTTTTTTTTATCTTCTCAAAGAACCAGCTTTTAGTTTTATTGATCTTTGCTATTGTTTCCTTCATTTATTTCTCATGTAATTGTTATGATTTCTTTTCTTCTGCTAACTTTTGGGGTTTTTTGTTCTTCTTTCTCTAATTGCTTAGGTTTAAGAGTAGGTTGTTTATTTGAGATGTTTCTTGTTTCTTGAGGTAGGATTGTATTGCTATAAACTTCCTTCTTAGAACTGCTTTTGCTGCTTCCCATAGCTTTTGGGTCATCCTGTTTTCATTGTCATTTTCTTCTAGGCATATTTTCATTTCCCCTTTGATTTATTCAGTGATCTCTTGGCTATTTAGTAGTATATTTTTTTGCCTTCATGTGTTTGTATTTTTTTTCAGATTTTTTCCTGTAATTGATATGTATTCTCATAGCATTGTGGTCAATAAAGATACCTGGTATGATTTCTATTTTCTTAAACTCACCAAGGCTTGATTTGTGATCCAAGATATGATCTATCCTGTAGAATGTTCCATAAGCACTTGACAAGAATGTGCATTCTGTTGTTTTTGGATGGAATGTCGTATAAATATTAATTAAGTCCATCTTGTTTAATGTATCATTTAAAGCTTGTGTTTCTTTATTTATTTTCATTTTGGATGATCTGTCCATTGGTGAAAGTGGGGTGTTGGTGTTCACTACTATTATTGTGTTACTGTTGATTTCCCCTTTTATGGCTGTTAGCTTTACCTTATGTACTGGGGTGCTCCTAAATTGAGGGCATAAATATTTACAATTTCTGTATCTTCTTCTTGGATTGATCTCTTGATCATTATGTAGTGTCCTTCTTTGTCTCTTGTAATAGTCTTTATTTTAAAGTCTATTTTGTCTGATATGAGAATTGCTGCTCCATGTTTCTTTTGATTTCCATTTGCATGGAATATCTTTTTCCATCCCCTTGCTTTCAGTCTGTATGTGTCCCTAGGTCTGAAGTGGGTCTCTTGTAGACAGCATGTGTGCAGGTCATTTTTTTGTATCCATTCAACCAGTCTATGTCTCTTGGTTGGGTAAAATCCATGTACATTTAAGGTAATTATCATTATGTATGTTCCTATTACCATCAAGTAGAGTCTCTATTACCATTTTCTTAACTGTTTTGGGTTTGTTACTGTAGGTATTTTCCTACTCTTGTGTTTCCTGCCAGAAAAGTTCCTTTATCATTTGTTGTAAAGCTGATTTGGTGGTGCTGAATTCACTTAGCTTTTGCTTATCTGTAAATGTTTTAAGTTCTCCATCAAATCTGAATGAGATCCTTGCTGGGTAGAGTAATTCTGGTTATAGATTTTTCCCTTTAATTACTGTAAATATGTCTTGCCATTCCCTTCTGTCTTGCAGAGTTTCTGCTGAAAGATCAGCTATTAACCTTATGGGATTCCCTTGTATGTTATTTGTTGCTGTCCCTTGCTGCTTTAATATATTTTCTTTGTATTTAATTTTTGATAGTTTGATTAATATGCGTCTTGACATTTTTCCCTGTAGATTTATCCTGAATGGGTCTCTCTGTGCTTCCTGGAGTTGATTGACTATTTCCTTTCTCATATTAGTGAAGTTGTCAACTATAATCTCTTCAAATATTTTCTCAATCCCTTTTGTTTTCTCTTCTTCTTCTGAGACCCTTATGATTCAAATGTTGGTACGTTTATTGTTGTCCCACAGGTCTTTGAGACAGTTCTCAATTCATTTCATTCTTTTTTCTTTATTCTGCTCTTGGGTAGTTATTTCCACGATTTTATCTTCCAGGTCACTTATCCATTCTTTTGCCTCAGTTATCCTTCTACTGATTCCTTCTAGAGAATTTTCAATTTCATTTATTGTGTTGTTCATCACTGTTTGTTTGCTGTTTAGTTCTTCTAGGTCCTTGTTAAACATTTATTGTATTTTCTCCATTCTATTTAGAAGATTTTGGATCATCTTTGCTATCATTACTCTGAATTCTTTTTCAGGTAGAATGCCTATTTCCTCTTCATTTGTTTGGTCTGGTGGGTTTTTACCTTGTTTCTTCATCAGCTATGTGTTTCTCTGTCTTCTCATTTTGCTTAACCTAGTGTGTTTGTGGTCTTCTTTTCACAGGCTGCAGGTCATAGTTCCTGTTGTTGTTGATTTCTTCCCCCAGTGGCTAAGCTTGTTTCAGTGGGTTGTGTAGGTTTCCTGGTGGAGGGACTGGTGCCTGTGTTCTGGTGGATGAGGCTGGATCTTGTCTTTCTGGTTGGCAGACTGTGTCTGGTGGTGTGTTTGGGGTTGTCTGACCTTATTATGATTTTAGGCAGCCTCTCTGATAATGGGTGCTGTTGTGTTCCTGTCTTGCTAGTTGTTTGGCATAGCGTGTCCAGCCCTGTAGCTTGCTGGTTGTTGATTGGAGTTGGGTCTCAGTGTTGAGATGGCAACCTCTGGGAGAGTTTTCACCATTGGATATTATGTGGGGCTGGGAGGTCTCTGGGCATCCAATGTCCTGTACTCGGCTCTCCCACCTCAGAGACTCTGCCCTGACACCCAGTTATAACCAAGACCCTGTCAGCCCCTCAGATCCGAAGAAAAGGGAGAAAAAAAATGAAAGAAAGGAAGAGAAAAATAAAATAAAATATAAAGTTATTAAAATATTATTAAAGTTAAAAATATACAAAAGTAATAAAAAGAAAAAGAAAGAATGAAAAGAGCCACCAAACTAAAAACCAAATCCACGAATCCACCAATGAAAACAAGCGTTAAAACTATAATAAAACAAACAAACAAACACGCAAAAAATGGTCAGACAGAACCCTAGGATAAATGGTAAAAGCAAAGCTATACAGAAAAAAATCACACAAAGTAGCATACACATACACACTCACAAAAAGAGAAAAAGGGAAAACAAACAAACAAACAAAATATATATAAAGGAAGAGAGCAACCAAATCAATAAACAAATCTACCAATGATAATAAGCTCTAAATACTAAACTAAAATAAACATAAAACTAGAAACAAATTAGATGCAGAAAGCACACCCCATGTCTACAGTTACTCCCAAATTCCACTATCTCAATTTTGGGATGATTAATTATCTATTCAGGTATTCCACAGATGCAGGGTACATTATGTTGATTGTGGAGATTTAATCCACTGCTCCTGAAGCTGCTGGGAGAAATTTCCGTTTCTCTTCTTTGTTTGCACAACTACTGGGGTTCAGCTTTGGAGTTAGCCCCTCCTCTGCATGTAGGTCTACCGAGGGTGTCTGTTCCCTGCCCCAACAGGACAGGGTTAAAGGAACAGCTGATTAGGTAGGTAGCTCTGGCTCACGCAGGCTGCGGGGAGGGAGGGGTATGGAATGTGGGGCAAGCCTGCAGCAGCAGAGCCTGGCATGATGTTGCAACAGCCTGGGGTGCATGGTGTGTTCTCCCAGGGAAGTTGTCCATGGATCTCAGGACCCTGGTAGTGGCGGGCTGCACAGGCTCCAGGGATGGGAAGTGTGGTTAGTGACCTGTGCTTGCACACAGGTTTCTTAGAGTGGCTGCAGCAGCAGTCTTAGCATTTCATGCCTGTCTCTTGTGTCCCTGCTGATAGCTGTGGCTCGTGTTCATCTCTGGAGCTCGTTTAGATGGTGCTCTGAATCCCCTCTCCTCACGCACTCTGAAAAAATGGTCTCTTGCCTCTTAGGCAGTTCCAGACTTTTTCCCAGACTCCCTCCTGGCTAGCTGTGGAATACTAGCCCTCTTCAGGCTGTGTTCACACAGCCAACCCATCTCCCTGGGATCTGACCTCCGAAGCTGGAGTCTCAACTCCCAGCCCCCACCCAACCCGATGAGTGAGCAGACAAGTCTCTCAAGCTGGTCAGTGCTGGTCGGCACTGATCCTCTGTGTAGGAATCTCTCTGCTTTGCCCTCTGCACCCCTGTTGCTGCACTCTCCTCCATGGCTCCAAAGCTCCCCCACCACACCCCCCATCTCTGACAGTGAAGTGACTTCCTAGTGTGTGGAAACTTTTCCGCCTTCACAGCTCCCTCCCAGAGGTGCAGGTCCCATCCCTATTCTTTTGTCTCTGTTTTTTTCTTTTTTCTTTTGCCCTACCCTGGTACATGGGGAGTTTCTTGCATTTGGGAATTCTGAGGTCTTCTACCAGCATTCAGTAGGTGTTCTGTATGAGTTGTTCCACATGCAGATGTATTTTTGATGCATTTGTGGGGACAAATGTGATCTCCACGTCTTACTTTTCCATCATAGTGAAGGTCCCCTATGTGTATTTTAAAGGGAGATGTTAATAATGTTGTGTCTGAAGTCTTTTAGATTTACCCAAATGATAGAGTAAGACCATTCACTGCACATGCTTCTCATACCCTACTAGACAAGGCATTGGCAGAAGCTGGGAGTACAAAATGGAGGTTAACCAAACCTCCAACCTTATTTTTATGTACCCATTAATAATAATACTGTGTTAAAAATGAAAAATCTGGTAAAAACCTAAACCAGAATTCGACCTATCCATTGACTACTTTTAGAGTTGTTTGCTCTAAAACCTGCTGCAGTTCCTTGTCCTCAGTTAGTATTAAATACATATTTCCTTAGGTGAAATGTGAGTTCCTGTTACTTCTCCTACTGCCATCCTTAGAAAAGTTCCAGGTTCTAGGAGCCTACTTAGGCTCTCATAAATCATTTCAACTTCAAAGACAATAGAGAAACAAAACCAGCATAACTCCCCAACCCACTATATTTTATGAGTTGACTATGATAAACCCCTTAGTCACCAAATTACTATCTGTGGTCTTTGTTTGACTGTTTCTGAGCCTGAGTTGTTATAAAACATGGAAACTTTATACATTGCATCTCTATACATTATATTTCTCATATTTCAACTGGGTCTTCCACAAGACTTCCACTTGTTTAAATTCCAGAGCATATGTTGTTATTGTAATCTATTTGGGTTGTCTTCATGCTACTGGTAGAAAATGTTCTATATTCATTTTATGAATCTCAAAGTTTTTAAAAATTTTTCCAGTGTCAACTATGTTAGCCTTTGAAAATCAAATGGGATCAGCAAAATCATAAAAGTATGTTTATAGCTTTCAAAATGTTTATCTGCTTTGACTTTAATCTGTACCCGAGAGCAATCAACTTTCGACTGTTTATAGAAGTACTGCTTAGGTAAACTTTAGAGAAAATATCATTTAGTTTTTTAAATGTCTTCCTAACTTCTCTCAGGATCTGAAGTGGGTGTCTGATAACAGGTTAGTGTTTGTCTTATTTCTGAAACAAATATTAGCAATGACAGTGTACTGGTGGTGATGATAATGATATATACTTTGTACATTTGTAAACATCAATACTAATGTCAGGAAATTATAAAGTGTTTACAAATTCAGAATAAGAAGTATTTCAAAGACTATCACAACCATGTCTGGCCCAATTCCAGTGATGTCGAGATAGGGATTACCATCTCTAGGTTTCTTTTTAGGTGATAAATTTAAAATTCCTTCTTAGGTCACTTAATTGTTCTGTTACTTGCAGCTGACATTTTGCTGACATATGCATGCATTAATGTGTTATAAAATTATCATTTGGTTTATACATAGAAATCTTCATCATTTAACATTGTTGTTCCTTTTCTTTTTTCTTCACAAAGAACACTTCCTTTACTCCAATTTGGTAGACTAGTCTGATTAGTGGAAATTTTCATGGTGCCAGACTACTGAGATTTCCAGAGCAGATGACACTGTGCTTCTCCAGAAATAGCCATCCACCAACAAATGGCCATGACCTTCCCTGGGAGACTGTAGAAGTAGTTTGCTGCTCAGCTTACATTGGCCCTACCTTACTGGATCTAAGTGTAACCTTTCTTTTCCAAGTCATGCTGTAACAGCTGCATAGAATGAGAAATCGATAACCACTAGAAACCTGGATTTAGGCCTTTCAGGCTTAATGATTTTATCATTAACCAAAGTGTACTTTTACTCTCTAATTAATTGTTTCTTCTTAATCTAAACTCTCTTATTTTGTGTGTCCAAGTGAAAGGAGAAAAATAACTTTAGTTCTTTAAAAGAGCATCTGTTCCTTGCCTCACTACCTGTTAAAAGCAGAAAAAGTTAAATTATTTTGTCTACATAATGTCAGTCTTTCCTTTATTATTTGCTTATTAACTACTCATCCTTGAGATTCCAGCTCATCATCCTCAGGGTACCCTTCCCTTTAATCAGATCAAATTGCATAATTACATACTCTCATAACATTCGGTAATTCCCTGCATTGTACTTAAAATACTTTGCATTTGTATATTTAGTTGTGTCAGTTTTGATTAATATATATCTTTTAAATTATTCTATGAGGTACATAATATATTTGGCTTACCACACTATCCCAGTACATAGCACTGTGCTTGGGGCTTAGTAGGATCTATATGATCTGGAGCATGCCAAATTACAATTTCATCTTATAGCGCATTCCCCCTTGCTTACCATGTTTTATTTTCTCTTTCTTGTCCTGCTTGAAATATGTTTTCTCTAGATATTTCGCATCATGCTAGTGTCTGGTTAAATTTTAAGTCCACATAGATGCCTTCCCTGACCGCTCAATCCAAAGAATCCTCTCTCTATTACAAGCCACATTATACAGTTTTGTTTTTTGCTTTTTTCAAGGTAATATTTCTTTCTGAAATTATTTATTTACTTTTTAAGAATTTATTTTCCAACTAGAATGTAAGCTCCATGAGAGCAAAGACCTTACCTTGTTTTGCCATTGCTATATCCTCATTTCTCAGAATACTACCTAGCACATACTAGATGTTCAATAATTGTTTTGAATGAATGACTGGTGCTCCATAAATATGTGTATCATAGTTGAATGAAGTAAGTTATGTAGCAGGGAATCCTTATCTGAGCAAAAAGTGACTTACCCTAAGGTTCAAGTACATCTTAGCATATTTAGAGAGTTGATTATATATATATATATCCATTATGGATAAGAATGGGGAATTTAGAATACTCTTGGGAGAGATTTCATTCTAAAGAAAAAATAGTTAAGGAACTTAACCTGGTTCTAGGAAAATGGGCCAGTTCAAAGTAAAAAAGTGACTCGGAGTACAGCATGGTAAGTGTCACTCAGGTTGTTTCCTGAGGAGTGGGCTATGATAAAACAGCAGATAAAAATGAGAAGAGTAGGGATGATGAGAGTCCAAAAGGCCCTGGTATTGGCAGCATTGTTTCCAGCAGTTTCAGCAATGGTGAGAGAATGATGTCCTCAACATTTACACCAGGACTCTAGATATTAGGCACTTGGAGCCTCAACCCAGATACCAATTGGGCATTAGCAACAGCATCTCTACCATTAGCAACCCCCAACACCAGTGCGGAGTAATTCTTGGAAAATGATGGTATAGTTGCTACTCTGAGCATCAGCAGAAACAAGGGAGTTAAAGTGGGAGAATGCAGAACAGGGGACTTAGTGTCGAAAAGGGTTCCTTTATGCTCCTACCTGGGAACTCCAATAACTATTTGAGAAGATTTTGAAAGGAACTATATTCCTGTAGCAGATTTTCTTAACTGTAGCACCATGACATTTTTGGATGTGTAATTCTTTTGTAGGGGGATGTCCTGTGCAGTGTAGAATGTTTAGTAACATCCCTGATTTCTACCTGCTAGCTGCTAGTTATACCCATCAGCTGTGACAAAGAGAAATGTCTCCAGACATTGCCAAATATCCCCCAGGTAGGCAAAATTGTTCCCAATTGAGAAATGCTGCTGTAGAGTAAGAGAGCAAAGTCAGAAAAATCTTCTTTTGTGAATGTTACTGTCACCTATATTTCCCACGCAAGAGAGAAGAGTTTGAGAAATTCTGGTTACATGTACAAATGAAGATATACCTGGCTTTTTTCATCTATGTCAAAACTGTACATCTGTATTACTCAGGCCTCTCCAGAGAAACAGGACCAGTAGAGATTTATTTCAAAGATTTGACCTATTTGATTGTGAGAGCTGGCAAGCCTAAAGTTTGTAAGGTAGTCTGGCAGGGCTGGAAGCTCTCAGGCAGGACCTGATGTTGCGGTCTTGAGGTAGAATTTCTTCTCAGAGAAATGTAAGTTTTTCTCTTAAGGTCTTTAAAATGATTGGATGATGCCCACCCACTGTATGGAAGCAATCTTTTCTTAGACTCAACTGGTTGAAGACCTTAAGCCCACATAAAAAATGCCTTCACAATAACACCTGGGTTAGTATTTGAATAACTAGGTATTATAACCTAGCACATAGTTGGCACATAAAAACTAACCATAACACCATCATATGTTTTTGAATTTCACAAGCTATTTTGTATAAACACACATAATAGTATGTTGATTGTGAATCTTAGTAATTCTTTAAAACAGAAATGTTAACACTACTAAATGAATAAATTGATAGAGTTCTAGTCTTTATCCATAGCCTAACACAAATGAACCCAAGGAGATCAGCATAGTGGCAAAAGCATGAACTCTGAAGTGAGACAAACTTGAATCTGACTCCAAATACAGGCCCTACTGCTTACCAGCTATGTAATATTGTGTAAATAATTTATTTCTCAGGGCATCAGTTCCCTTGTCCTTTAAAGAGGCAAAATAATACATACATTCAAGGGTTGTTCTGAGGTTGAAATGAGATGTATTGAAAACATCTAGGACAGGACTTAGTGTACAACAATAGTTATCACTTACTGGCTGCTTTCCATATGTTCAGCACTCTTCTAAGCTCTTTTCACAAATCAATTCCTATTATCCTGCCAATAATCTTAAGTGGTCTTTACTGTTATTATTCCCATTTTATAAATAAAGAAATTAAAGTTTGAAAAGAAAAAGAAATTAAGGTTTGGAAATATTAATTAACTTTCCTAAACCAGCATTTGCACCCAGACTACCTGACTTTGAAGACCAAGCTCTTAACTACTATGCCTTCAGTTTGAACATGTACAAGTATCTAGATCTGGGATCCATAAACTGCAGCCCACAGGCAACAGGCCAAAGACAGCCCACCCTCAGTTTTGTATAGCCCATGAGCTAAGAATGTTTTTTTACATTTTTAAGAGGTTGAAGGATAATGAAAAGAATACAGTAAATCCCCTACATACAAACTTTTAAGTTGTGAATTTTCAAAGATGTGAATGTGTGTTCCATCAACATCGTGTGTGAGTGAAATTGCAGTGAAATTGCTCTCCATCTCCTATTGCTCTCCATCTCCTATTGCTGATGATCCTTCAGCTCTACCATCTTCCACCTCCTCTCCCTCCTCCAGTCAGTAACTCTTCTTGCCTGTTCACTTGATGCCAGCCCCTGCATGCCAGCTGTTGTACTGTACTACTCTACTTTTCAAGGTACTGTACTGTAAGATTAAAAATGTTTTCATTATTTTTTGTTTGTATTTTATGTATTATTTTTGTGAAAAGTATTATAAACCTATTACAGTACAGTACTATATAGCCGATTGTGTTAGTTGGGTACCTAGGCTAACTTTGTCGGACTTACAAACAAATTGGACTTACAAACGTGCTCTTGGAATGGAACTTGTTCGTATGTAGGGGACTTACTGTACTGTTTGTAATAAGTAAAAATTACTTGAAATTGCAATTTCAGTGTCCATAAATAAAGTATTATTGGAACAAAGCCACACACATTCATTTACATATTGTCTATGGCTATTTTCACGCTACAGAGTTTGTAGTTGCTACAGAAATAGAATGGCCAGTTAAACCTAAGATATTTGCTATCTTGCCCATTATAGAAAACATCTGCCAATCCCTAATCTAGTTACCCATTCTCCTAACTTTGGACAACATCTCCATTTTACATTTTGTGTGTTGTGTCTCTTGAAAGAATAGTATGTGTGTGACTAAGAAAATGTAAATTTATCAAACAGAAGATGGAGAGACAGAATTTGCCACCTCTTGATACAGATAACAAACTGTTAATATGATGATGCAAATACAGAGAAAAATGGTTAGATAACACCATCTACTGAGAAAATTTGAAATTACAGAAGATGTCACCAAATAATCTTTTCTAAACTTTTGTATGCATCAGCATCACCTGGATTCCTGGTGTGAAATACAGATTTCTGGACCCCACTGCTTACATATTTTGATATAATAGGTCTGGAGTATGGCCCAGAAATATGGATTTTAAGTAAACAGTCCAAGTGATTCTGATGCAGGTGATCCTTGAACCCTCTTTGAAAAATATCAATCTAAAACAAAGCTCATACCTGAGGGGAAAAAAAGACATATGCCCATTTACATTTCCTCATCTTTTATGTATTTAGTTCACACGGGTCAATACTGTTGTGTCTTGAACAATGGACTTGGTGGAGAAATAGTGCTATGATGTGCTGGTTGGAATCAGGGAGGCCTCAAGCTTCAATCCAGGCATATTAAGTCCTAGTGAAAGAAGGCATATTATGTAACAGTTGTTTGCATGGGAAAAGGTGGTTGCTACCACCCAAATTGGGAGTTAGGAGCCTGAAACCTGGTACCTGTGCTAAAGCCGGAACCAGAGGTCAGAGTTAGATAATTTAGATGAAAATAGTGGGAAGAGTGATGTGGGTGGGAGAAGGAAATCTAATGAATTCCCCTAATGGGCCATCTCTTGCTGATTTTGTCAGATTTTATTGGCTCAGGAGTACAGAATTGTAGTCTGAAAGCACCACAGATGCACCATGAAGTTCTTAAGAATCATCAGCTGCAGTTTGACAACCATCATGTTTCCTCTCTAGACCCTCTTTAATATCCTGAGCCCTCTCCCTTTTATTCTCAGGTAGGAGCATGTTTTTTATTCTCTGTAAGCATTTTTCTCTCGAGCCAGTCTGATGCATACTGTGGAGTTTTTTATCTATAATTGTTATCAATTGTTATCTCTAATTGAAATCTAATGTATTACTGAGGAGAGTTGAGATAGTATAAGTCTAATAGAAGTGATTAGAAGGTTATCTTCAAGACCTTAATATAGCTAATAATAAAATGTATTTAAACTAAACGCATACATATGCATACACAATTATATACAAAGTGAATACTTATGTACACATATATACTATACATAATAAATAAACATATAATTAAATTCTTCATTTGTAGTTGATGTTCTACTGATAGGAAAGATAGCAAAAACTCAATGAAATGTATGAAGCTAATAAAAAAGGGAGCTAAATAATGAGAATTAGGCACTAGTCATAAACGTAAAGCCCATGGAGGAGATGCTGTAGCTGGTAGGCAAAAGTAGCTCAGCTATTAAAAGCTATCCTTATTTATAGGCAATAATTATTAATCAGGCTGGTCCACAGCTTGGGTGACATATCCCTCACTAGCAACAATTCTTTTGCTATTATGATTAATTTAACTTCCCAAATACATTGGTTAAGGAGTTGATGTCTTGCATAATTTTGGCCACTGCAAATATGTATTCTGTTGTTGACACCAGTACAATGGCATCCTGATTTATTACATTGGGTTGGCCAAAAAGTTCGTTCGGGTTATCCCATAAGATGTTACAAAAACCCGAACAAACTTTTTGGCCAACCCAATATTATGTGAATGATGTATTTGATTCAGTCATATAAATTGATCAACATGGTAATCAGAAAGAATCAAGACCCTAGGTCTGCAAAGCTAAGGGCCAAATCATGGGTTGTGATGACTCTAAGAAATCGGTATATTTTGAAGCCCTGAGTAGCCAGAAGAGCTTTTTATATTTCCATTCAAACTTTGACAGCAAACATCCAATGAAGGTCAAATCTGGATGCAAAATTATTTTGTTTGGCTTGCAAACATTTTATTTTAAATTGAATTTGAATACCTTAAGAGGAGTTTATATTCTAAATCCCAAAGTCTTCATGATATAATTTTATTTATATATGGTCTCATTCACACATTTATGTTAACTACCTGGCCCCTAAAAACATTGTGATTTGCCCTGACCTACATAATACTTTGTTTTCTAATTGCTTAAAGTGAGTACATTTGATCTCCTCTAATACATCTCAAGCCTGGTCTGTTGTTTTCTTGCTACTCCTGAACAAGCAACAATGAAACCACAGGTTGTACATAATAAATGCACCCCTTCACAGTCACTTAACTAGCCCAGGTTCTTTATTCATTGGACAGTTGTGACACTGGTCAACTGGAAATAACTCAAATCACAACCCTAAATACTGAGTTTTAAAAGGTAAAACAAGTGGATATTTTAAAAAAAACTTTATTCACAGCTTAAATGACTTCACTGAATGTGCATTTACTATTTAACTATGTTATCAGTTATCCTTTCCCCTTAGAAATATAGATCTGTAAAAGTACGTTTTGTAAACAGCAGCAGAAAATATTTGCAGCTTAATTTTTTAAATTTTATTTATTTAGTTAAAATTTAAATTTATTGAATTTAAAGCTTTATTTAGTTGATGTATAATATTATATAAATTATAGGTATACAATATAGTGATTCACAATTTTTAAAAGTTATATTCCATTTATAGTTACTATAAAATATTTGCTATATGCCCTGTGTTGTACAATATATCCTTGTAGCTTATTTTATACCTAATAGTCTGTACCTCTTAATCCCCTACCCTTATATTGTCCCTCCTCCCATCCCTCTCCCCACTTGTTACCACTAGTTTGTTCTCTATATTTGTGAGTCTGTTTTTGTTATATTTACTAGTTTGTTGTATTTTTAATATTTCACATATAAGTCATATCATACAGTTTCTGTCTTTGTCTGATTTATTTCACTTAGCATAATGTCAAGTCCATCCACGTTGCTGCCAATGGCAAAATTTCATTATTTTTTTATAGCTGAGTAATATACCAGTGTGTGTGTGTATATATATATATATATATATATATATATATATATATACACACACACACACACACACACACATCTTCTTTATCCATTCACCTGTGGATGGACCCTTAAGTTGCTTCCATATATTGGCTACTGTAAATAATGCTGCTATGAAAATTGGAGTGTATGTATCTTTTCGAATTAGTTTTTTTTTTTCAGATGTGTACGCAGGAGTGGAATTGCACAAACTCATAAATTTACTCTTTTTCTTCCTTTTCCTTTATAGTGTTCCAGGTGGTTAGAAAAAGGATGGGTTGATTTTTTCGTTTTATTGTTTTTTCTATTTTCCTAAATCATGTCCTCCTTCTATCATTAAGCATTAAGCTTTAAGGTTACATTGTCCTAAAAAGACATAGTATTATTTAAGACTTCATTTGTAGGGTAGTTTTAGATTCACAGCAACATTGAGAGAAAGTTATGAAATTTCCCTATACGCCCTTACCCCCACAAATGCATAGCCTCCCCATTATCAATATCATCCACCAGAGTGGTACATTTGTTACAATAGATGAACTTACACTGACATCATAGTCACTCAAAGTTCATAGTTTACCTTGGGCTTTACTCTCGGTGTTGTACATTCAGTGGGTTTATACAAATGTATAATGACATGTATCCAGCATTATAGTATCATACAAAGTACTTGCACTGCCCTAAAACCTCCTTGTGCTCTTCCTATTCATCCCTCCCTCCATCACCGACTCCTGGCAACCACTTATCATTTTACTATCCCTGTAGTTTTGCCTTTTCCAGAATGTCATGTAGTTGGAATCATACACTATGAGCCCTAACAGATTGGCCTTGTTCACTTAGTAATATGCACTTAAAGTTTCTCCATATCTTTTCATGACACAATAACACATTTCTTTTTAGTGCTGAATAACGTTACTTATCCCTTCACCTATTGAAGGACGTGTTGTTTGCCTCTAAGTTTTGGCAATTATGAGTAAATCTGCTATAAACATACTAGTGCATGGTGCATGTTTCTGTGGACATAAGTTTTCAACTCTTTTGGGTGAATACCAAGGAATGAGACTGCTGGATCATTTGGTAAGAGTATGTTTAGTTTTATAAGAAACACCAAGCTGTCTTCCAAAGTGGCTGTACCATTTTGCATTCCCACCAACAAGGAATGAAAGTTCCTGTTGCTCCAAGTCGTCACCAGTGTTTGGTGTCATCAGGGTTCCAGATTTTGGCCGTTCTAATAGGTGTGTAATTGTATCTCATGATTGTTTTCACTTGCATTTCCTAGATGACATATGATGTGTAACATCTTTTCATATGCTTATTTGCCTTGTGTATCTTCTTCTTGGGTGAGGTGTCTGTTAAGGTCTTTGGCTTATTTTTAAAAGTGGAGTATTGTTTTTTTATTGTTGAGTTTTAAGCGTTCTTTTCATATTTTGGATAACACTCTTGACATTGTTTCTCATAGAGCAGAAGTTTAAAATTTTAATAAATTCCAGCTTATCAATTATTTCTTCCATGGATTGTGCCTTAGTTGTGGTATATAAAAAGTCATCACCATTATCTGTACACACATTAAGGATTTTTATGTCTTGAAGAATTGACCCCTTTATTATTTGTAATCATTATCATTATGTAATGCCCTTATTTATTCCTGATAAATTTCCTTGCTTTGAAGAATGCTGTATCTGAAAATAGTATAGCTACTCTTGTTTTCTTTTGATTAGTTTTAGCATAGTCTATTTCTCTTCATCCATTTACATTTTTTTTTTCTCTGCAGTATGCGGGCCTCTCACTGTTGTGGCCTCTCCCGTTGCGCAGCAACAGGCTCCGGATGTGCAGGCTCAGTGGCCATGGCTCATGGGCCCAGCCGCTCTGTGGCATGTGGGATCTTCCCGGACCAGGGCACGAACCCGTGTCCCCTGCATCAGCAGGCAGACTCTCAACCACTGCGCCACCAGGGAAGCCCCACCCATTTACTTTTTTTTTTTTTTTAACATCTTTATTGGGGTATAATTGCTTTACAATGGTGTGTTAGTTTCTGCTTTATAACAAAGTGAATCAGTTATACATATACATATGTTCCCATATCTCTTCCCTCTTGCATCTCCCTCCCTCCCTCCCTCCCTATCCCACCCCTCCAGGCGGTCACAAAGCACCAAGCTGATATCCTTGTGCCATACGGCTGCTTCCCAATAGCTATCTACCTTACGTTTGTTAGTGTGTATATGTCCATGACTCTCTCTCGCCCTGT
>NW_021703779.1:74351535-74386971 GCF_005190385.1 Monodon monoceros | reverse complement strand
TACGTTTGTTAGTGTGTATATGTCCATGACTCTCTCTCGCCCTGTCACAGCTCACCATTCCCCCTCCCCATATCTTCAAATCCGTTCTCCAGTAGGTCTGTGCCTTTATTCCTGTCTTACCCTGGGTTCTTCATGACGTTTCTCTTTCTGCTTAAATTCCATATACATGTGTAAGCATACGGTACTTTTCTTTTTCTTTCTGACTTACTTCACTCTGTATGACAGACTCTAGGTCTATCCACCTCATTACAAATAGCTCAATTTCGTTTCTTTATATGGCTAATATTCCATTGTATATATGTGCCACAACTTCTTTATCCATTCATCCAATGATGGGCACTTATGTTGTTTCCATCTCCGGGCTATTGTAAATAGAGCTGCAATGAACAGTTTGGCACATGAATCTTTTTGGATTTTGGTTTTCTCAGGGTATATGCCCAGTAGTGGGATTGCTGGGTCATATGGTAGTTCTATTTGTAGTTTTTTAAGGAACCTACATACTGTTCTCCATAGTGGCTGAACCAATTCACATTCCCACCAGCAGTGCAAGAGTGTTCCCTTTTCTCCACACCCTCTCCAGCATTTATTGTTTCTAGAGTTTTGATGATGGCCATTCTGACTGGTGTGAGATGATATCTCATTGTAGTTTTGATTTGTATTTCTCTAATGATTAATGATGTTGAGCATTCTTTCATGTATTTGTTGGCAGTCTGTATATTTTCTTTGGAGAAATGTCTATTTAGGTCTTCTGCCCATTTTTGGATTGGGTTGTTTGTTTTTTTGTTATTGAGCTGCATGAGCTGCTTGCAAATTCTGGAGATTAATCCTTTGTCAGTTGCTTCATTTGCAAATATTTTCTCCCATTCTGAGGGTTGTCTTTTTGTCTTGTTTATGGTTTCCTTTGCTGTGCAAAAGCTTTGAAGTTTCATTAGGTCCCATTTGTTTATTTTTTGTTTTTATTTCCATTACTCTAGGAGGTGGGTCAGAAAGGATCTTGCTGTGATTTATGTCATAGAGTGTTCTGCCTTTGTTTTCCTCTAAGAGTTTGATAGTTTCTGGCCTTACATTTAGGTCTTTAATCCATTTTGAGCTTATTTTTGTGTATGGTGTTAGGGAGTGATCTAATCTCATACTTTTACATGTATCTGTCCAGTTTTCCCAGCACCACTTATTGAAGAGGCTGTCCTTTCTCCACTGTACATTCCTGTCACTTTTATCAAAGATAAGTTGACCATATGTGCATGGGTTTATCTCTGGGCTTTCTATCCTGCTCCACTGATCTATCTTTCTGTTTTTGTGCCAGTACCATACTGTCTTGATTACTGTAGCTTTGTAGTATAGTCTGAAGTCAGGGAGCCTGATTCCTCCAGCTCCTTTTTTCGTTCTCAAGATTGCTTTGGCTATTCGGGGTCGTTTGTGTTTCCATACAAATTGTGAAAATTTTCGTTCTAGTTCTGTGAAAAATGCCAGTGGTAGTTTGATAGGGATTGCATTGAATCCGTAGATTGCTTTGGGTAGTAGAGTCATTTTCACAGTGTTGATTCTTCCAATCCAAGAACATTGTATATCTCTCCATCTATTTGTATCATCTTTAATTTCTTTCATCAGTGTCTTATAATTTTCTGCATACAGGTCTTTTGTCTCCTTAGGTAGTTTTATTCCTAGATGTTTTATTCTTTTTGTTGCAGTGGTAAATGGGAGTGTTTTCTTGATTTCACTTTCAGATTTTTCATCATTAGTGTATAGGAATGCAAGAGGTTTCTGTGCATTATTTTTGTATCTTTTAACTTTACCAAATTCATTGATTAGCTCTACTAGTTTTCTGGTAGCGTCTTTAGGATTCTCTATGTATAGTATCATGTCATCTGCAAACAGTGACAGCTTTACTTCTTATTTTCCGATTTGGATGACAGAACTCTTAAGTGTGGATTCATCTGGGAATATCCTGTCATATGTTAAAGGAGGGTAGAGGAATCTAGAAAATCTCTCTTAATACATAGCCCAGATGTCAATAAACTTTTTCTGTAAAGGCAAAACAGTAAATATTTTGGATTTTGTGGACCATATACAGTCTCTTTTGCACCTACTTAACTATGCCATGAATGTATATGAATGAGCAAAGCTGAGTTCCATTGAAACAAATGAAAAACCAGTGAGGAAAAGCTGGTATGACCAAAGGAGTGTTACTTTTCTAGTACTGAATAACCTCCGACTGTCTCATTCATACAAGTTTGAAAGAGGCTCATTTAAGTGAAATTTTTACCCAATACTCCAGAGGTTGCTATATGCACAAATGACAGACTTATACTGTTAACCTTGATATTTAAATTCTTAATTCCTAATTATGTGCTAAATCAATGGTTTCTTTTTATAAATTTGTTTCATTTCATCACTGAAGCATCTCTCAAAATCTCCTGATTAAGAAGAATAGCTTCTTGTCCTGAGAGTTCTTTTTGACCCCTATAACTACACTACTGTGTAACATGAAATGTTATATTTCATCCATCACTGGGAATAATGACCAAAAAAATTTAATGAGACTCACACAAAAGTGTCTCATCTGACCCAGAAATGACAACAATATAAGAATGGAAATTTTTCAAAGCTTGAAAATCTTTACTTCTCTAAATAAATATATAGAAGTGGAGACATCTAGTGTATATCTTCAACATTGATTACTGTTTGTCTTTTAAAAAGAGAAATTGTTGAATACCAGTTGTTAATTCTCCTAGTCAGGAGAGCACAGAAGCCTAGGTCTCTGGGGATTATAGATTCTGGGGTCATTAACGCTATGTGATTTTCCTTTCATGGCCCCCTTCCCTGGTAGCTGATCACAGAAAATCAATTCTGATTCAATCCTGTTTTGTTCCTTCTCTCCTGAAACCTGAGATGTGACTCGTCAACGGGCCTTATCTCCATGCCTTTGCTTCTTGTTACTATAGACCTTGGAATAGAAATTTCCTCAAGTTAAGTAGCTGAATAACTTGCTGGAATCCCTCCATGATGTTCTGTAGTTTGCCTGCTTTGACTGTCCCTAGCTGCCTCCTCAGCATGAGGCACTGTGGCCAGCCAGACAGTCCTGACAGCCTTGTGAGAAAACACAGGCCTCCTTCAATCTAGCAATACAAAAGTTGTCTCCAGATTACATCTGGAAGGAGAATCTCCAGGTTTAGAGAAGATACTTGACCAAACAATTTCCAGTCTGTCACACATTTTGCAAGTTTAGCATTTCTCTTCTCATTCTCTCACTTATGTGATAAATGCCACCACCACCATGCTGGCCTGCAAGGATAGGATTTAGCTCCACTTAAATGTGTTGTTTTAAGCATTGCCTCTATATGTTTCATGAAACCACCTGCCAAGCCGGAATGTACTTCACAGAACTTTACTGAACAGTGTGGAAGAGGCACAAGATATTAGATCACATAGAGCTGGCCATAAGTCTACAAACAAAATGCCTGACAAAGCCTTTAAGTTGTTTACACTGACATAGTCAAAAACTATGAGCATAGCTTATTGTCCACGATCTGTAAGCCGTATGCTACTGTATAAATGCCACTGGGGATATTTACACTCTAGCTAGAGTTAGAAGTTTTAGTAAATAGAGATATGGGATACCAGTTAAATTTGTATTTCAGATAAACAATGAATAATGTTTTAGTATAAGTATGTTCCATGTAGTGCTTGAGATATAATTATATTAAAAATGTATTCATTGTTTATCTGAAATTCAAATTTAATAAAGTCTCTCTCTATTTTTTTTTGCAACTCAGATTCAAGCCCCCAGGTCTTACATTTAGGTCTTTATTCTATTTTGAGTTTACTTTTGTACACGGTATTAGAGAATGTTCTAAGTTCATTCTTTTGCATGTAGCTGTCCAGTTTTCCCAGCAACACACCAACTTTCTTCTTTTTTCTCAAGATTGTTTGGCAATTCAGGGTCTTTCATGGCTCCATATGTGGACAAAAAAAAGTTGCCTGTCATTTCAGTAAACACGGAATGTTTCAGCCATCAAGCCATCAGCCATTACAGCAGCCCCCAGTGGTGCTCCCTAAGGGGAATTCAGGGTGGATAAAAACAGGATACTTACTGGCCCTAGATAGTTAAGATGCATATCAAAGAAATAATTTCAATGAGCCCCAATTTTTTTTCTTAGTATAATTATATGCCCAATATTGCATGTGACACGCTCATACTAAAAAAAGGTATTCATTTTCTATTTGAAATTCAAATTTGGCATCCTGCTTTGTTTTTGTTTTCTTTTTTTTTAACATCTTCATTGGGGTATAATTGCTTTACAATGGTGTGTTAGTTTCTGCTTTATAACAAAGTGAATCAGTTATACATATACATATGTTCCAATATCTCTTCCCTCTTGCGTCTCCCTCCCTCCCACCCTCCATATCACACAGCTCCAGGCGTTCACAAAGCACCGAGCTGATCTCCCTGTGCTATGCAGCTGTTTCCCACTAGCTATCTGTTTCACGTTTGGTAGTGTATATATGTCCATGCCTCTCTCTCACTTTGTCACAGCTCACCCTTCCCCCTCCCCATATCCTCAAGTCTGTTCTCCAGTAGGTCTGCATCTTTATTACTGTCTTACGCTTAGGTTATTCATGACATTTTATTTTCTTAAATTCCATATATATGTGTTAGCATACGGTATTTGTCTTTCACTTTCTGACTTACTTCACTCTGTATGACAGACTCTAGGCCTATCCACCTCATTACAAATAGCTCAATTGCATTTCTTTTTATGGCTGAGTAATATTCCATTGTATATATGTGCCACATCTTCTTTATCCATTCATCTGATGATGGGCATTTAGGTTGTCTCCAGCTCCAGGCTATCGTAAATAGAGCTGCAATGAATATTTTGGTACATGACTCTTTTTGAATTCTGGTTTTCTCAGGGTATATGCCCAGTAGTGGGATTGCTGCATCATATGGTAGCTCTATTTGTAGTTTTTTAAGGAACCTACATACTGTTCTCCATAGTGGCTGAACCAATTCACATTCCCACCAGCAGTGCAAGAATGTTCCCTTTTCTCCACACCCTCTCCAGGATTTATTGTTTCTAGATTTTTTGATGATGGCCATTCTGACTGGTGTGAGATGATATCTCATTGTAGTTTTGATTTGCATTTCTCTAATAATTAATGATGTTGAGAATTCTTTCATGTGTTTGTTGGCAGTCTGTATATCTTCTTTGGAGAAATGTCTATTTAGGTCTTCTGCCCATTTTTGGATTGGGTTGTTTGTTTTTTTGTTATTGAGCTGCATGAGCTGCTTGTAAATTTTGGAAATTAACCCTTTGTCAGTTGCTTCATTTGCAAATATTTTCTCCCATTCTGAGGGTTGTCTTTTTGTCTTGTTTATGGTTTCCTTTGCTGTGCAAAAGCTTTGAAGTTTCATTAGGTCCCATTTGTTAATTTTTGTTTTTATTCCCATTTCTCTAGGAGGTGGGTCGAAAAGGATCTTGCTGTGATTTATGTCACAGAGTGTTCTGCCTTTGTTTTCCTCTAAGAGTTTGATAGTTTCTGGCCTTACATTTAGGTCTTTAATCCATTTTGAGCTTATTTTTGTGTATGGTGTTAGGGAGTGATCTAATCTCATACTTTTACATGTACCTGTCCAGTTTTTCCAGCACCAATTGTTGAAGAAGCTGTCCTTTCTCCACTGTACATTCCTGCCTCCTCTATCAAAGATAAGGTGACCATATGTGCGTGGGTTTATCTCTGGGATTTCTATCCTGTTCCATTGACCTATCTTTCCATTTTTGTGCCAGTACCATACTGTATTGATTACTGTAGCTTTGTAGTATAAACTGAAGTCAGGGAGCCTGATTCCTCCAGCTCCATTTTTCGTTCTCAAGATTGCTTTGGCTATTCAGGGTCGTTTGTGTTTCCATACAAATTGTGAAATTTTTCGTTCTAGTTCTGTGAAAAATGCCAGTAGTAGTTTGATAGGGATTGCATTGAATCCGTAGATTGCTTTGGGTAGTAGAGTCATTTTCACAGTGTTGATTCTTCCAATCCAAGAACATGGTATATCTCTCCAGCTTTTGTATCATCTTTAATTTCTTTCATCAGTGTCTTATAATTTTCTGCATACAGGACTTTTGTCTCCTTAGGTAGGTTTATTCCTAGGTATTTTATTCTTTTTGTTGCAATGGTAAATGGGAGTGTTTTCTTGATTTCACTTTCAGATTTTTCATCATTAGTGTATAGGAGTGCAAGAGGTTTCTGTGCATTATTTTTGTATCTTTTAACTTTACCAAATTCATTGATTAGCTCTACTAGTTTTCTGGTAGCATCTTTAGGATTCTCTATGTATAGTATCATGTCATCTGCAAACAGTGACAGCTTTACTTCTTATTTTCTGATTTTGATTCCTTTTATTTCCTTTTCTTCTCTGATTGCTGTGGCTAAAACTTCCAAAACTACGTTGAATAAGCGTGGTGAGAGTGGACAAACTTGTCTTGTTCCTGATCTTAGTGGAAATGCTTTCAGTTTATCACCATTGAGGACGATGTTGGCTGTGGGTTTGTCATATATGGCCTTTATTATGTTGAGGAAAATTCCCTCTATGCCTACTTTCTTCAGGGATTTTGTCATAAATGGGTGTTGAATTTTTTCATAAGCTTTCTCTGCATCTATTGAGATGACCATATGGTTTTTCTCCTTCAATTTGTTAATATGGTTTATCACATTGATTGATTTGCGCATACTGAAGAATCCTTGCATTCCTGGAATAAACCCCACTAGATCATGTTGTATGATCTTTTCAATGGGTTGTTGGATTCTGTTTGCTAGTGTTTTGTTGAGGATTTTTGCATCTATGTTCATCAGTGATATTGGTTTGTAGTTTTCTTTCTTTGTGACATCCTTGTCTGGTTTTGGTATCCCGGTGATGGTGGCCTCATAGAATGAATTTGGGAGTGTTCCTCTCTCTGATGTATTTTGGAAGAGTTTGAGAAGGATAGGTGTTAGCTTTTCTCTAAATGTTTGATAGAATTCACCTGTGAAGCCATCTGGTCCTGGGCTTTTGTTTGTTGGAAGATTTTTAATCACAGTTTCAATTTCAGTGCTTGTGATTGATCTGTTCATATTTTCTGTTTCTTCCTGATTTAGTCTTGGCAGGTGGTGCATTTCTAAGAATTTGTCCATTTCTTCCAGCTTGTCCATTTTATTGGCATAGAGTTGCTTGTAGTAATCTCTCATCATCGTTTGTATTTCTGCAGTGTCAGTTGTTACTTCTCCTTTTTCATTTCTAATTCTATTGATTTGAGTCTTCTCCCTTTTTTTTCTTGATGAATCTGGCTAATGGTTTATCTATTTTGTTTATCTTCTCAAAGAAGAAACTTTTAGTTTTATTAATCTTTGTTATTGTTTCCTTCATTTCTTTTTCATTTATTTCTGATCTGATTATTATAATTTCTTTCCTTCTGCTAACTTTGGGTTTTTTTGTTTTTCTTTCTCTAATTGCTTTAGGTGAAAGGTTAGGTTGTTTATTCGAGATGTTTCCCATTTCTTAAGGTGGGCTTGTATTGCTATAAAGTTCACACTTAGAACTGCTTTTGCTGCATCCCATAGGTTTTGGGTCATCGTGTCTCCATTATCATTTGTTTCTAAGTACTTTTTTTATTTCCTCTTTGATTTCTTCAGTGATCACTTCGTTATTATGTAGTGTATTGTTTAACCTCCATGTGTTTGTATTTTTTACAGATCTTTTCCTGTAATTGATATCTAGTCTCATGGTGTTGTGGTCGGACAGGATAATTGATACAATATCAATTTTCTTAAATTTACCAGGGCTTGATTTGTGACCCAAGATATGATGTATCCTGGAGAATGTTCCATGAGCACTTGAAAAAAATGTGTATTCTGTTGTTCTTGGATGGAGTGTACTATAAATATCAATTAAGTCCATCTTGTTTAATGTATCATTTAGAGCTTGTGTTTCCTTATTTATTTTCATTTTGGATGATCTGTCCATTGGTGAAAGTGGGGTGTTAAAGTCCCCTACTATGAATGTGTTACTGTCGATTTCCCCTCTTATGGCTGTTAGTGTTTGCCTTATGTATTGAGGTGCTCCTATGTTGGGTACATAAATATTTACAATTGTTATATCTTCTTCTTGGATTGACCCCTTGATCATTATGTAGTGTCCTTCTTTGTCTCTTCTAATAGTCTTTATTTTAAAGTCCATTTTGTCTGATATGAGAATTACTACTCCAGCTTTCTTTTGGTTTCCATTTGCATGGAATATCTTTTTCCATCCCCTTACTTTCAGTCTGTATGTGTCTCTAGGTCTGAAGTGGGTCTCTTGTAGACAGCATATATATGGGTCTTGTTTTTGTGTCCATTCAGCTAGTCTGTGTCTTTTGGTGGGAGCATTTATTCCATTTACATTTAAGGTAGTTATTGATATTTATGTTCCCATTCCCATTTTCTAAATTGTTTTGGTTTCATTATTGTAGGTCTTTTCCTTCTCTTTTGTGTCTTGACTAGAGAAATTCCTTTAGCATTTGTTGTAAAGCTGATTTGGTGGTGCTGAACTCTCTCAGGTTTGCTTGTCTGTAAAGGTTTTAGTTTCTCAATCAAATCTGAATGAGATCCTTGCTGGGTAGAGTAATCTTGCTTGCAGGTTTTTCTCCTTCGTCACTTTCAGTATGTCCTTCCACTCCCTTCTGGCTTGCAGAGTTTCTGCTGAGAGATCAGCTGCTAACTTTATGGGGATTCTCTTGTGTGTTATTTGTTGTTTTTCCCTTGCTGCTTTTAATATGCTTTCTTTGTATTTAATTTTTGACAGTTTCATTAATATGTGTCTTGTCACATTTCTCCTTGGATTTATCCTATATGGGACTCTCTGTGCTTCCTGGACTTGATTAACTATTTCTTTTCCCATATTAGGGACGTTTTCAACTATAATCTCTTCAAATATTTTCTCAGTCCCTTTCTTTTCCTCTTCTTCTTCTGGAACCCCTATAATTCGAATGTTGGTGTGTTTTATGTTGTCCCAGAGGTCTCTGAGATTGTCCTCAGTTCTTTTCATTCTTTTTTCCTTTATTCTGCTCTGCAGTAGTTATTTCCACTATTTTATCTTCCAGGTCACTTATCCATTCTTTTGCCTCAGTTATTCTGTTACTGATCCCATCTAGAGTATTTTTCATTTCATTTATTGTGCTGTTCATCATTGTTTGTTTCATCTTTAGTTCTTTTAAGTCCTTGTTATATGTTTCTTGCATTTTCTCTATTCTATTTCCAGGATTTTGGATCATCTTTACTATCATTATGCCGAATTCTTTTTCAGGTAGACTGCCTATTTCCTCTTCATTTGTTAGGTCTGGTGCGTTTTTATCTTGCTCTTTCACCTGCTGTGTGTTTTTCTGTCTTCTCATTTTGCTTATCTTACTGTGTTTGCGGTCTCCTTTTTGCAGGCTGCAGGTTCGTATTTCCCATTGTTTTTAATGTCTGTCCCCATCGGCTAAGGTTGGTTCAGTGGGTTGTGTAGGCTTCCTGGTGGAGGGGAATAGTGCCTGTGTTCTGGTGGATGAAGCTGGATCTTGTCTTTCTAGTGGGTAGGTCCATGTCTGGTGGTGTGTTTTAGGGTGTCTGTGGACTTATTATGATTTTAGGCAGCCTCTCTGCTAATGGGTGGGGTTGTGTTCCTGTTTTGCTAGTTGTTTGGCATAGGGTGTCCAGCACTGTAGCTTGCTGGTCGTTGAGTGAAGCTGGGTGCTGGTGCTGAGATGGAGATCTCTGGGAGTTTTTTGCCATTTGATATTATGTGGAGCTGGGAGGTCTCTTGTTGACCAGTGTCCTGAAGTTGCCTCTCCCACCTCAGAGAGCCCAAACTCTTGCATCTTCCCTGAGAAAGGCACTAACATCGTTAACTTGAGATGTCTGTTTTTTTTATGATTACCAGTAATCTTTTGATATTCGACTACATGTGTTTTTTGTCATTGTTTTGTTTGTTTGTTTTCAGAAAAAACTTCTATATATCCTCGCTCCTCCCTTACTTCTTTGGAACAGTCCCTCAGAGCTATCTGAGAGGCTGTCTTCCCAGGCTATAGTCCTCAGTAATATCCTTGAATAAAACATAATTCTCAACTTTTAGGCTGTACATTCTTTTCAGTTGACACATTTAAATTTTAGGATTATTTGCTCTAATTCTGGAAAAAATGTCATGGGAATTTGGTAGGGATTGCATTAATTCTGTATATTGATTTGGATAATATGGACATTTTAACAATATTAATTCTTCTAATCTAATACATGGAATATCTTTGCATTTCTTTGTACCATTTTCAAATTCCTTCAACAATGTTTAATAGTTTTCACAGTATAGTTCTTCCACTTCCTTTGTTAAGTTTATTCCTAGGTATTTTATTCCTTTTGATTCAATTTTAGACAGGATTGTTTTCTCGTACTTATAGTTCATTATTAGTGTATAAAAATGCAATAGATTTCTGTATATTAATCTTGTTTCCTGCAACTGTACTAAATTCATTTATTAGTTCTAATAGTTTTTTGGTGGGGACTTCAGGGTTTTGTATATATAGTACCATGCCATGTGTAAAGAGTGACAGTTTTACTTCTTCCCCAAGGGAATGGTTTCCTTCTTGCCTAACTCAGGGCATTGACAGTAATGGTGACATAGTTTTTTTTTTGCGGTATGCGGGCGGACCTCTCACTGTTGTGGCCTCTCCCGTTGTGGAGCACAGGCTCCAAACACGCAGGCTCAGTGGCCATGGCTCATGGGCCCAGCCGCTCCGTGGCATGTGGGATCTTCCCAGACTGGGGCACGAACCCGTGTCCCCTGCATCGGCAGGCGGACTCTCAACCAGTACGCCACCAGGGAAGCCCATGGTGACATAGTTTGAGTGTCAGATTGGAGGCCAATGAAAGCAGTTGGTGTAGGCTTAAAAATATTCTTAATTTTTTTGGATTGTAAATTATTAGTGTGTAGATATGCAACTGATTTGTGTGTGTTGATTTTGTATCCTTCAACTTTGCTGAATGTTTATTAATTCTAACAGTTTTTTGGGTAATCTTTAAGTTGTCTACATATAAGATCATATTGTATGTGAACAGAAATGATTTTATTTATTCCTTTCCAATCTGGATGCTTTTTATTTCTTATAAAATTACTCCAACTAGGACTGGTAGTACTGGGTTGAATAGAAGTGGTAAAACAAGTATCCATATTTTGTTGAAAACTGAGGGTTTGAAAAAATATTCACCTCTCCCAGTCTTCACAGACTGGCTCTGTGCAGGGGAACACCTCCTCTAATCCACCTATCATGAAGGCTGAAGGTCTTCTCAGGCCTTTTCTGAAGATGCATCTCCAGTAAGTATATGTGTGCTTTTTTTTCTTCTTTTATAATGCTCCCAAATACATGCCTATTTTTAAATGTCTTAATTTACTGAGGAGTCTCACCCCTGCTTCTTCTCAGAGCCATAGATGTTCTATTGTTTTCATCTGTCTGTTAATTTCATCCTCCCAGGCACTCACACATCTGAAATCCCCTTGAAGCTCTCTTGCACTGAGGCCCCCATCAATTGCTTTTATTCACCTTCAACCTGATACCCAAACTATGCCACCATTCCTGTCAGTGCCCTGAGTAAGGCAAGACAGAAACCATTCCCTTGCACAGCTCCCAGACAAGCCAGAATATAGCAAGTTATACTCTATGTCCTGAGTGAAGAACCAGGAATTGGGACTGTGCCATGCTGTGTAGCTCTGGAGATGGTTGGGGCAAAGGAAATCAAACACTTCATGAAATTTTCTTCTGTTTTGAGTGTGTCTTTTTCTTGTTTAGGTTTTGGTTGCTGCAGCTTATTAAACTATTTCTAGAGATACCACATAGCTACTTTTGTCTATATGTTGTTGTTTATTTGGTATTTTCATGGGGAAATAGGGACTGAAGCTTCCTAGTCTGCCATCTTGCTGGTGTCAATCTCCTAAATTAACTTTTAATTCTCAAACACAGTGGTTTGGGTTCCCATCCATGTGATAACAGTACCAACTCCCTTATTTCCTTGTATCAGTTTATTTCTGAATCTTCAAAGATCACCTTACATGTGCCCCCCAAACCAACATCTTAGTTACAGACACCATATGGCATTTCTCTCCACACTGATTCCTCGTCTTCTCTAGTTGCCACTTGTTTTTGAAACTCACTGTTGCCACTGCTGAGAATGCCTAACATTCTGTGCAAACAATGGGTATCTCAATATTCCTAAATTTTCTCCTGCTATGGTAATGTCAGACTAAATGGCATCTCCATACCTAGCCCCTGCATACAGCTCTGAGCTAACCCTTATATCTGGGTTGGCAAGCAGCTCTGTTTATGCCCGCAGTATCCCAAAGTCTCCTTTGATGTTTTCTATAAGCTTTTGACCCTGATCTCTTTAACCACAGTGAGTCAAACCCCATCTGTCTTATGGAGGTGCTCCATTCAGGGTGCTACCTGAATACCACAAATTGGGTAGCTTTTAAGGAACAGGATTTTATTTCTTACAGTTTTTAAGGCTGGGAAGTCTGAGATCAGGGTGCCAGCATGCCACCAGACCTCTTTTAGGTCACAGACTTCCTGTATCCTCACGTGGAGGAAGGAGGCAAGGGGTCTCTCTGGCTTCTTTTTTTATAAGTTCATTAATCTCATTTATGAGGATTCTGCTCTCTCGACCTAATAATCTCCCAAAGGCGTCACATACCAATACCATCATATTGGTCATTTCAGTTTCAACAAATGAATTTTGGGGGAACAAAAACATAAAACCATCCAAAATACTGAGTTTGGAATACCCACCTTTTCAATGCATTCACTCTTTTCCTTACAGCCCAGCCCATGCTCTACAAGTGAAAAATCTCCTTCCACTCCCAGCTATAAAAATTATTTTATCAGTGGAGTACTATAGATTTTCATGTAATTTAGGTAAGTTATATGTTCTATACTAATTTTGCCTAGGCCCATATGAATCATCCAAAAATGCCCTGATGCAATCAGAAGAGGCTCTACTGTTCCCAAAAGAGGACAGATATTAGTGTGACTTGGTAATATTTTTGAGATATTAACTTATTACTTTTTCTCATTCTGTTTCCCTCTTTCCCTTCTCCTAATACACGAAAGCAACTTGGTTTTCATTGTCTTAGGGGAAATAGGTGGCAGGTAGGAAAACAGATACAGCTTAAAATTCTTTCTGACCTTTGGATTGTCAAATCTTAAATCCTTAGAGGAAAGGGATGTACAGTCAGATACAGAATATCTTTAAGAAATAAGAAAAGAGAGAACTTTCTACCAGATAGGAAAATTATACTCCATGGTGGGAAAAAAAGCAGATATTCAAGAGAAGTTTGTGAGATCCAAAAGCAGAGATGGTCTGTGTACTTGCAAATGACACCACCTTAGTGACAAAAATTAAGAGAAGAATGACTGAGTAGTGCATCACAGAAAACTGAACAACTCACATCCTTAGTGGATTCAGGGGTGTCATGTAGGGCATAGAAGTAGCAAAAAGCCCAACATGAGGAGACCATGTAAGTGGATACACTTACTCCTTCAGCCAGAGGGGAGAATACTGAATTAACTTTTTGTTTTCCGTTTTTTGTACTGGTTTCTTGACAGTCTGGTAGAATGGAAGTTTGGATTCAGAAGTTTGTTGAGTTATAACAAAAAAAGAAAGCTATCTTTTCAACCTGGGTTTGCATTTTAAGATTTATACCCACTAAGTAAATATTCAACTATGTGACTTGGGACAAGTGTTAAAAACAGAAAGTATTGCCAATATGTCTAACTTATCTAAAGAATAAGACATGCATTAAACTTATGAATTATACCATCCCTTTTAGGAAAGTACAGAAAGGATAAAGTAGAGGAATGAAGTCAGCAAGGTGTCAAAATAGGAGGTCCTGAGCATTTATTTCCCCACAGAAACACCATTTGGCAATTATCCACAGACAAAAGAACCATTGTGGGAGCTTTAAGATCTGGGTAGGAGTTTGTGACAGCTCAGTAGAGCCCAAGGCCAAGGAGAATGCTTTGATAAGGTGGGCCTGTGCCCCAGGGAGGTGGTCCACCAACCACAGACCCAACTGCAGACATAGAATCAGCCCCATCCCATGTGGACTTAGCTCCAGCCCTACTTGTCCATGGTCACAGAGGCAGTCCTATCTTCCCGGGGTACCCAGCAGAAACCATGTCCACCTATATCCCTGTAATAGGCCTGCTGATTACAGACCTGACTGCAGACATAGATGAAGCCCCATGACCCAGATCCAACCCCACTTGACTGCAGTCCCAGAGGCAGTCCTGCCTGCCTGGGGACCTGGCAGGAGCCATGCCTACCTATAACCCAGGTAACAGGCCAGCTGGCTGCATACTTGTCTGTGGAACTGGAATCAACTCCATGATCTGACTCCATCGCCACTCAAACATGAACCCACAGCAGTTCTGTCTGCTGGGGACCTTGCAAGAGCCAAACCTACCTATGACTCTGATAGCAGGCCTGCTAACTGGACCCAGAAGCATCCCCACTGTCTACAGACCTGTCTTCATCCCTGCTTGCCTGTGGTCTTGGAGGCAACCCTGTCCACTCATTCACCCTGTTCCAGACCTGCTGGCAAACATGCCTTCAACCCTGCCCACCTATGACCTGATGCCCCCACTTAAGGATGCTGGCAGTAAGCCCACCTTTGGAAACCACCAACAGGATCATCCACAGATCCTGTCTGCTAACAATACCACACTCTCTGACTAGGCTGAATGGTGAAGGTCTTTACCTTCTGAAGCCAGTCTGTAAAATGTAAATGACTGGAAAACTGCTCCTCCAAATGCACAGACACAAACCCAAGGCTACAAGGATCACAAAGAATCAGGCAACCACCAAAAGAAACTAATAAAGCTCCAGTAATTGACTCTAAAGAAATAGAGATCCATAAATTACTTCACAAAGAATTCAAAATAATTGTCTGAAAGAAGCTCAATGAGCTACAAGAGAACACAGATAGACAACTAAACAAAATCAGGAAAAAAACATATGAACAAAAAAAAGTTCAGTGAAGAAATAGAAACCATAAAAAAGAATAAAATAGAAGTCTTCAAGCTGAAGAATGCAACAACTGATCTGAAAAATTTAATAGACAACTTCAACAGCAGAATCAAACAAAAGAAAGAATCAACAAACTCAAAGAAAGTTCATCTGAAAATAACCATTAGACGAAAAAAGAAGAAATGGAGAATACCCACAATTCTTATGGACATCTTCAAATATTAGTATATGTATTACAGTATTTTAAAAGGAGAAGAGAGAGAAATGGGCGAAAAATTATTTGAATAAATAATGGCTGAAAACTCCACAAATCTAGGATCTGAAATGGACATCCAGATTCATGAATCTCAGAGGATCTCAAGTAAGATGAATCAAGAGAAATCCACACTGGGTACATTATAATTAAACTGTCAAAAGTCAAAGACAAAGAGAGGATTTTGAAAACAGCAAGAAAGAAGTGACACTTCATGTATAAGGGAGCCTCCATAAGACTATCAGTGGATTTCTTAAAAACAAAAACATAGACCAATGGAATAGAATCAACAGCCCAGAAATAAACACATACATATATGGTCAACTAATATTTGAAAAGGGAGCCAAGAATATTAAATGGATAGAAGACATTCTCTTCAATAAATAGTGCTGGGAAAATTGGATATTCACATGTAAAAGCATGAAAATAGTACCTTACCTTATACCACTCACAAAAGTTAACTCAAAATGAATTAAAGACTTAAATTTAAGACCTGAAACCATAAAAGTCTTAGAAGAAAACACAGGGAAAAAACTCCTTGACATTAGTCTTGGCAATGATTTTTGGGATATGACACCTAAGCACAAGGAACAAAAGCAAAAATCAAGTGGTACTACATAAAACTACAAAGCTTCTGCACAGCAAAAGACATGATCAAAAATGAAAAGGCAACCTAGAGAATGGGAGAAACATTTGCAAACCATCTACCTGAGAAATGGTTAATATCTAAAATATATAAGGAACTCCAACTAAATAGCAAAAATACAAAACAGAAAAACACAAAAAATTGATGAGGAAATGGGCCAAAACCTGAATAGACATTTCTCCAAAGAAGGCAAACAAACAGCCAACAGGTATATGAAAATGTGCTCAATATCACTAATCATCAGGGAAATGCAAATCAAAACCACAATGAGATATCAATTCACATCTGTTAGAATAGATATTATATAAAAACACAAAACAAAACAAAAGACAAGTGTTGGCAACAATGTGAAGGAAATGGAACCCTTTTTGTATGCTACTGGTAGGAATGTAAATTGGTGCAGCCATTATGGAAAACAATATGAGTTTCCTCAAAAAAAAATAGAATTTCCATTTGATCCAGCGATCCTACTCTTGGTATATATCCAAAGTAATTGAAATCTGGATCTCAAGGAGATATCTAGACTTCCATTTTCATTGCAGCATTATTCATAATAGCCAAGATACAGAAACAACCTAGATGTCCGTGGATGGATGAGTGGATAAAGAAAATATAGCATATACAAGCAATGGAATATTATTCAGCCTTTAAAAAGAGGGAAATCCTGACATTTGCGATGACATGCATGGGCCTGGAGGACAATATATTAAGAGAAATAAGCCAGACAAAGACAAATACTGTATGATCTCATTATTATATGATATCTCAAATGGCCAAACACATAGAAGCAGAGAGTAGAATGTGGTTCCCAGGGACTAGGGGCTGGAGGAAATGGAGAGGTGTTGTTCAAAGGGTACAAAGTTTCAGTTATGCAAGTTAAAATAAGTTCTGGAGATCTGGTATACAGCGTAGGGTCTGTGATTAGCAATATTGTATTGTGTACTTGAAAATTTGCTAAAAATGTAGATCTTAGATTATGTGCTTTTAGCACAAAAGGAAACATAATAAAGCAAAACAAAATAAAGGGAGCAGGAAGAAACTTTTGGAGGTGATGGGTAAGTTTGTAGCATCAGTTGTCATGATGGTTTCATGGATGTATAATTATGTCCAAACACATCAAGCTGTATGCAGTAAAAGTCTACAGCTCTTTGTATGTCAATCATACCTTAATTTTAAAACGGTACCTGTTTTGAAAGTTATATTAGATAATATATGTAAAGAATTTAGCACAGGGTTCAGCACATAATAAATACTTAAATATTAGTTAAAAAAAAAAACATGGGTAACCTGTGAATCCCTACTAACTACTTCACTCACCATATGTAGCCTCCAGAAAAGAAGGTCCCTACCAGGTCAAGGATAATGTAGGGGAATCGATTTTCCTTTTACAACTTTCCTGTGTTTTTCTAATGTAATTCTGGTTATACCTGGATCATTAAGGCCTCAATGTAGATAAATAACAATTATTGCAAATACGTTGATCTACACACCACTGGAGAAGTGTGGAAAATAGTAGTACACACCCATGTTCAGTCCCCACCTCCTTACTGAATAAACATGAAGACCACTCTCCCTTACTCCTCTCCAGCTAATGGGTGCCATGAGACTGGTTCTATTTAACGGAATGTTAGTGTGTGTCTCTTCTGGGCTGAGGAATTTAAAAGTCACTATGCTACTCCACACTGTCTTCTGTGTTAGTGGTCTTGAGGTCACGTGTTGGGATGTTAGTGTCACAAGATGTAGAGAACCCAAATATCCAAGTCACAAGACAAAAGAAACTGCATTCCCATCTTCAACCCATGCTACCATCCCCAAACCATGCACATGCGCGAGCACACACACACACACACACACACATACACACACACACTAAACGTGCATCAGGATTTGCATGAATGATAAATAAACATCTGATATGCTAATCCAGGAAGATTTTGAGGTTTCTTTGTTAGGACAGCCTTGTTTGACCTATTCTGATGACTGTAAATATTGTTACAGTTTTGTTTTCCAATGGCTGATGAACCATATTCTATGAATTCCTTGGACATAGTATCCTTTTTGTACAGAGCATCTTTATGATGCCATATAGTAAATTTAAAGCTTCCATAGTCAGCAATAATATGTGAGCAATACTGGGATTTGCTAAGTAATTCATGAGCCTCATTCTGTACTTCTTCACAGTCACTTTTAGATAATAAATCTCTTCCAGAGAGATAATTATGACATTCATATATCACATTTATGTGCTTTGGATTCAAATAAATCCGGCCCTGCTACTTAGTAGCTGTGTGGGTTAGGGCAAGTCACTTAACCTCTCTGAGGTTCAATTGTCTCATTTGACAAATGTAACTAAAACAAATCTATCTAGGGATGTTGTGAGGATAAAATGAGGTAATACATGAAAATCATTTAACATGGTACCTAGTAAATATGCATACTATAATTTAACTGTTAGCTCATTATAGAAAGGGATTTTCAGCACTGATGTATGTAGCAGAGGCATTTGAAGAACTTAAAATGCTTTTCATGTTGGCCCCAAATCTGACCCACCCTAACATAGTGATAGGAGCATTATTATTCCAAGAGTCAATTAGTGCAGATGACTCCATCCCATGTCTACTTTCATGGAAGGCAGTCCAAACCAAGGAAAAGTATTATATCTGGGAACAATGGATGGTTAAGTATCTCAGGATTAGCAATGATGAGTAACCGTAGCCAGCTCTAAACCTGAAGGACAAGGGTAGGGTGTAGTTAGTGAAATCCAGAAAAAATATGTAGCTATAGGAGAGAGATGCCCAACGGAAGCTGTGGTTTTCTGTAAAACACATATACTGCCACAGTGCCCTGGCAGAAAGAGAGCCGGGATAATAAATAACCTTTCTCTCCTCTTACTCTCTCCTACAATCTCCATCCAGTGCCTCTGGTTGAATAGTTCCCCAAATGAAAGTCAGAGCAAAGGTGCTGTGTTGATAGAATCCTTAGAAGTCAGCCTCCCAGGGCACAGAGAAGAGTGGAAAAGGGCACAAGTAGATCTAGAGGAGCAACCAGAGAATAAAGAGCAAATCTATTTGCTTACCCAAGGCCTGAGTTTCCAGAGAAGGTTGCACAGGAGGAAGGCGGCAGAGAGGCTGAAAGAAATTTTCTCAAGCTAGAAAGGCTGCAGAGGTGTTTCTACCTGAACTTGCTCCATGGTGGAAGAAGGACAAAAGTGGAAAGACCTCAGAAGGGATGGCTGAGGGTTGAACAGAGGGAGGCTAGGAACTCCTAGGTCAGTGTAGAATATGATTTAGTTCTTTTAAAATAAAGAGACATGACATCTGACTTTATGGAATAAGAATCATATTTACTAAACACATACTATTACTCTGTGTGATTTTCCAAATTGTAACAAAAGAAACCTAGTTATTTTGTGCTGGTAAAAGTTATAGGTTATCTTCCTAAATTCATCCTATATAGCAATGTTATGTTATCTTCCTATATAGTCCTTCCACTTATCTTCTTAAAAAATGACTACTAGACATTTAAAACTGGCACCAGTATATATCTGTTAACATTTTGCTGTACTTGTTTCCTGTCTTTTTCTCTCCAAAAGTGCCAACCACTAACATAAATTTAGTGTATATCCTTTCAGTCAATTGTTTTGTACTTTTACATACACATATAATGATTTTTTAAAAAGGTTTGTGGAAGTGGAATTACATTATCTTAGCCCTTTTGAGAAACAACCTATCCTATCTGGTTCTTGAGTATGTTCCTCTCCAGTCTGACATACAGAAATCAGAAGAACATCTGAGTGCTTAGCTCTATAGTTCCCTCCAAATCTTCTGTATCAGGTGTATCAATTGTTCCAGCAACAAGACCACCCTGCAGGTACACAGGTAACTTATATCTTCATTTAGGGGGCCATGGGAACTCCTGGACAGTCTCCTACCATATTTATTGTCACAGGAAACTCAGAGTTTATTTTTATCCACTTTACGCCTAGACCTACATACTACACAATGATATCTGATTTACAACTGATTAAGCATAATGCTGGAGCTTGCTATCTCCCTAGGATTTATCCTAGAAAATAAGGTATATATCCTATCTAAGGGGTCTATTACCCCTAGATCTCAGCCGAAGAAGGTAAGGACATGGCCAGTTCCCTCCTCCCCCAAATATATACTCATGTCTGTCTTGTTTCATCACCAATCCTCTCCTCAAGAATCTTTCCCTCCAAACTCATGGTATCTTTATCTACTTTTAGTGGGGAACCAGGAAAAATCCTGCTCCTAATTTAGCATAACTTTTTGGTAAATCTTTCTTTCTTATACCTAGATCAATGGTCTTTCGAATTTATAAAGTAAGATTTTATTCTTTACTCCTCATTGGGACTATAGTGTTGCAAAGTGCAGATGGTTACAGAATGAGAGTGAATTCCAAGAAGTAAAGAACATCTCAGATAATATGTAAATCATTACTCTGTTACACAAGCAGAATCATACAATATGTGACATTTTGTGTCTGACTTCTTTCACATATCACAATGCTTTCAAGGCTCATCCATATTTTAACACATATCAATAGTTTTTCCTTTTCGTGGCTGAATAGTATTCCATTGTATGGATATACCACATTTATATAATTATTCACCAGGTGATGGATATATTGTTTTTTCCCCCATGCTTGACTATTAAGAATAAATCTACTATGGACACCTAAGAACAGATTTTTGTATGAACAGATGTTTTAATTTCTCTTAGAATGTGCCTAGGTGTGGTATTGTTATTGGTTATTGTTATAGGTATCTATATGGTAGATAACTCTATGTTTAACATTTTGAAGAATCATCAAATTATTTTCCAAAAAGACTGCATAATTTTACATTTTCACCAGCAATGTATGAAGGTTTCAGTACTCGCCATACCTGTTATACCCTGTCTTTTAAAATTTTAGCCATCCTAGTGGGTGTAAACTATTATCTTATGGTTTTGACTTGCATTTTCCTGATAGCTAATGATTTTGAGCTTGTTTTCATGTGCTTATTGGACATTTGTATATCTTCTTTGAAGAAATGTCTATTCAAATCCTTTGCTCATTTTAAAATTTGATTATATATCATTTTATTAATGAGTTATGTTTTTTAATAAAATTCTGGATACAAGCCACTTACCAGGTATCAGATTTATCCCTGTCTGTGGGTTGTATTTTCACTTTTTTGATAGTGTCTTTTATAACACCAACGTTTTACATTTTGATGAAGTATAATTTATTTTTTTCTTTTATCACTGTGCTTTTGGTGTTATTTCTAAGAAAACATGATCTATCAGAGTTCATGCAAATTAACTCATATTTTGATCTAAGAGGGTTATAATGTCATGTCTTACATTTAGGTCTATGATCCATTTATTTTTATTTTTTTTATTGTAGTAAAGTATACATGACATAAAATTTAACATTTAAACATTTTTTAAGTGTACAATGTAATGGCATTAAGTATATTTACATTGTTGTGTAACCATCACCACTATCCATTTCCGGAACTTTTTCATCATCCCAAACTGAAACTCTGTGCCCATTAAACATTAACTTCCTATAATCCCCTCCCCCAAACCCCTGGTAACCACTACTCTATTTTCTGTCTTTATGAATTCTATTATTTTAAATACCTCATATAAGTTGAATCATACAGTATTTGTGTTTTTGTGAGTGGTTTATTTCACTTAGCATAACTCAAGTTTCATCCATGTTGTAACACATCAGAATTTACTTCTTCTTTAAGGCTGACTTGTTATTTTTGCATTTATATTCATCAGGGATATCGGCCAGTATTTTTCTTTTCTTGTCATGTTCTTATCTAGCTTTGGTATCAGGGTAATGCTGGCCTTGTAAAATGAGTTTGGGAGTACTTCCTCCTCCTTGCTGGAGTCCTTGAGTGCCCTGGTGCTGGAGTGGGTTGTGAAAGCCTGGGACACGCTAGTCAGCTTGGCAATGGGCCCTGCTGGATTCCCCCTGGAGTCTGTGTCACAGGCATTGATTGGGAGCCTGAGGCCACAAAAGCCACCCAGGTCAGTAGGAGCCAGCCAGTGCTGGAATGTACTGGGAAACTGCTGGAGCTTGATGGAAGTCTGTTGTCACAAGGGCTACCTGATGCCATAGGAGACAGCTGGTGCTGGCGAAAGCTGGGAGACTGCATTCATGGGAGCTTGTCAGGAACCTGGTTCCAGCTGAGTCAGCTGGCACCTTGCTGGGCTGTGATCCTGGGACCACTGGAGATGCCTAAGACTGTGGGAGCCAGTAGGCACCAGAGTGGATTGAGGGCCTTGGTTCATGGAAGCATTCTAGGAGCCTGGATACAAGGAAGCTGCCTGGAGAGGAAGAATCACCTGTGGCCACTGGCCAACTGGGACTGCTGAAGCTGGCCAGTTCCTTGGTGGGGAACTGAGTTTGCAGGGGCCCTCTAATAACATGGAGCCAAGGAAGCTGCCTGAAGTCATGGATATTGTCTGCGACTGCTGGAGTAGCAGGCACCAATGTGAGATGGGAACTTGACTTCCTGGAAATCTGCTGGAATCCTGATGCTGTGGAAGCCACCTGGGGCCACTAGAGTCAGCAGCTGCCTGGGGCCACTAGAGTCAGCAGATGTCAGATGAACTGGGAGCCTACTGGAAGCCTGGTACCACAGATGCTACCCAGTGCCTTGGGACCCACCTGGGGTCACAGGAGCTGCCAGGTGCCAGGGTTAGATGGGGGGACCTGTATTCACAGGAGCCCACTTTGTGCCTGGTACCATAAATGCTACCTGGTGCCACTAGAGTTGGCGGGTGCCAGGGTGAGCTGGGGCCTGGCTTCCTCAGAGCCCACAGGGAGCCTGGAATTACAGGAGCCACCAAGGGTCACAGGAGCAGCTTGGAGCCCCCAGAGCTGTCAGGTGCATGGGTGTTATGGGGGCCAGGGTTCCCAGGAGCCTGTTGGGAGCCATCCTATAGAAACCACCTGGAACTGTGAGAGGTGCCTGGGACCACTGGAGTAGGCAAGTGCTAGGGTGAACTGGAAGCCTAAATGTGTGGTAAACTGCTGGAGCCCTGGCATGGAAGTTGCTTGAGATGCTGGAGTAGGCATGTGCCAGAGTGAACTTGGGTCTGGCTTCACAGGGGCCCATCAGGAATTTTATGCCAAAAGTGACACTTGGGGCCACTGGAGCCAGTAGGCACCAGGGTGAGATGGTGGCCTGGGTTCCTGGGAGCCTTTGGGGATCCTGGTGCCAAGGGATCTACGTGGAGCTGTTAGAGTTGACAAGTGAGGAAGTGAGCAGGGACCATGGTTCCTGGGAGTCCTCCAGGAGTCCTGTCATGGAAGCTGCCTGAGGCTGCTGGAGTAGGCAGGCAATGGGGTCAGCTGGGGTCTGGGTTCATGGGAGCCTGCTGGGAGCTTGGCGCCAAGGACGGCATTTGGGACTGCCAGAGCTGCCTGCGGTCACTGGAGCCAAAAGGTACCAGGGTGAGTGGGGGTCTGGGTTTGCAGGAGCCTGCAGGGAGCGACATACAGCTGTGGGAATTGGCTTGGTGCTGGGATGGGTTCTCTCTGGGGTTTGAGGTAAAGTTGTGTACTCATTTTACTCCCCTCCCATGGGGAAGGTGTCTTTCTCCACACTGAGCTGCCTTAGCTTAGGAGAGAGGTAATGAGGTAGTGTGAATCTGTCTTTCTTACACTCCTCAATGTGTCCTTTCTTATTTCTTATTTCTGTGGTTCACCCAGGTGCTGTGATTGCCTCACCTAGAGTATTTGCTCTTGTGAAGGTATTTTCGTGTTTTCAGACCTATTTTTAAATAAGACTAGCTGTTCTCTGATGACCAGAACCTCTATGTGTTCCAATTCTAGCAAGGTCTAGTTAATTATGATCCAGATAGGATTATTTAACCACTCACATAGATACTAAAGCTTATGGAATCAGGCTGTTTGTATGAGGGTCTCCATGATCTTAGATGAAATGTGAATTGGGAAAATTCAGCTGGCCTTTGTAGAAAAGAGGCTACCAAATACTGATTCTCCATTACTTGAAATATCATCTAAATTATACAGACCTGGATTTGGTAGAGATTTCATAAACTTAGCCCTAATTTTTGCATATATCACTAGGGCCTAAGACACAGTAGATCCTTAATAAATATTTGTGATGCAGGGATATTATTTTCAAAGACTATTAATGTGTTTTTTTTCCTTTTAATGTTTACTCATGTGTGAGATTCCAGTATTTTGCTAGATATGTTCATTTCACCCATTGTTTGTGTATAATCTGAGTGTGTGTGTGTGTCTGTGTCTGTGTAAGGGAGGGGATTAGGATTACAACAGGAAGGCAAAGAAAGTGGATACCAATATTAAACTTTAAGCATGTCAAATAGGACTTTTTCCCTAGTCTGTAGTAGGCAATAATCTTGAAAAACAAGTATTGTCAATAGAGGAAAAGTATTCTATAGATTTTTAAAAACGTTTCCTTTACATAAGGAGAGGCAGGTTGATGAAATATGAAGTTTATGTGGTGTCTTCCACAGACTAGAGAGGAGATACTCCTTCCATTGTTCAGTTGGGGCTTAGTGTCTCTAGCAAGTGGTATATGATGTAAAAGAAGTCCATTACAAAGAGGAAAAGTAACTGAAAAACCTGTCCCTCTTCCTCAGGTGACTGTGGTAAGAGAAAAATGACACCTAAAGAAATATATGTATTATGGTCTTTTTTCTTTTCCCAGAATAAGATCTTGAGGTGGGAATCTTGTTGGAGACCTTAAGACAAAATCTGAAATCAGAGGAGTTTTTGTTCTCTATTCCATTTGGGACTATAGGAGGAGACTTCCTTTCAGTGTTCCCTCCATATCAAAATGTGGCAGCAACCACATCTGAGTCAAGTTAATGTATGGTAGAGTTAGGCAGAGAGAGAAACTGAGTTTAGTGCCCCAGAGTCTACTCTAAGGTCCTGTGTAGTATAGAAAGTATCTAGAAGTTCCTTCATGCCTTATGGAAATACTGGGAAAGTAGCTGATGGTGTTGTCTGGAGAGACATCATAATATACGTTGTGGGCTGCAGAGCAGGGAGACCCTGAAAGCAAGGTCATAGTGATTACAGAACAATCAAGAACCAATATTTTCTTTCCAATCTGAGTATAATGTCTAAATGTATCAGCCCTTACACTTGTTGAAAGAGTATATAAATTAATAACTCCCTTTCTTATCTTTGTTAGCTTAAACCAAACTGATAGGTCATCTCCACTATGCTATGGTAGCAAGGGTCCTGATCCTATAACTCCTTTTCCAAACTAGATTTGACTGAATCAAGCACAGTTATGTTTTAGTACTCTGAGCCTCTGCAGCTCTCCATTCTGACTGCTCAACTCTGCTCAGATTTTGGCAGCCCAGCTAAGCCATAGTGGCCCAAGCACAATTTTTTTCCAGTTTTTTTTGACACATAACAAATGCATCACTGTATAAGTTTAAGGCATACAGCATGATGGCTTGATTTACATATATTGTGAAATGATTATCACAATAGGCTCAACTAACATCCATCATTTCATATAGATACAATAAAGGGAAAAGAAAGAAGAAAAGAAAAAAATCTCCTTATGATGAGAACTCTTAGGATTTATTCTCTTAAAAACTTTCTTATGTATCATATAGAAAAGTGTTAACTATTATCATTGTTGTACATTATATTCTTAGTACTTCTTTATCTTATAACTGGAAAGTTGTACCTTTTGACTACCTTCCTCCAATTTCCCTTTCCCCCACACTCCGCCTTTAGTAAGCATATCTGAACTCTTTTTCTATGAGTTTGGTTTCTCCCTCTCTCTCTCTCTCTCTCTTTTAGATTCCATATATAAGTGAGATCATAAAGTATTTGTCTTTTTCTGACTTATTTCACTTAGCATAATGCCCTCTAGATCCATCCATGCTATTGAAATAGTAGGATTTCCTCATTTTGAATGGCAAAATAATATTCCATAGTATAGATAGATAGGTAGATAGATAGATAAATAGATAAATAGATAGATAGATAGAGAGAGAGATAGAAAGATAGATATACCACAAGGTCTTTAACCATTCATCCATCAAAGGACACTCACTCTGTTTCCATGCCTTGGCTATTGTAAATAATGCTGCTATGGACATGGGAATGCAGATATCTTTTCTTTCTTTTTTTTTATACATCTTTTTTGAAGTATATTTGTTTGACAATGTTGTGTTAGTTTCTGCTGTATAACAGAGTGAATCAGCTACATATATACATATATCTCCATATCCTCTCCCTCTTGAGCCTCCCTCCTACCCACCTCATCCCACCCCTGTATGTTGTCGCAAAGCACTGAGCTGATCTCCTTGTGCTATGCTGCTGCTTCTCACTAGCTATCTATTTTACATTTTGTAGTGTATATATGTCGATGCTACTCTCACTTCACCCCAGTTTCCTCCTCCCTCCTCGTGTCCTCAAGTCCATTCTCTATGCCTTCGTCTTTATTCCTACCTTGCCTCTAGTTTCATCAGTACCATTTTTAAAAAAAAAATCCATATATATGTGTTAGCATATGGTATTTGTTTTTCTCTTTCTGACATACTCTGTATGACAGATTCTAGGTCCATCCACCTCACTACAAATAACTCAATTTCATTTCTTTTTATGGCTGAGTAATATTCCATTGTATGTATGTGCAACATCTTCTTTATCCATTCATCTGTCGATGGACACTTAGGTTGCTATCATGTCCTGTCTATTGTAAATAGTGCTGCAATGAACACTGTGGTACATGTCTCTTTTTGAATTATGGTTTTCTCTGGGTATATGCCTAGTAGTGGGATTGCTGGGCCATATTTTTAGTTTTTTAAGGAAACTCCATACTGTTCTCCATAGTGGTTGTATCAATTTACATTCCCACCAACAGTGCAGGAGGATTCCCTTTTCACCACACCCTCTCCAGCATGTATTGTTTCCAGATTTTTTGATAATGGCCATTCTGACCGGTGTGAGGTGATACCTCACTGTAGTTTTGATTTGCATTTGTCTAATAATTAGTGATGTTGAGCATCTTTCCATGTGCCTCTTGGCCATCTGTATGTCTTCTTTGGTGAAATGTCTATTTAGGTCTCCAAAATATGCAAACAGCTCATGGAGCTCAATATCAAAAAAACAAACAACCCAATTAAAAATTGGGCAGCAGATATCTTTTCAAGTAAGTGTTTTCATTTCCTTTGAATATAGTCCCAAAAGTGGTATTGCTGGATCATATAGTAGTTCTGCCTTTAATTTTTTGAGGAACTGCTAAACTGTTTTCCATAGTGGCTGCACCAATTTGCATTCCCACCAACAGTGCACAAGAGTTCCTTTTTCTCCACATCCAGCATTTGTATTTTTGATGATGGCCATTCTAATAGGCATGAGGTGATATCTCATGGTGGTTTTAATTTACGTTCCCCCAATGACTAGTGATGTTGAGCATCTTTTCATGTACCTGTTGGCCTTTCATATATCTTCTTTGAAAATATGTCTATTCAGGTTCTTTGCCCATTTTTTAATTGAGTTGCTTGTTTTTTGCTACTTAGTTGTATGAGTTCTTTATATATTTTGGATATTACCCCCTTATTAGACATATGTATGGTTTGCAAATATTTTTTCCCCTTCCATAGTTTATTTTCATTTTGCTGATGGTTTCTTTCACTGTACAGAAACTTTTAAGTTTGATGTAGTCCCACATTTTTATTTTTTTGCTTGCGAGCATGATTTTCAAATGCAGCCCTGGGCAACATATACATGCCTCTCCTACTAGTCAATGTCTGATCAAAATGAAGCAAGCCTAACTGGACCATCAAGAAGATGGTATTCTTTCTCTGTTTGCCTGACCATGCATGACTCTGGACATGATTTCCCTATTGGTGCCATCTAGCTGTGACTGGAGCATTGGCAAGCTGAGCTGTGGTAGGTCCTTTGATCTTTCTTTTTCCCACTGGCTCACACTCCAATTTAACTTGACAGGCCAAGTTTTGCTCTGGAGATAAAAGTTTAAGTAACTCTACTTCTGCATTGACTTAGATAAAGTATGAATTTAAAGATCCAAAAAAACTCTCTGCGTGTGTGTTTATTATTTTTTACAGCATCTCTATGTTTCCATCTCTACCCCTAGAACTGAAGATGTCTATAACCCTTTATTTAGAATTAAAGGCAATGGCAGGAATAAGAAACAAAGCAGGGGAATTTTATTTTTTTATTTAAATACTTTAGCTATTGGAAAAATAAATATCAAAAGGTCAATTCAAGCTGCACTTGACATAATCTAAAGCCACACTTCATAACCAGAGGAAATAGATTTTATTTAAATTCAGTTTGTCAAAGTACACATATCTTTGCACAACCTATGTTGCTCTTTTTTTAAAAACTTAAAAGGTAGTAGTACATTTTATAAGCATCTCTGGATTTTATTTGTTGGTTTCACATACTACAATACAAAACCCATTTAAAAGGACATATTGCAGAAATTCTAAAATCGTAATTTAGTTGAAAAGTTACTTTCATAAAGAAGGTTTTCCAACATTTTATCTTAAATATTGGGTTGGCCAAAAAGTTCATTTGGGTTTTTCCATAACATCTTATGGAAAAACCCAAATGAACTTTTTGGCCAACCTCCCCCACTTTTTTTTAAATAATTGGACATGGAAGTGAGAATTTAAAGGTAAAATACTACCCAGCTAGTCTTTTTTGTTGTTTTTTAATTTAAAAACATTTGTAGTGCATATATCCTTAATATTCTCTACTGGATGAATATAAAATTGACAGAAAATCATGTACTGGTACATAAAAGATAATTATAGAATTAACCACGGATGTTGAACATTTTGGTGTTTCCATGTGTTAATATTGTAGAACATCTCAATTTTACCGCTGTTGAAAAATTGCTTTGTTTTTGAAAACTGGTTTAACAGAATGGCAGGTGTTTTAAGAGTTCACAGAAATGTTTGAGGAGAATGTTACTGTCTATACAAGTGAGGCCCTGACACTCGAAAGCTGAGGTCACAGTTTGTATCAATATGATAAATATTCACCATTTTATTGTATAGATTGTGTATATGGAATTACAATAATATTTTACTGGTAAAATAAATGTTGTCTAACAAGACAACATGTTAAGGAATACCAAATCTATATGTGTGCTTTGGAAAATGGTACTGTAAAAGAGTAAGTCTGTGAAAATTTTAACCTACTGTGATCAGCATAACAAATTATGTCAATGAGCTTTTTCTTTTTTTTTAATCTCACCACAGTAAAATCTTTCTTCTTGGTAAATGTGAGGTATTATTTAGCTATTTGGGATATTGTTTAGATAAAAGAATGATGTCTTACTGAAAATCAAACCTTATAATTTAAGCTTTAGATGTTCTCTTTTATATTAGTTACATTCCAAATGATAGGGTACCTAATTTTTTTTGAAATAGAAAATGTTTTTAACTTATCAGACTCAAAATTACTGATGCTTTTGTAACTTTTTATACTTTGGTCACTATCAATTTCCCTTAAACATTTTAACATTTTAAAGTAACAAGGCTAAACATAGACTACTGGATTTTCATTTATATTATTAGCTGCAACAACATATACACTAAACACCTATATGTAATTAGTGTTTGAAAACTTGTTTTGGCTTCACAAATGAGAGCATTTATATCTACATATTAAAATGACACAAGAATTTTCATGTTTGATTACTAATTGAAGGAAAGAACATATTTCTTCTTCCTCTCCTCTTCCTACTCCACTTCTTGAAATTATCCAGTTTCCTTCCCTTTGATAAAGATAGCTCTATGGTAGCTTCACCACCACAACACATGCACCAGCTCTTCCAATGTTAACAGGAACTTCCTAACACAGAAAACAAAAACAAGGAAAGAAATGCTGTTTGAATGAACTCTGCATTTAGCATAATATATTAGAGTTGAAAAAGTCCTTACCTATTCTGGCCCAACCTTCATCTTGTATAAAGATATGGGAAAATGCAGCCCAAATAATAGTCCAATGTAGAAAGAGCATAGTCTTTAAAATGAAGTAGGCCTGAGTTTGAAGAACAGGTGATCTTGGGTAAATTTCACCCCTCTGATAATTTTCTCACTTTAAAAATTACAGCTAATAATACTCATTCTTTTATGAGCTTTTGTTAGGGTTAAGGAAGATAATGAATGAAAATAATTAGGCATATAGTAGTTATAATCTCATTATCTATTAGTTCTCTTTCACCATTTTCAAGGTCACACAATGAAACAGTGAAATGCCTGGAATAGAGTCTTGGTCTCTTAGCTACTGGTCTATAATTTTCTGAAAAGTAAATTACAAATATTTTGATTCTTGTATTTGACCTACATCCTTGTTTTCTAAATATTTTCCTCCATTTCTAGCTGTCCTAACCATTGTAAAGAGCTACCTACATGGCAGAACTTGAATATTTCTGAGGGTCTTCATGAATCATATTGTTGGAAGAAAGAGCTACAAACCCATTATCGGGTGTCAGTATATTAACACATAACTTATTTAGAACAGTAACCAGCTTACTACGTAGAAAACAGAGCACCATGAAGTTAATGTAAGGAAAGGTGACGTTTAATACCAAATACAAGGTTTGTTTTTTTGTGGAAATGGTGAAGAGTTAATCATACTTCATATTTTATTAATCCATCATTTAATCAACAAAACACCATTAGGCATTTTGGAATAAATATAGCGCTATAACTGCAAAGCTGTCAGAAGCATCAAGTTTCCTTTAGCACCCCCAAGATGTCCTTTCAGTGCCCTTTCTTGTACTTTCCTTAGAATTTCTTCTGTTACATGCCCAGCACTCTTGAGAGAGTTTAATTCCAGTCTCTTACTGTGCACCAAGTCCCTTGAATGACTGATCAGTAGTTAGGAGTGTTGTAATTTGTAGAACCTCTATAAGGAGGGAACTGAAAGATTTTCCTCCTGGGCACCAGCCAATAAGAAGGGGCATACATTTGTGGGTGAGGACATTATTCTTTGCTTCTCAAGTCATAATACATACATAGAAAGTTGGTCAGAGAGTAAAGCTCTTGGATTATTGAATCTGATTCACTTTTCTGTAAAAGGAATGAGTCCATCGTTAAGAGAATGTCTTGTCTCCACTTTATATGAGTACTGATGGATCCTGCTAATGATAAAACAGCTCAGTTAATAATTCTCTATAGCTAAATAAAGCACATGCTATAAATTTCATTAAAAGAATTTGGTTCAGCCCTAGAAAGGAAGAGAATGGGATTAATTCCAAACACATATTTTAATTTTTAAATTAAAACGTGAAATATATCAATTTGAATACTTTAAATGAGAGTACCTCTTTCCATTCATCTTTCTGTGTATCATATGACTCAACAGTGTTCAAATAAGTATGTCCATCATATCCTCCAACTACATAGAGTTTGTCTCCAAGGGGACATACAGCAACAGCATCTCGAGGAACACTCAGAGGTGCCACAGTTGACCATGAATCATTTTTTGGGTCATACCTTAAGAGGTTTAGGAAGACAATTGAGAAGAAAGTTCAACAGTGTTAAAATTAATAGACATTAATAAAATGTACTCTTATCTAATATAAGAAATTAAAAATACCTTATACATACTAAGTGTAGTCTGACTAATAAACGTTAAGGATAACTAAATGACAGAATTCTCTTCAGCCACCAGATGTCACTCAAAGCATAGTGAAAATGAATTTCCTTTTAAAAATACCACACATTTCTTTGATCAGTACTCAGAATCTCTATGAGGAAATTTCACATATTGGCATCTTAACATTATGTGGAAAATGCCTCCTCTGTCATTTAGTATGCTAGCTGGAATGGGTTTTTCTTATTCTTTGTTTATCCAAGTTATATCTGAGATGCCTGATCTCGTTTATATGAGAGCTCACATGTTAAGTAATTCTGAATATAATTGCCTTTTTGTTTTATAAACTATAGTACCCTGGTTTTAATACTCTTTGTAGTTACGAAGACCACAGTTGTATTCTTTTTCCTCTATGAGAGTTCTTATTTATCTTCAGAGGACCCTGGGATGTTTTTCCATTTTAACTTGAAGTTAACTCCTTATCCCCAAGCCTATTCTGTAAGCAAAATGAAAGAGAATTCAATAAGCAATATTAATTAAAATCTTCTCCAGGAATTCTTTCCTAAAATTTGAAGCCAGTATAGAATGCTAATATCTAAAAGGGGTGAACAATAAGAAAAACTTATATAATTATGTGTAGAAATTATCTCTGATTTTATATTGGCCTATCTGTAAAGCCCAATGAAAAACATTTATTTTACAAAATTTCATTTATTATCATCTACTAATTTCCTTACAATTGTATTACTCATCTTATTTCTGTTTCTCTCTCTTTAATCATAATCCAAATTATCTGATCCCAGCTTCCATTTGAACTTGGTCTCACATCCAGTAATATTTTTTAATAATATATGAAATCAACAATAGTTAAGATATCCTCAATATCCACCATATACTGTTGGGTTTCACCTTAAATTTTGATGTTATATTAAAAAGCAGAACCAGAAAATCCACAGCTGTATGTTTTAGCTAATCTGAATCTTTAACACAATTGCTATTGTTAATTGATGCTGCGCTCAGCTAACACAGTACACACATATATGAATTGTGAACCAGGGCTTGTGGAAGGGTTCCCTTATAGATTTGCATCCAAAACCCAAGATTTTTCTGCATGTGCATGATAATGAATGCTCAAAAATCTGGCTAATGTTAATATTATCTGGACACTGGTTTATTAACTAGAGAGGTTTGGGGAATGTAGAATCTTCTGAAGAAAAAAAATGGCACCTTGGTTGTTATCTGTAAAGACACAGAGGATCAGTTATTAAAGAAAGTTAGCCACTACCTCACCTTCAAATTAAAACAGCACTGCATTTCTCCCCTTTTGTTTCTCTTTTGCTTTTCTATTTCTCCTTACTTTGGATATAAGTATATATATATATTCTAGTGGAAATAAAAAGGAGACTGAAGTAAAGGGAATTAGTCATGGACTTATTCCTCCACTTAGAGTAATTACAGACAATTTGCTTGACTTCTTTGCCTCAATTTTCTCGTCAACATTATAGAAATAATAATCCCTGACTCAGCCAACACAAGTTTATGTATTTAGAAACCTTTAATTTAAATGATTATCTTAATTAATTGGATGAGGCTTCTAAGGTACTGGGTAGGCCATCAATGTTTTACCAGAAAATAGTGTCAGGAATATTGTCTAAGACATGGAAATGAGGATTATCTGATTCCACAGAGTGTGCATCTTTGACTTTCTAGCTAACTGACAAGGCTATTTTACAACTCTATAGGTGTAGAAGTTAAGCTGTAGAAAACTGAGTTTTCTTGTGATTCCTATACATAACAAAATAAATTTTTCTTGATAGAGATAGAATTAATTTCTAACCCCGAATGATGACCCCACCCAAATATTACATTTTATTCCCTATAGGTTATTAACTGCTTTTGTATATATTACCAATTTTTTTCAGCATTCCTAATTGTTTTTATGTCTTTTCTTCAAAGATTCTTTGAAGCAATTTTAACGTCTTATGGGTTACCTCATTAATTAATGAATCACACAAAATTCTTTGACACGTTACTATTATATTTGTATGAAAGTCATAATTTTCAAAAACTGTACTTTAGCACTAGTTATTTTCTCAAGATCTTTACAAGGAAAATGCCAATAAGGGGGATAATGTTAGTAATAACAATAATACTAATTACAAAAATAATACAAACAAAATAATAATATGTGCCAGGCAAGGCACTAAGTGCATTAACTTTTATTATTTTGTACCCTATGAAGTTGATACTAAAATTATTCCCATTTTTCACATGAGGAAACAGATGTTTAGAGATGTAAAGTAACTGGGTCAAGGTCACATAACTTGTAAATAACAGATCTGGGATTTGAACTCAGAGCTGTCTGACTGCAAATCTAGTGGTTTTAACTAGTATACTATACATTTTTGGTATGCATAAAGTGCTTTTTCCCATTAAAAATTAAAAATAGTATATTTGGAAATATAATTATATCATTAAATAAAGTTAAACATTTAATTATTAGGATATGTTTGTAAGCATTTAATTTTGTAGTCTGTATTATGAAATTTTCTATATCAAAAAAATATGAACTGAGTTTATATTTTCCTAGTTGTGTGTGTAAATGCCTATTTAAATTGGTATAGACACGTCAAGCTATTGTAAGGCTAATTTCATGGTGATCACTCTACAGTGCTAAAACGCAGCCCAATTCATCTCTCTTTCAGGTCTTAAGATAGAATTTCCCAATTTCAGGGGTTCTTGGTAAAGCCAGGAAAATGCTGGCATAATAATGGGAGAGAAGAAGGTGATTTAGTTAAAATATTTTATGTATTTTAGATTTTTTCCTTATGAAATGTATTCTTTTTGGACCAAACCTAGTTTCTTAATCCCATGCATTTTGATACAAGGAACCAAGTAAATGCAACACAATTTACACCACTAAGATACAATAAAAAGTCTCAAAAACTGAAATAGAAGAAAAAAGCATAGACTTCAGTATGCTAGAAAGAAAATCTCTTACTAGTTTGAATTTATTATAAGAAAATTACTATTATAAGAGCTGAGAGTATTACCTGTCTCTCTGTCTATATATTTATATGATTTAACTTTTAATTCAGATGAAATTTTTGTGAAGTCAGGTTTGATTTTCATAGTAACAAACCTTCATGACTTTTTACTTACTAGATATAATTTTGTATAGTATTGCATTATTTTGTATAAAATCTTCTAGACAACTTTTAATATTTCTGTAATGAACGACATGAATTCTCTAAATTAGTATCACTCTTTGACCACTGCTTCTCATGAATTTATCATTCCAATATAGTTTAGGCATTAATGGAAATTTGAGAAAGCATAGTTATTTTTACATGGATTTGTTTGTATATTTGATCAAGTTTTCCCAAATATAATAATTCCTGATGCTGTCTGTTTAGCTTATAGGAGGTGATATAGTCTTCTCCACTCTCAACTCATATAAAGAGGTGGCTACAGTTATTCTTAGGTATAGAAATATGCATATTTTTACAAGCGTAAGAGTAGAATTCAATGCCTAGATACCCTTTCTTATAATGAAAGCTACACTTACCTTTTCTGAATACAAGTATCAGTTTTTTGAGAGTATGTATACATTCATTAGACAGGTGGGCCTAAAATTTTGTGAACTGTGTGTTGTCTGTAATTTTTTGTGGTCTATGGAAGGCATCAATAAATTATCTAAGCAATTTGAAATTTCAGCAGAATCTATCCTTTTTCAACTTCTTACAGTGAACTTTAACAAGTATTGAGTCTATTGCATTCCTTTGGCCTTTCTAAAAGGGAAACATGATTCCCATCAGTTATACACACACAAGCACAGAGTAAATACTTA
>NW_021703779.1:74221535-74346535 GCF_005190385.1 Monodon monoceros | reverse complement strand
AGGGGTCCCAGAAGAAGAAGAGAAAAACAAAGGAAATGAGAAAATATTTGAAGAGATTATAGATGAAAACTTTCCTAATATGGGAAAGGAAATAGTTAATCAAGTCCAGGAAGCACAGAGAGTCCCATACAGGATAAATCCAAGGAGAAATACGCCAAGACACATATTAATCAAACTGTCAAAAATTAAATAAAAAGAAAGCATATTAAAAGCAGCAAGGGAAAAACAACAAATAACACACAAGGGAATCCCCAGAAGGTTAACAGCTGATCTCTCAGCAGAAACCCTACAAGCCAGAAGGGAGTGGCAGGACATATTTAAAGTGATGAAGGAGAGAAACCTACAACCAAGGTTACTCTACCTAGCAAGGATCTCATTCAGATTTGATGGAGAAATTAAAGCCTATACAGACAAGCAAAAGCTGAGAGAGTTCAGCACCACAAAACCAGCTGTACAACAAATGCTAAAGGAACTTCTCTAGGAAAGAAACACAAGAGAAGGAAAAGACCTACAATCACGAAACCAAAACAATTAAGAAAATAGGAAGAGGAACATACATATTGATAATTACCTTAAATGTAAATGGAATAAATGCTCCCACCAAAAGACACAGACTGGCTGAATGGATACAACAACAAGACCCATATAAATGCTGTCTACAAGAGACCCACTTCAGACCTAGAGACACAGACAGATTGAAAGTAAGGGGATGGAAAAAGACATTCCATGCAAATGGAAACCAAAATAAAGCTGGTGTAGCAGTTCTCATATCAGATAAAAGGGACGTTAAAATAAAGTCTATTAGAAGAGACAAAGAAGGACACTACATAATGATCAAAAGATCGATCCAAGACGAAGACATAAAAATAGTAAATAATTATGCACCCAATATAGGAGCACCTCAATACATAAGGCAAATATTAACAGCCATAAAAGCGGAAACTGACAGTAACACATTCATAGTAGGGGACTTTAACACCCCACTTCCAACAATGGACAGATCATCCAAAATGAAAATAAATAAGGAAACATAAGCTTTAAACGATACATTAAACAAGATGGACTTAATTGATATTTATAGGACATTCCATCCAAAAAAAAACAAAATACACATTTTTCTCAAGTGCTCATGGAACATTCTCCAGTATAGATCATATACTGGGTCATAAATCAACCCTTGGTAAATTTAAGAAAATTGAAATTGTATCAAGTTTCTTTTCCAATCACAACGTTATGAGACTAGATATCAATTACAGGAAAAGGTCTTAAAAAATACAAACACATGGAAGCTAAACAATACACTACTTAAAAAGGAAGTGATCACTGATGAAATAAAAGAGGAAATCAAAAAAATTCCTAGAAACATGACAATGGAGACACAATGACCCAAAACCTATGGGATGCAGCAAAAGCAGTTCTAAGAGGGAAGTTTATAGCAATACAATCCTACCTTAAGAAACAGGAAACACCTCAAATAAACAACCTAACCTTGCACCTAAAGCAATTAGAGAAAGAAGAACAAAAAACCCCACAGTTAGCAGAAGGAAAGAAAGCATAAATAACAGATCAGAAATAAATGAAAAAGAAATGAAGGAAACGATAGCAAAGATCAATAAAACTAAAAGCTGGTTCTTTGAGAAGACAAACAAAATTCGTAAACCATTAGCCAGACTCATCAAGATAAAAAGGGAGAAGATGCAAATCAATAGAATTAGAAATGAAAAAGGAGAAGTAACAACTGACACTGCAGAAATAAAAAAGATCATGAGAGATTACTACAAGCAACTCTATGCCAATAAAATCGACAACCGGGAAGAAATGGAGGAATTCTTACAAATGCACAACCTGCCAGGACTCACCCAGGAAGAAATAGAAAATAGGAACAGACTAATCACAAGCGCTAAAATTGGAGACTGTGATTAAAAATCTTCCAACAAACTAAAGCCACGGACCAGATGGCTTCACAGCCGAATTCTATCAAACACTTAGAGAAGAGCTAACACCTATCCTTCCCAAACACTTCCTAAATATAGCAGAGGGAGGAACACTCCCAAACTCATTTCACGAGGCCACCATCACCGTGATACCAAAACCAGACAAGGATGTCACTAAGAAAGAAAACTTCAGGCCAATATCACTGATGAACATAGATGCAAAAGTCCTCAACAAAATACTAGCAAACAGAATCCAACAGCACATTGAAAGGATCATACACCAGGATCAAGTGGGTTTTACTCCAGGAATGCAAGGATTCTTCAATATACACAAATCAATCAATGTGATACACCATATTAACAAATTGAAGGAGAAAAACCATATAATCATCACAATAGATGCAGAGAAAGCTTTTGACAAAATTCAACACCCATTTTTGATAAAAAACACTGCAGAAAGTAGGCATACAGGGAACTTTCCTCTACATAATAAAGGCCATATATGACAAACCCGCAGCCAACATTGTCCTCAATGGTGATAAACTGAAGCCATTTCCACTAAGATTAGGAAAAACACAAGGTTGCCCACTCTCAACACTCTTATTCAACATAGTTTTGGAAGTTATAGCCACAGCAATCAGAGAAGAAAAGGAAATAAAAGGAATCCAAATCAGAGAAGAAGAAATAAAGTTGTCACAGTTTACAGATGACATGATACTATACATAGAGAATCCTAAAGATGCTACGAGAAAACTCCTAGATCTAATCATTGAATTTGGTAAAGCAGCAAGATACAAAATTAATGTACATAAGTCCCTGGCATTCCTATACACTAATGATGAAAAATCTGAAAGTGAAATTCAGAAAACAGTCCCATTTACCATGGCAACAAAAAGAATAAAATATCTAGGAATAAACCTACCTAAGGAGACAAAAGACCTGTATGCAGAAAATTATAAGACACTGATGAAAGAAATTAGAGATGATACAGATAGATGGAGAGATATGTCATGTACTTGGATTGGAACAATCAATATTGTGAAAATGACTTTACTACCCAAAGCAATCTACAGATTCAGAGCAATCGCTATCAAACTACCACTGGCATTTTTCACAGAATAAAACATATAATGTCACAATTTGTATGGAAACACAAAAGACCCCGAATAGCCAAAGCAATCTTGAGAACGAAAAACAGAGCTGGAGGAATCAGGCTCCCTGACTTCACACTATACAACAGAGCTACAGTAATCAAGACAGTATGGTGTGGGAACAAAAACAGAAAGATAGATCAATGGAACAGGATAGAAAGCCCAGAGATAAACCCATGCACATATGGTCAAGTTATCTTTGATAAAGGAGGCAGGGAAGTACAGTGGAGAAAGGACAGCCTCTTCAATAAGTGGTGCTGGGAAAACTGGACAGGTACATGTAGAAGTATGAGATTAGATCACTCTCTAACACCATACACAAAAATAAGCTCAAAATGGATTAAAGACCTAAATGTAAGGCCAGAAGTTATCACACTCTTAGAGGAAAACATAGGCAGGACACTCTATGACATAAATCACAGCAAGATCCATTTTGACCCACCTCCTAGAGAAATGGAAATAAAAGCAAAAATAAACAAATAGGACCTAATGAAATTTCAAAAGTTTTTCACAGCAAAGGAAACCAAAAACAAGACGAAAATCAACCCTCAGAATGGGAGAAAATATTTCCAAATGAAACAACTGACAAAGAATTTATCTCCAAAATTTATAAGTAGCTCATGCAGCTCAATAACAAACAACCCAATCCAAAAATAGGAAGAAGACCTAAATAGACATTTCTCCAAAGAAGATATACAGACTGCCAACAAACATATGAAAGAATGCTCAACATCATTAATCATTGGAGAAATGCAAATAAAACTACAAAGATATATCACCTCACACCATTCAGAATGGTCATCATCAAAAAATCTAGAAACAATAAATGCTGGAGAGGGTGTGGAGAAAAGGTAACACTCTTGCACTGCTGGTGGGAATGTGAATTGGTACAGCCACTATGGAGAACAGTATGGAAGTTCCTTAAAAAACTACAAATAGAACTACCATATGACTCACCAATCCCACTACTGGGCAAATACCCTGAGAAAACCATAATTCAAATATACACATGTGCCAAAATGTTCATTGCAGCTATATTTACAAGAGAAAGGAGATGGAAGCAATGTAAGTATCCATCATCGGATGAATGGATAAAGAAGATGTGACATATATATACAATGGAGTATTACTCAGCCATAAAAAGAAACGAGATTGCGCTATTTGTAATGAAGTGGATAGACCTAGAGTTTGACATACAGAGTGAAGTAAGTCAGAAAGAGAAAGACAAATATTGTATGCTAACACATATATATGGAAATTAAGAGAAAAAAATGTCATCAAGAACCTAGGGGTAAGACAGGAATAAAGACACAGACCTACTAGAGAATAGACTTGAGGATATGGGGAGGGGGAAAGGTAAGCTGTGACAAATCAAGAGAGAGGCATGGACATATATAAACTACCAAACATAAGGTAGATAGCTAGTGGGAAGCAGCCACATAGCACAGGGAAATCAGCTCTGTGCTTTGTGACCACCTTGAGGTATTGGATAGGGAGGGTGGGAAGGAGGGAGACACAAGAAGGAGGAGATATGGGAACATATGTATATGTATAACAGATTCACCTGGTTATAGAGCAGAAACTAGCACACCATTGTAAAGCAATTATACTCCAATAAAGATGTAAAAAAAAAATAACGAAGCGATCACTGAAGAATTCAAAGAGAAAATCAAAAAATAACTAGAAACAAATGACAATGGTGACACGATGACCCAAACCTATGGGATGCAGCAAAAGCAGTTCTAAAGGGAAGTTCATAGCAATACAAACCTACCTTACGTAAAAGGAGATATCTCGAATAAACAACCTAACCTTGCATCTAAAGCAAATAGAGAAAGAAGAACAAAAATACCCAAAGTTAGCAGATGGAAAGAAATCATAAAGATCAGATCAGAAATAAATGAAATGGAAATGAAGGAAACGATATCAAAGATCAATAAAACTAAAAGCTGGTTCTTGCAGAGGATAAACAAAATTGATAAACCATTAGCTAGACTCATCAAAAGAAAAAGAGGAGAATCAAATCAATTAAATTAGAAATGGAAACGGAGAAGTAACAACTGACACTGCAGAAATACAAAAGATCAAGAGAGATTATTACAAGCAACTCTATGCCAATAAAATGGACAACCTGGAAGAAATGGACACATTCTTAGAAATGCACAACCTTCCAAAACTGAATCAGGAAGAAATAGAAAATATGAAGAGACCAAACAAAGCACTGAAATTGAAACTGTGACTAAAAATCTTCCAACAAACAAAAGTCCAGGACCAGATGGCTTCACAGGCGAATTCTATCAAACATTTAGTGAAGAGCTAACACCTATCCTTCTCAAACTCTTCCAAATTACAGCAGAGGGAGGAACACTCCCAGACTCATTCCACGAGGCCACCATCACTCTGACACCAAAACCAGATAAGGATGTCACAAAGAAAGAAAACTACAGGCCAATATCACTGATGAACATAGAGGCAAAAATCCTCAATAAAATACTAGCAAACAGAATCCAACAGCACATTAAAAGAATCATACACCATGATCAAGTGGGGTTTATTCCAGGAATGCAAGGATTCTTCAATATACACAAATCAATCAATGTGATACACCATATTAACAAATTGAAGGAGAAAAACCATATGATCAACTCAATAGATGCAGGGAAAGCTTTTGACAAAATTCAGCACCCATTTATGATAAAAACCATGCAGAAAGTAGGCATAGAGGGAACTTTCCTCAAAATAATAAAGGCCATACATGACAAAACCACGCCAACATCGTCCTCAATGGTGATAAACTGAAAGCATTTCCACTAAGAACAGGAACAATACAAGTTTGTCCACTCTCACCACTCTTATTCAACATATTTTTGGAAGTTTTAACCACAGCAATCAGAGAAGAAATGGAAATAAAAGGCATCCAAAACAGAAAAGAAGAAGTAAAGCTTTCACTCTTCGCAGATGACATGATACTACACATAGAAAATCCTAAAGATGCTACCAGAAAACTACTAGATCTATTAAATGAATTTGATCAAGTAGCAGGATACCAAATTAATGCACAGAAATCTCTGGCATTCTTATACACTAATGATGAAAAATCTGAAAGTGAAATCAAGAAAGCACTCTCATTTACCACTGCAACAAAAAGATTAAAATATCTAGGAATAAACCTACCTAAGGAGACAAAAGAACTGTATGCAGACAATAAAAAGACACTGATGAAAGAAATTAAATATGATACAAAAGATGGAGATATATACCATGTTCTTGGATTGGAAGAATCAACATTGTGAAAATGACTTTACTACCCAAAGCAATCTGCAGATTAAATGCAATCCCTATCAAACTACCACTGGCAATTTTCATAGAACTAGAACAAAAATTTTCACAATTTGTATGGAAATACAAAAGACCCCGAATAGCCAAAGCAATCTTGAGAACGAAAAACCGAGCTGGAGGAATCAGGCTCCCTGACTTCACACTATACAACAGAGCTACAGTAATCAAGAAAGTATGGTTCTTGCACAAAAACAGAAAGATAGATCAATGGAACAGGAGAGAAAGCCCAGAGATAAACCACACATATATGGTCACCTTATCTTTGATAACGGAGGCAGAAATGTACAATGGAGAAAGGGCAGCCTCTTCAATAAGTGGTGCTGGGAAAACTGGACAGGCACATGTAAAAGTATGAGATTAGAACACTGCCTAACACCATACACAGAAATAAGCTCAAAATCGATTAAAGACCTAAATGTAAGGCCAGAATCTATAAAACTCTTAGAGGAAAACATAGGCAGAACACACTATGACATAAATCACAGCAAGATCCTTTTTGACCCACCTCCTAGAGAAATGGAAATAAAAAGAGAAATAAACAAATGGGACGTAATGAAACTTCAAAGCTTTTGCACAGCAAAGGAAACCATAAATAAGACCAAAAGACAACCCACGGAATTGGAGAAAATATTTTCAAATGAAGCAACTGTCAATGGATTAATCTCCAAAATTTACAAGCAGCCCTTGCAGCTCAATAACAAAAAAACAAACAACCGAATCCAAAAATCGGCATAAGACCTAAATAGACATTTCTCCAAAGAAGATATACAGCTTGCCAACAAACACATGAAAGAATGCTCAACACAATTAATCATTAGAGAAATGCAAAGCAAAACTGCAATGAGATATCTCACACCAGTCAGAATGACCATCATCAAAAAATCTATAAACAATAAATGCTGGAGAGGGTGTGGAGAAAAGGGAAAACTCTTGCACTGCTGTTGGGAATGTGAATTGTTACAGTCACTATTGAGAACAGTATGGAGATAGCATAAAAAACTACAAACAGAACTACCATATGACTCAGCAATCCCACTACTGGGCATAAACCCTGCGAAAACCATAATTCAAAGAGAGTCATGTACCAAAATGTTCATTGCAGCTATATTTACAATAGCCAGGAGATGGAAGCAACCTAAGTTTCCATCATCGATGAATGGGTAAAGAAGATGTGGCACATATATACAATGAAATATTAATCAGACTTAACAGGAAACGAAATTGAGCTATTCATAATGAAATGGATAGACCTAGAGTCTGTCATACAGTGTGAAGTAAGTCAGAAAGGGAAAGACAAATACCGTATGTTAAAACATATATATGGAATTTAAGGAAAAAAAAATGTCATACAGAACCTAGGGGTAAGACAGGAATAAAGACACAGAGCTACTAGAGAATAGACTGGAGGATATGGGGATGGGGAAGGGTAAACCGTGACCAAGCGAGAGTGAAGCATGGAAATATATACACTACCAAACCTAATGTAGATAGCTAGTGCGAAGAAGCCACATAGCACAGGGAGATCAGCTCTGTGCTTTGTGACCACCTGGAGGGGTGGGATAGGAAGGGCCGGAGGGAGGGAGATGCCAGTGGGAGGAGATATGGGAACATATGTTTATGTATAGCTGATTCACATTGTTATAGAGAGGAAACTCACACACCATGGTAAAGCAATTATACTCCAATTAAGATGTAAAAAAAAAATAACGAAGTGATCACTGAAGAAATCAAAGAGGAAATCAAAAAATACATAGAAACAAAAGATAATGGAAACAGAATGACTCAAAACCTATGGGTTGCAGCAAAAGCAGTTCTAAGAGGGAAGTTTATGGCAAACAATCCTACCTTAAGAAACAGGAAACATCTCGAATAAACAACCAAATATTGCATGTAAAGCAATTAGGGAAAGAAGTACAAAAAAACACAAAGTTAGAGAAGGAAAGAAATCATAAAGATCAGATCAGAAATAAATGAAAAAGAAATGAAGGAAATGATAGCAAAGATCAATAAAACTAAAAGCTGGTTTTTTGAGAAGATAAAAAAAATTGATAAACCATTAGCCAGACTCATCAAGAAAAAAAGGGACAAGACCCAGATCAATAGAATTAGAAGTGAAAAAGGACAAGCAACAACTGACACCGCAGAAATACAAAAGATCATGAGAGATTGCTACAAGCACCACTATGCCAGTAAAATGGACAACCTGGAAGAAATGCACAAATTCTTAGAAATGCACAACCTGCCAAGACTGAATCAGGAAGAAATAGAAAATATGAACAGACCAATCACAAGCGCTGAAACTAAAACTGTGATTAAAAATCTTCCAACAAACAAAAGCCCAGGACCAGATGGCTTCACAGCCGAATTCTATCAAACATTTAGAGAAGAGCTAACACCTATCCTTCTCAAACTCTTCCAAAATATAGCAGAGGGAGGAACACTCCCAAATTCATTCCACAAGGCCACCATCACCCTGATACCAAAACCAGACAAGGATGTCACAAAGAAAGAAAACTACAGGCCAATATCACTGATGAATATAGATGTAAAAATCCTCACCAAAATACTAGCAAACAGAATCCAACAGCACATTAAAAGGATCAGGCACCATGATCAAATGGGGTTTATTCCAGGAATGCAAGGATTCTTCAATATACGCAAATCACTGAACGTGGTACACCATATTAACAAATTGAAGGAGAAAAACCATATGGTCATCTCAATAGAGGCAGGGAAAGGTTGAGAAAAATTCAACACCTATTTATGTTAGAAACCCTGCAGAAAGCAGGCATTGAGGGAATTTTCCTCAACATAATAATGGCCATATATGACAAACCCACAGGCAACATCATCCTCAATGGTGAAAAACTGAAAGCATTTCCACTAAGATAAGGAAAAAGACAAGGTTGCCCACTCTCAGCAGTCTTATTCAACATAGTTTTGGAAGTTTTAACCACAGCAATCAGAGAAAACAATGAAATAAAAGGAATCCAAACCAGAAAGGAAGAAGTAAAGCTGTCACTGCTTGCAGATGACATAATAATATTCACAGAGAATACTAAAGATGCTACCAGAAAACTCCTAGAGCTAATCAATGAACTTGGTAAAGTAGCATGATACAAAATTAATGCACAGAAATCTCTGGCATTTCTACACACTAATGATGAAAAATCTGAAAGTGAAATCAAGAAAACACTCCCATTTACCATTGCAAAAAAACGAATAAAATATCTAGGAATAAACCTTCCTAAGGAGACAAAAGACCTGTATGCAGAAAATTATAAGACACTGATGAAAGAAATTAAAGGTGATACAAATAAGTGGAGAGATATACCATGTTCTTGGATTGGAAGAATCAATATTGTGAAAATGACTCTACTACCCAAAGCAATTTACAGAGTCAAGGCAATCCCTATCAAACAACCACTGGCATTTTTCATAGAACTAGAACAAAAAATTTTAAAATTTGTATGGAAACACAAAAGACCCCGAATAGTCAAAGCAATCTTGAGAAAGAAAAACGGAGCTGGAGGAATCAGGCTCCCTGACTTCAGATAACACTACAAAGCTACAGTAATCAAGACAGTATGGTACTGGCACAAAAACAGAAAGATAGATCAATGGAACAGGAGAGAAAGCCCAGAGATAATTCCATGCACATATGATCACCTTATCTTTGATAAAGGAGGCAGGGAAGTACAGTGGAGAAAGGACAGCCTCTTCAATAAGTGGTGCTGGGAAAACTGGACAGATACATGTAAAACTGTGAGATTAGAACACTCCCTAACACCATACACAAAAATAAGCTCAAAATGGATTAAAGACCTAAATGTGAGGCCAGAAACTGTCAAACTCTTAGAGAAAACATAGGCAGAACACACTATAACATAAATCACAGCAAGATCCTTTTTGACTCACCTCCTAGAGAAATGGAAATAAACCAAAAATAAACAAATGGGACCTAATGAAACTTCAAAGCTTTTGCACAGCAAAGAAAACCATAAACAAGACCAAAACGCAACCCTCAGTATGGGAGAAAATATTTCCAAATGAAGCAACTGGCAGAGGATTAATCTCCAAAATTAACAAGCAGCACTTGCAGCTCAAAAACAAAAAAACAAACAACGCAATCCAAAAATGGGCAGAAGACTTAAATAGACATTTTTCCAAAGAAGATATACAGACTGTCAACAAACACATGAAAGAATGCTCAACATAATTAATCATTCGAGAAATGCAAATAAAACTACAAAGAGATACCACCTCACACCATTCAGAATGGCCATCATCAAAAAATCTAGAAACAATAAATGCTGGGGAGGGTGTGGAGAAAAGGGAACACTCTTGCAGTGCTGGTGGGAATATAAATTGGTACAGCCACTATGGAGAACAGTATGGAGGTTCCTTAAAAAACTACAAATAGAACTAGCATATAACCAAGCAATCCCATTACTGGGCATATACCCTAAGAAAACCATAATTCATAAAGAGTTATGTACCAGAATTTTCATTGCAGCTCTATTTACAATAGCCCGGAGATGGAAACAACGTAAGTGTCCATCATTGGATGAATGGATAACGAAGATGTGGCACGTATATACCATGGAATATTACTGAGCCATAAAAAGAAATGAAATTGAGTTATTTGTAGTGAGTTGGATGGACCTATAGTCTGTTATACAGTGTGAAGTAAGTCAGAAAGAGAAAGACAGATACCATATGCTAACACATATATATGGAATGTAAGAAAAAAAATGTCATGTAGAACCTAGGGGTAAGATGGGAATAAAGTCACAGACCTACTAGAGAATGGACTTGACGATATGGGGAGGGGGCAGGGTAAGTTGTGACAAAGTGAGAGAGTGGCATGGACATATATACACTACCAAACCTAAAATAGATAGCTAGTGGGAAACAGCCACATAGCACAGGGAGATCAGCTCGGTGCTTTGTGACCACCTGAATGGGTGGGATAAGGTGGGTGGAAGGGAGGGAGATGCAAGAATGAGGAGATATGGGAACATATGTATATGTATAACTGATTCACTTTGTTATAAATCAGAAACTAACATACCATTGTAAAGCAATTATATTCCAATAAATATGTAAAAGAAACCCAAAATACTAAAAAAAAAAAAAAACCCTGCAAAAAACTTTACAACTTAATAAACTAGAAAACAAGAGTAACTAAACCCAAAGCTAGTATAAGGTAGGAAATAATAAAGATTAGATCATAGATAAATAATATAGAGAAAACAAAACAATAGAGAAAATCAATGAAATTACGAGTTGCTTCTGCAAAACATCAAAATTGATAAACTGTTAGCTAGATTGAGTATGAGAAAAAGACAAAACTCCCATAAAATCAAATGAAAGAGGCAGCAATTAGTGCTGATTTTAGAGAAAGTAAGGATTATAAAAGTACTATCAAGAATTGTTCACTAACAATTTGATTAACCATCATGAAATGGACAAATTTCTAGAAACACACAACCTATCAAGATTGAACCATTAGAAAATTTCTATTTTCAAGATGAAATGGAAAATCTGAATAGACCTCTAATGGTAAGGAGATCAAAAGTATCCCAACAAAGTACAGTTCATCCTCAAACAACATGAGTGTTAGGGGCACCAACTCTATGTAGAGTCAAAAATTCGTATATAGCTTTACAGTCCTCCCTCCATATCCATGGTTCCACATTTTTGGATTTAACTAACGAAGGATTGTATAGTACTGTAGTACGTATTTATTGAAAAAACTCTACATCTAAGTAGACCTGTGCAGTTCAAACCCATGTTGTTCAAGGGTCAACTGTATTCAAAAATCTCCCAAAAAAGAAAAGCCTAGGGTCAGATGGCTTTACTGTTGAATTTTACTTTAGATTTAGAAAAGAATTAACACCATTTTTTCTCAAAATCTTCCAAAAAATTAGAGAAGAGGTAACACTTACTCATTCTATAAGGCCAGCATTGCACTGATACCAAAGCCAGACACTATAAGAAAACTACATACCAATATTCCTAATAAATACTGATGTAAAAAATTTTCAACATAAAACTAGCAAATTGAATTCACCAGCATTATTAATTTGATTATTCATCACAATAATGTGGGATTTATTCCTGGAATGCAACAATGGGTTATCATACGAAAATCAATCCATGCAACACACCACAATGACAGAATGAAGGGGGAAAAAACATATGATTATCTCAACTTATGCAGAAAAATTATGTGACAAAGTTCATCACCCTTTGATGATTAAAAACCCTACCCAAAGCAGGAATAGAATGAAACCAACTCAACATAATAACGGCCATATGTGGAAAACCCAGATCTATCATATTCAATGGGGAAAGACTGAAGGCTTTCTCTCTAAGATCAAAAACAAGACAATAATGAGAATTTTCACTACTTCTATTCAACATAATACTGAATTACTAGTTAGAGTTGGAAGAGAAATAAAATGCATCCACACTGGAAAGGAAGAAATTAAAGAAGACATCAATAAGTGGAAAGATACCACGTGTTCCTGGATTAGAAGACTCAATGTTGTTAAGGTGTCAATATCACCCAAGTGATCTACAGATTCAATGCAACATCTATCACAACCCCAATAACATTTTTTTGCAGGAATAGAAATATCCATTATAAACCCATATGGAATCTCAGGTACCCAGAGTAACCAAAATAAATTTGAAAAAAGATGAACAGAGATTGACATATCACACTTCTTGATTACAAAATTTATTAGAAAGCTACAGTAATAAAGAGTGTGGTACTGACATGATAACAGATGTAGTTACCAATGAAATAGAATACAGAACCCAGAAATAAACCCTCACATTCATGGTCAAATAATTTTTGACATTGGGGCCAGGAAGATTCAATGGGGAAATGACTGTTGTTCCAGCTGCTTCAAAGGCTGATGGGAAAACGGGATATCCACATATAAAATAATGAATTTGGATTGTTACCCTACTCCATATATAAAAAATTTACTCAAACAGATCAAAGGCCTGAACATAAGACCTAAAACAGTAAAATTCTTATATGAGTACATAGGGGAAATTATTTATAACATTGGATTTGGCAATGATCTTTTGGATATGAGTCTAAAAGTACAATGTATGAAAAAAATAGACAAATAAGATTTAATATAAAAATTTGCACATCAAAGTGTGCTATCATCAGAATGAAAAAGCAACTGATGGAATGAAAGAAACAATTTGCAAATCACATATCCGACAAGGGGTTAATATAAAGAATATATGAAGAATTCCTATAATTCAACAGCAAAAAGAAAAACAACCTGATTAAAAGATGGGCAAAAGACTGGAATATGCCTTTCTATAAAGAAGATATACAAATGGCCAATAGCACCTGTTAAGATGTGCAACATATCTAATCATTAGAGAAACTCAAATCACAACCACAAAATGGTACCACTTCAAATCAATTGGGATAGCCATGAAAAACAAAAGAAAACAATGTTGGTGAAGATGTACAGAAATTTGAATACTTCTGCTTTGTTGGTGGGAATAGAAAATGGTGCAGCTGCAATGGAAACAGTATGGTGGTCCCACAAACATTTAAAAATAGGGAGGACCTTCAAGATGGCAGAGGAATAAGATGTAAAGATCACCTTCCTCCCCACAAATACATCAAAAATATATCTACATGTGGAACAACTCCTACAGAACACCTACTGAACACTGGCAGAAGGCCTCAGACTTCACAAAAGGCAAGAAACTCCCCATGTACCTGGGTAGGGCAAAAGAAAAAAGAAAAAAACAGAGGCAAAAGAATATGGATGGGACATGCACCTCTGAGAGGGAGCAGGGAAGGAGGAAAAGTTTCCACACACTAGGAAGCCCCTTCACTGGTGGAAATGGGGGGTGTGGGGGGAAGCATTGGAGCCACAGAGGAGAGCACAGCTAAAGGTGCAGAGGGCAAAGCAGAGCGATTCCCGCACAGAGGATCAGTGCCGACCAGCACTCACCAGCCTGAGAGGCTTGTCTCCTCACTTGCTGGGGCGGGTGGGGGCTGGGAGCTGAGACTCGGGATTCAGAGGTCAGATTCCAGGAAAATGACTGAGGTTCGCTGCGTGAACACAGCCTGAAGGGTGCTAGTGCATCACAGCTAGCTGGGAAGGAGTATGGGAAAAAGTCTGGAAATGCCTAAGATTCAGTAGACTATTTTTCCGGGGTGCACGAGGAGAGGAGATTCAGAACACTGCTTAAACAAGCTTCAGAGACAGGCGCGAGCCACGTCTATCAGTGTGGACAACAGAGACAGGCATGAAATTCTAAGGCTGCTGCTGCAGCCAACAAGAAGCCAGTGTGTAAGCATAGGTCACTAGCCACACCTCCCCTTGCAGGAACCTGTGCAGCCCACCACTGCCCAAGTCCCATGATCCAGGGACAACTTCCCCAGGAGAACACATGGCATGCCCCAGTCTGTTACAATATCACACTGGCCTCTGCCACCACAGGCTCACCATGCATTCCGTACCCCTGACTCCCCCTGCCTGAGTGAGTCAGAGTCCCCTAGTCAGCTGCTCCCTTTAACTCCCTCCTGTCTTCATGAAAAACGGATGCCCAAGGGTGACATACATGCAGAGGCGGGGCAAAATCCAAAGCTGAACACCAGCAGCTGTGCAAACAAAGAAGTGAAAGGGAAATTTCTCTGTGCAGCCTCAGGAGTAGTGGATTGTATCTCCACAATTAAATTGATGTACACTGCATCTGTGGAATACCTGAATAGACAATGAATCATCCAAAAATTGAGGCAGTGGACTTTGGGAGCAACTGTTGACTTTGGGTTTGCTGTAGGTGACAGACTAGATTCTGATTTCATGTTTACATTGGTATAGGTTTTAGTGCTTGTAATCATTGGTGGATTTGTTGATTGGTTTGGTTGCTCTCATAATTTTTATTAAACTGTTTTTATTTTTATTTCAATATTTTTTAAATTTTTAATTTTAATAACTTTATTTTATTTTCTTATTTAAAATTTTTTTTCTACATGTTCTTCTGAGCTGTGTGGCTGACAGGGTCTTGGTGTTCTGGCCAGGTGTGAGGCCTGAGAGTCTGAGGTGGGAAGGCTGAGTTCAGGACATTGGTTCACCAGAAAACTCTTGGCCCCATGTAATATCAAATGGCAAAAGCTCTCCCAGAGATCTCAGTCTCAACGCTAACACCCAGCTCCAGTCAATGACCAGCAAGCTGCAGTGCTAGACACACCATGCCAAACAACTAGCAAGACAGGAACACAACACCACCCATTTGCAGAAAGTCTGCCTAAAATCATACTAATTTCACAGATACCACAAAACACACCACCAGACGCAGCCCTGCCCACCAGAAATACAAGGTCCAGGCCCAACCACCAGAACATAAGCATCAGTCCCTACCACCAGGAAGCCAACACAAGCCACAGAACCAACCTTACCCATAGGGGGCAGACACCAAAAACAATGGTAACTATGAACCTGCAGCCAGAAAAAAGGAGACACCAAACATAGTAAGTTAAGCAAAATGGGAAGACAGAGAAATATGCAGCAGATGAATGAGCAAGGTAAAAACCCACAACACCAAACAAATGAAGAAGAAATAGGCAGTCTACCTGAAAAAGAATTCAGAGTAACGATAGTAAAGATGATGCAAAATATTGGATATAGAATGGAGAAAACACAAGAAACATTTAACAAGGACATAGAAGAACTAAAGAGGAAACAAAAAATGAGAAACCACACAATAAATGACATTAAAAATTCTCTAGAAGGAGAATAACTGAGGCAGAAGAAAGTAAAAGTGACTGGAAGTCAAAAGAGTGAAAATAACTATCACAGAGCAGAATAAAGAAAAAAGAATGAAAAGAATTGAGGACAGTCTCAGAGACCTCTGGGACAACATTAAACGCACCAATATTCAAATTATAGAGGTCCCAGAAGAAGAAGAGACAAAGAAAGGGAATGAGAAAATATTTGAAGAGACTATAGTTGAAAACTTCCCTAATATGGGAAAGGAAATAGTCAATAAAGTCCAGGAAGGGTAGAAAGACCCATACAGGATAAATCCAAGGAGAAACACGCCAAGACACATATTAATCAAACTATGAAAAATTAAATACAAAAAAAATTAAAAGCAGCAAGGGAAAAGCAACAAATAACATACAAGGGAATATCCATAATGTTAACAGCTGACCATCAGCAGAAACTCTGCAAGCCAGAAAGCAGTGGCAGGATATATTCAAAGTGATGAAAGGGAAAAAACTACAAGCAAGATTTCTCTACCAAGCAAGGATCTCATTCAGATTCAACGGAAAAATTAAAACTTTACAGACAAGCTAGCAAAGAGAATTCAGCATCACCAAACCAGTTTTACAACAAATGCTAAAGGAACTTCTCTAGGCAGGAAACACAAGAGAAGGAAAAGAGCTACAATAACAAACCCAAAACAATTAAGAAAACGGTAATAGGAACATACATATAAATGATTACCTTAAATGTAAATGGATTAAATACTCATACTAAAAGACAGACTAGCTAAATGGATACAAAAACCAGACCCGTATATATGCTGTCTAAAAGAGACCCACTTCAGACCTAGGGACACATAAAGATTGAAAGTGAGAGGATGGAAAAAGTCATTCCATGCAAATGGAAAGCAAAAAAAGCTGGAGTAGGAATTCTTATATCAAACAAAATAGACTTTAAAATAAAGACTGCTACAAGAGACAAAGAAGGACACTAAATAATGATCAAGGGATCAATCCAAGAAGAAGGTATAACAATTGTAAATATGCACCAAACATAGGAACATCTCAATACATAAGCCCAAAGTTAATAGCCATAAAAGGGGAAATCAACAGTAACAAAATTACAGTAGAAGATTTTAACACCCCACTTGCACCAATGGACAGATCATCCAAAATGGAAATAAATAAGGAAACACTTTAAATGACACATTAAATAAAATGGACTTAATTGATATTTATAGGACATTCCATACAAAAACAACAGAATACACTTTATTCTCAAGTGCTCATGAAACATTCCCCAGCATAGATCATATCTTGGGTCACAAATTAAGCCTTGGTAAATTTAAGAAAATTTAAGTTGTATCAGGTATCTTTTCTGACCACAACGCTATGAGACTAGATATCAATTACAGGAAAAATAAACTGTAAAAAAGGCAAACACATGGAGACTAAACAATACACTGCTAAATATCCAAGAGATCACTGAAGAAATCAAAGAGGAAATCAAAAGCTACCTAGAAACAAATGACAATGAAAACACGATGACTCCAAACCTACAAGACACAGCAAAAGCAGTTCTAAGAGGGAAGTTTATCACAATAAAATCCTACCTTAAGAAACAAAAAAAATCTCTAAAAAACAACTTAACCTTACACCTAAGCAATTAGAGAAAGAAGAACAAAGAAAACCCAAACTTAGCAGAAGGAAAGAAATCATAATAATCAGAACAGAAATAAAAGAAAAAGAAATGAAAGAAACAATAGCAAAGTTCAATAAGACTAAAAGCTGATTCTTTGAGAAGATAAATAAAATTGATAAAAAAATAGCCAGACTCATCAAGAAAATAAGGGAGAAGACTCAAATCAACAGAATTAGAAATGAAAAAGGAGAAGTAACAACTGACACTGTAGACATACAAAGGATCAAGAGAGATCACTAAAAGCAACTATATGCCAATAAAATGGACAACCAGGAAGAAATGGACAAATTTTTGAAAAGCCCAACTTTCTGAGACTGAACCAGGGAGAAATATAAACAGATCAATTACAAGCACTGAAATGGAAACTCTGATTAAAAATCTTCAAACAAACAAAAGCCCAGGACCAGTTGGCTTCACAGACGAATTCTATCAAACATTTAGAGTAGAGCTAACACCTATACTTCTCAAACTCTTCCAAAATATAGCAAGGGAAAGAGCAGTCTGAAACTCATTCTACGAAGCCAACACCATCCTGATACCAAAACCAGAAAACGATCTCAAAGAAAAAGGAATTTACAGGCCAATATCACTGATGAACATAGATGCAAAAATCATCAACAAAATACTAGCAAACAGAATCCAAGAACTCATAAAAAAGATCATACACCATGATTAAGTGGGGTTTATCCCAGGAATGAAAGGATTCTTCAACATATGCAAATAAATCAATGTGATACCCATATTATCAAATTGAAGGATAAAAACCATAAGATCATCTCAATAGATGCAGAAAAATATTTTGACAAAATTTAACACCCATTTATGATAAAACTCTCCAGAAAGTAGGCATAGCGGGAACTTACCCCAACATAATAAAGGCTATATATGAGAAACCCACAGCCAACATCATTCTCAATGGTGAAAAATAGAAAACATTTCGACTAAGATCTGAAAGAAGACAAGGTTGCCCACCCTCACCACTATTATTCAACATAGTTTTGGAAGTTTTGTCCACAGCAATCAGAGAAGAAAAAGAAATAAAAAGAATCCAAATGTGAAAAGAAGAAGTAAAACTGTCACTGTTTGCAGGTGACATGATACTATACATAGAGAATCCTAAAGATGCTACCACAAAACTACTAGAGCTCATTAATGAATTTGGTAAGTAGCAGGATACAAAATTTATGCACAGGAATCTCTTGCATTCCTATTCACTAATGATGAACAATCTGGAAGAGAATTTAAGGAAACACTCCCATTTACCTTTGCAACAAAAAGAATAAAATACCTAGGAATAAACCTACCTAAGGAGACAAAAGGCCTGTATGCAGAAAACTATAAGACACTGCTGAAAGAAATTAAAGATGATACACACAGTTGGAGAGATACACCATGTTCTTGGATTGGAAGAATCAACACTGTGAAAATGACTGTACTCACAAAGCAATCTACAGATTCAATGCAATCCCTATCAAGCAACCAATGGCATTTTTCACAGAACTAGAACAAAATTTTCACAATTTGTATGGAAACACAAAAGTTCCCAAATAGCCAAAACAATCTTGAGAAAGAAAAATGGAGCTGGAGGAATCAGGCTCCCTGACTTCAGATTATACTGCAAAGCTACAGTAATCAAGACAGTATGGTACTGGCACAAAAACAGAAATATAGAACAATGGAACAGGATAGAAAGCCCAGAGATAAGCCTACGCACATATGGACACCATATCTTTGATAAAAGAAGCAAGAATATACAATGGAGAAAAGACACCCTCTTCAATAAGTGTTGCTGGGAAATTTGGACAGCTACACATAAAAGAATGAAATTAGAACACTCCCTAACACCATACACAGTAATAAACACAAAATGGATAAAAGACCTAAATGTTTATATGCCAGACACGATAAAACTCTTAGAGGAAAACAGGAAGAACACTCTATGACATAAATCACAGAAAAATCCTTTTTGACCCACCTCTTAGAGAAATCTAAATAAAAAGGAAAAGAAGCTAATGGGACCTAATGAAACTTAGAAGCTTTTGCACAGCAAAGGAAACCATAAACCAGATGAAAAGACAGCCCTATGAATGGGAGAAAATATTTGGAAATGAAGCAACTGACAAAAGATTAATTTCCAAAATATACAAGCAGCTCATGCAACTCAATTTCAAAAAAACAAAAAAAAACAATCCAAAAATGGGCAGAAGACCCAAATCGACATTTCTCCAAAAAAGTTATACAGATTGCTGACAAACACATGAAAGGATGTTCAACATCACTGATCATTAGAGAAATACAAATCAAAACTATAATGAGTTATCACCTCACACCAGTCAGAATGGCCATCATCAAAAAATCTACAGGCAATAAATGCTGGAGAGGGTGTGGAGAAAAGCGTACCCTCTTGCACTTTTGGTGAGAATGTAAATTGATAAAGTCACTATGGAGAACAGTATGGAGGTTCCTTAAAAAACTAAAAATAGAACTACCATATAACCAAGCAATCCCATTACTGGGCATATACCCTAAGAAATCCATAATTAAAAGGGTCATGTACCACAATGTTCATTGCAGCACTATTTACAATAGCCAGGAGATGGAAGCAACCTAAGCGTCCATTGATAGATGAATGGATAAAGAAGATGTGGTACATATATACAATGGAATATTATTCAGCCATAAAAAGAAATGAAACTGAGTTATTTGTAGTGAGTTGGATGGACCTAGAGTCGGTCATACAGAGTGAAGTAAGTCAGAAAGAGGAAAACAAATACCGTGTGCTAACACATATATATGGAATCTAAATTTAAAAAAATTGTTCTGAAGAAGCTAGGGGCAGGACAGGAATAAAGATGCAGATGTAGAGAATGGACTTGAGGACATGGGGAGGGGAAGGGTAAGCTGGGACACAGTGGGAGTGTGGCATGGACATATATACACTACCAAATGTGCAATAGATAGCTAGTGGGAAGAAGCGGCATAGCATTGGGAGGTTGGCTTGGTGCTTTGTGACCCCCTAGAGGGATGGTCTAGGGAGCATGGCAGGGAGATGAAAGAGGGAAGGGATATGGGGATATATGTATACGTATAGCTGATTCACTTTGTTATACAGCAGGAACTAACACACCATTGTAAAATGGTTATACTCCAATAATGATGTTAAAAATAAAACATTTAAAAATAGAATTGCCATATGATAAAGCAACTCTACTTCTGTGTGTATACCCAAAAGAATTGAAAGCAAAGACTCAAACAGATATTTGTACACCTATATCCTAGCAGCATTATTCACAGTAGACAAAAGGTGGAGCAACACATTTGTGCATTGACAAATGAATGGATAAAGAAAATGATGCTGTATGTACATATGATATAATATTTTTCAGTTTTAAGAGGAAAGGAAATTTGGATAAATGCTATAACATGGATGAGACTTGAATAATTATTGCTAGGCTAAGTAAAATAAGCCAGACACAAAAGGATTATGTATTATTCCACTTTTATGAGGTACCTAGGATTATGAAATTCATAGAAAAGGAAAGTAAAATGGTGGCTGCCAGTGACTGAGGTGAGGGAAGAATGGGGATTTGTTTTTTAATAAGGATGGAGTTTCCGCTTGAGGAAATGAAAAAAATATTTCTGGAGGCGGATGATGGTAATGTTTTCACAACGATGTAAATGTATTTAATGCCACTGAATTGTGCAGTTAAAAATGGTTAAAAGTGTAAATTTTATGTGATGTATGTTTTGCCACACTAAAAATATCTAGCATAATGAACAGGTGATCAACTACTACTTTGCTAATTTTGGGGAAAACTGATATGGATAATCTCAGTGTCACATATATTTGACTGGAGCTGGTCACTTATGATTAAACTTTAAAAAACAGAAAAAAAAAGAAAAAGTCTATCATAAATCATTTATTCCCTATAAGAAATGAAGTATTAACATCATTGGTTATGCTTTTCAGAAGAAAAAATAATATTCGTATTCTTTCCTTTAGTCTTTTTTCCGTACATTATACCCTACATATCACTGTTAAATCAATTTCCCCCAAATTATTTTCTTTGTGATATTCCATTTCTCCAAATTTAAATATCCTTTTGCCTACAAGATGAAATCCAAAAGTTTTCACCTTGACATTTCAGGCTATCAGAAAATCTGGTGCTTAATTGTGTTTTTGAATTGCTCTTCCAAATTGTTTCAACCTAAAGTCTCTGCTCATATCTATGAAGCTTTCTCCTTTATATTCAGGGTTTTGGCTGTGCTTTTTCCTAGACCTGAAATTCCCTCCATTCTTTTTTATGCCTACAAAGTACAAATTCTATCTTGTTCATGAATTTCCCTTGAGGACTCCATTCGTATTGATCTCTGTCTTCTGAATTCTGATAACTTTACTGACTGTAAATTTGTCACTGGAATGTGGTTAATATTATCAACTGTTATGTTTGTGCATATAGATATATATTTTTCTATCTTGAAAGGGAATATGAATGGTAAAACAAAGTAATATGACTGACATTTAAAAAAACACAGTGCGCTTTGTTTGTCCAGATGAATGTCTCCCATTCAAAGAAGTTACCTTTGGGAAATTAAATACTTAATGCAATAGAGTCATTGTTCAAAACATTATTAACACTTCTCTTTGGGAAATCTTTCAGTTTATTTTGTAGTGATAAGCCTTCATCCTTTGAGGATTGATTTTGTTTTCAAAACAGTAAAGTTATTTTGATTTGAGCTGGTAAATAGTTGAATGACATAGCTTGTAATAAAATTTATTTATTCTTACATTTCTTTTGTCTCATTTTATAGGGTGACTATCAAATGATAAAACAACACATTCTTTTTATACATTTCTTATGATGAATCTGGAATGCATAAGGAGGATTTCTTCACAATATTTCGGGCCTAGGAGTAAGTGTACAACTTTACAAAGGATTATACCTCTGTAAGAATTAATACTTATTTGGAAGACTACTTTCTGGTAGCTTAAAAATCCTTCTTATTTCTGATAAAAACAAATAACCAAATAAATACATGAATAAAAAGGAATATTTTACCGTTCCACACAGTCAGAAAGTCTGGAGCAATGGTTAGAAGCAGGGGCATCATGACCCCCAACAACATATAAGAATCCATTGTATGCTGCAACTCCCACACCTCCACGTCTTTTGGACATTGGAGCACACAGACTCCATTTGTTAGTATGTGGGTCAAAGTATTCCATAGATTTGAGGCAGGAACTTCCATCACGTCCACCAATAGCATATAGCCTAGAAAAAAGACAGAAGTGTGTGTGTGTGTGTGTGTGTGTGTGTGTGTGTAAATTTGTGCATAGAATGAAAGTGACAGAACCTTGTGCAAAGCATTGAACTGTGTGTTCTACTCCCTTAGTATTTTACAGTGGATGGCCTGAATTTGTGAATGGATAATTACCTAAAGGCATTTGTTAAGGTCTACCTTACCCTAAACCTCTCTGTTTCATCATTTTTGTGAAAGTTACTTTGACATAATATAATAGATTAAAGGATCCCACTGGATATGAAGTACAGAGAAAGAAGGGAGATTTCAAAATTGTTGGTAGTATTTGTCAGTTAAACCTCAATAAAGCTAAACATTTTTAAAGTAAGGTAGGATGTTTCCAAAACCCAACTATGGCAACCTTACAATTTTAGCTAGGTTTAATTGCTTAGCATCAGAATCCCTGTTGTTTTCTATGAACTATTTTATTTAGTGTAAAAAAAATTTGTAACTAAGAAGATATTAATTTAATAAGTAACTAAGGGAATAGAATAAAACCTAGAAACCAGATTTTTTTCCTAGAAAGATATATTGGCTATGACATTTCTTTCATAAATTTTAAACGCCAATTCTTTTGATGAGCAGTATTTTTAATCTAATTTAAATTTAATCCTGCATCAATAAAGAAGATAAACATTTATTAAACTATATGTCTATAATTGCCCTTCATGCTCAATTGTGAACAATAGCAAGTCAGAAAGACAAAATTAAATTAGTCAGATTCGATGATTTCAGCTTCTTCTGTAATAGGTAGGAGATTGCTACTGAGTCGCCTGATATCATTCAGGTTAGGCAAGAGATAATCAGATTTAGGAGAATTTTAATCTCTAAGACACTGTAAGTCTGGGTCTCCTCTTAACTATAGACATTTCCTGCTCCTTGCACAAGGTGCTAAAATTGAAATTGAATTTTACTTGAAATTGTATTGAAATTTCTACTGAACCCAATTATGTGATGAGATATTGGCTTTATGCATATGCATAGTCAGTACAGACACACAAGGCTGTCTCCTGCCACTGACCCATCCTGGTGTCTGAATTTTTCATCATTCAAGTCTCTCCTATATGCTGGTCATTATCTCCAAAGATTCCTTGTCAGAAAGCACATAATTACCTGCAAGAAGAACAATTCAAGCTCGTAGAAACCTCTAACATCATTGGGTTTCAATATATTAGCTTCTCTTATAGGCAAGCGATCAGGAAGAGGGAAAGATTCAGAAAGGTGGTACTAGTTGTAATTCTAAAATACTCAGGAGAGTGAATGGTAAAGAACAAAGAGACTTGGCCTATTACATACAAAGACTTACTAAAATTTTGATAAGTCAAGAATAAGTTATAATGTAAAAAATGGTAGCTTCTTGAGGGTAAGATTGGAACTTGTTTGCTTCTCAAATTTAATGTACACACAAGTCACTTGAGGATCTTGTTAAAATGTCTATTCTGATACAGGGGGTCTAGGCTGGGGCTAAGATTCAGCATTTCTAAATAGATCTCAGGTAATGCTGATGCTACTGGTCTCAGGACCACACTGGAGTAGCAAAGGACTACAGGATATTTAATTAAATGTTCATTTTAGATAAGTATTTTCCATCAAAATGAAGGGAGAGTTCCAACAAAGGCCTTCTACTATCAATAGCTAGGATGTCCTGGTCACCGGGAATGCTTATTGATTGGTGGATCACATCACTGAAGTGCTGTACCACATGAAATGGGAGCAAAAGCATGCATGCTTGAGTTTACTCACTTGTTGTTTAATGCGACAACACCAACGGTGCTTCTAGGAGTTGACATACTGGCCACATAATTCCACTGACGTCCCTCAGGGTCCCATCTTTCTACAGTGTTTAGATAACTCCATCCATCATGACCACCAACAGCATACATTGGTCCTTCAAGTGTGGCTACGCCTAAAGTGTAAAAATAGCATGAGGGCTCACCTAGGTAGGCCACACACAATGGATGTTGTTTCATTTTTCAAGGAACTGACTGCTTAAAAATTTGTTTGTATCTCTTAAATGGTTTTGTAAATAATCATTTAATGAATAATTTACTGATCTTGATATAAAAGTGAATATGGTCTTTTAACCCTAGGAAATTTTCAGGCATAGTTAGGGTATCATGGTTGTAATGCTGAAGTCAAAGGAAGTAGCGGGACACACCTTTTCTCAGGATTAATAGAAAAGGGAAGCTGATTTGTTTTCTGGCATAATTTCAATGTTATTTTTCAAATGTAAGTGATAGATGAGGTATGATATTGAATCTTAGATAAATCTTAGAATTGTAGGCTAACTGTGATAGGTCTTTCTAATCCCTGATTTTTATTATAGGGATAAAAAAATTCCCATGAGATAACTAAGTAGACAGGGATTTTTGAGGTTTAGTTAGAAATTTGTTCCAGTAGATACTATAAATAGCCCCTTTCTGTTTCTCATCTGCTCTGGGAATTCACGTAACTGGTTCCTCCCCACCTTACCTTCTTCACCATCTCAATCCGCCTCTCAGAGGTATACCCTCATCACCTCTCCTATCTCTTTAGTAATATCAGTTAGAATTTAACAATTTGCTCTGATTTCTCTGTAAGATATGTTTTCTAAACATCACACTGACAGAACTGAGCTGAATAATTACATAGTCTATCATTTGATATAGATAATTTATCAGATATTTTGGGGCAAATAATACCAGTCCTGGATATGGCATGCTTTATCTGTGTAAAAGTCAGTTCTTAAAGAACAATGCAATTATTCAGCTTTTTTTTTTTTTAAGAAACTCTGTGTTATTGAATCGTATGGAGTCTAGCATGAAGAAAGATATACCTTGACAAATACACAGGAGAATCAAAGTTCCCCACTGTTCCAGAAATCTCCATTCCTTCTTAAACTTTTTTGGAACCTCTGGATTAAGTATAGTTTAGAGCTACTCTCAACCAAAGTGTTTTTTCTAGATATTTCTGCCTTCAAACTGTATCCTAAGGCTTTTGCCTAAATACAGTTTTGCTTCTTATGTGAAGAGACACTAGAAACTAGTCCCTTGAAACAATGAAACAAAGAAACAATGTCTCTCCATTATCAAGTGTTCTTTTCTCTAAATTGAGTTTACAAAAAACTCCCTGTTGTAGTTTCGTGCTCTTCAACAATGTATTCCTTCTAAAAGTTTTTATCCTTCCTGAAGTGGGACCCCTTTAAAATACCGGTGGAATGGAGATAGGATTACAGCAAGTATGACATCTGAAACAAGAAAAACTTTCACAGTCTTTTATCATTTCCTTACGCTTTTCAGCATTTTGGAAACATTTTCACTAAGCGTTTGGCTAAATCTCAGTGATGTGCAGCTTAATTTTATTTTAATTGATTTTTTTTTCAGATGGATGACCTTTGTTATTTATTTTTAATTGGGGTATAGTTGTTTTACAATGTTGTGTTAGTTTTTACTCTACAGTGGAGTTCCCCGTGCTATACAGCAAGTTCTGATTAGTTATCTATTTTATACATATCAGTTAGTGTATTCCAGCTTAATTTAATTTTTAAAAAGCTCTACTAACTGTACATTCTTTAGAAACTATGTAACATTAAGCTCTTACCTAAGCCATGCCTGTGTGTTGACATGGGAGGCATCACCATCCAGATTTTGCCAGCTGGATTAAAACATTCCACAGTATTCAAAGTTTTTAAACCATCTCTTCCTCCCACGACGTAAAGCTTATTATCAATAACAGCAACTCCAAACTGAAGCCTACGGCCACTCATGGTGCCAATATGTAGCCAGCTGTTGGTCCTGAGGTCATATTTTTCAATTGTAGTGGTACCTGTTAAAGAAATGTTGAACAATGGTAAAAACTGCTTGTATAAAAATTTTAATTGGCATCATTCATATTATATTTATGTATCTATCATTTATAGCATAGGATCAGTGATTGCAACTCAAATTAAAATAAGTAGCCCAGATGATTCTCCAACCTGGGAGGTAAGGTAAGGATAATATTTCACCACTTCTGAATCCAAATGGAGGAGTCAGAATAAAATAGTTTATTTAATATATATAGTTTATATGCTTATAATGGCTATAATAAGCTATTGGTAGTACTAACACAGGTGTCAAACACCATATTTTACAACCAAAAATTACTTTGGAATCTATTACTGACTGTTTACATATCCATTATGGTTTTAATTACCTATAACCATTCAATATACTAATTTATGGCCTTTTATTTTTAGTTTGGTGTGTGTGTGGGTTGATTTAAAATACAAACGACTAAAAGAACAGGAATGAAAATTCCTTTTAAATGGAACTTCAGTGTTGATTCACTTAATGTTCCATGATGGTAACACAAAGGATTATAATTAATAACATAATTATTTATATTTATATTATTTATGTATTATAATTAATAATGCAATTCTGAGGTATTACCTTCTTTATGCGCTAATAAAAGTTCAATTTTCTACTCAATTACTGAAATACCAAGTTTACTACCAGAGTATACTGTCACTACTGCCATAGTAAATTGTCACTACTTCATAATAAATTATTACTCCTGTAGGCAATGCTTTTTACCAGTCATCAACAATAGCTGCTGTTATTTTTTAATAAAAATTGATTCTGCACAACAGGAAAGTTTCTAATTACCAAAGTAAGAAATGAAAGAGTTAGACGATTCACATTCATAGCGTACCTAAGACAGCTTGTGACAGATTTAGGGAATTTCAACCCAATTTCACAATGCCAACCATAGGAATAAGCAAAACCACTTTTCTGTTGTTCTACTGGGAGGTTTGTGGAGAAAATATAATCCATTAGTTAAGATGAAAACAGTTAATATCTGAAGCCTTTTCACTGGCAAATTATAAGGCTACAGTATAAGGATTTAGGCAGAGTGTATATTATGTCTATGGATGCTTCTGAAAGTTTTTCTTTTTATATTGGACTAATGGAAACAGTGTTTATATCTTTTTAGGTCTTTTCTGGTGAATAGTGCACTATAAGTATTTTTGTCTCAAGAGTTTGGATTTTCACAATAAAAACATGCAAATATACGGGCACTCATTTACTCTTTCTCTTTAATCCCTGCATCTTTCATTGACAATGTGGATTTGGCTGAATGCTGATTTACAGATAGCAATCACTCTATTGACTATATTTATTGCTGAGAGGTCAAATAACACCACCTAGCTTTTATATAATAAATGTCTCTGGATGATACTGTTACAACTGGAATACCTACAAACAAACTCACATCTACTTTCACTCTGTCAAGCAGTCAATTTTCTCTGTCTGTTTTCATATCTTTCCACTTCTTCATTCCAATCTTCCCACATCTGTCTTCCTATCCACTCTTTTCTATTTTAACTTTTCATTTTGAACTCTTTTCATTAGTGGAATTTACCAAAAAGCCAATTTAGATTAGGAAATGAAGGTTAGGGTGCACTAATTATTAAGATTATGGAGTTATTAATGGTGAAGTAATTAGGAAATTGTAGAAGGCTACATAAATCAGCTGTATGTTGAAGATTTACATTGAAATGATGAAGTCTGCTTCATGCCAAGTTAATTTTTTCCAGACATTAGATAAAATATAAAAGATAAATTTACCCCATATCTACTATTTGCATCTATGAATATATATGACTTGTAGTTCTGTATCTTGAATTCTGAAAATTTCTTTAGCCCATTTGCCTACTTCCACAATTGCTCCAACTAATCAAAATGTAAATCCTCTAGGTAGCTTATTATGGCAGCTCTATATTTGATGGGAAAACTTAGATTTTTTGTTTTTACTAATATCTCTCTTTAGGACTCACTTCATAATTCTTCTGTGTATATCGATCTTCTACACTTAAACTTTGCAAATATTGTTTTTTATTTCATTTCAAAGCTCCTATTCAACCCTCACTTATGATCTATTCAAGAGGGAACAAAACCAGCCAAACTTTGTAGTATTGTTTGGAACATGATAGTTCCTGCTGTGAATATATCTGATGTAGTGATTTCCTCCATCTATTTTTAAAATTAAATAAAAATTACTATATTAACTTTTAATTTGTCCCTTGCCATATTGTCTCTCAGAATTCATTGTTTATAATAAATGAAAGGTTACTGAAAACCTTGTATTTACAAAAGCCCACAGTTTACCATTTGACCATTTAAAATTTTTGACTCTGTGATCATACTTAGAATTTTTTGATGAATCTTTTTATATACACGGTAGGAGTTATAGTTAACTCCAGCCACTTGTCTGATACCTATATTTAGCAACTAATTCCAAGTTAATTGTATGAGTCAGAAAGGTAATTAAAGACTGAGGAAGTACTGTATTTCCTAAACATCAAAAGGTGAAAGTTCAAAAAGTATCTTAAAAAAAGATAAGTGAAACAACACACTGTAAGAAAAGGCATACATATAGAAATTCTTTTAAGAATGTAAATTGATATGTTTTTAAATGTAATACTCATTTATACAGATAAATGCTACCACTTTAATGTTTTTGCTTTACTTATTTTTTTCTTTCTTTTCTTTCTTTCTTTTTTTGCTCCTAAGTGCTCATCCTGATTTTTAAATAGATTCTAAAACCCTCAAAGAGAGGGGTCAGTTTTGTTGTTGTTGTTGCTGTTGTTCTTTCATCTAAAATAGTGGCAGTATAGCAAAAAGGAACACAAAATTTGAGTAATAATTCCCTTTCCCTTAGTTCTAGATGTTTGCCCTTGGCTTGGCTATCTAATCTTAAGGACCGTAGTTTCCTCATCTGCAAAACTGGGGTAATAAAATCTATCTTGTAGCATTATTGTGAGCATTAGAAATGATGTTTGCAAAATGCCAATCAAGGATCAGGTATTCAAAAATAATAGTTTTTACTATATTGTAGTTGTCTGCAACTTCCCATAGAGATTTTTATATTTCCATACAATACGTATTCCAAGAGTCTCAAAATGATGGTTTTACTTCCTTCCATATCAAACTGTGGTAATAGAGTCAAGGGATCATAGGCTCACATTTCACTCATTTCTGTAAGCTAATAAGGAGTTGTAGATACTTATTACCATCTTGTGTAACACATTCATTTGTGTAATATTAACTTAAAAAACAGGAACCTGAAAAAATAACAAAAATAGTAACAAACAGGAAAACCAAACCAATAAACACAAAGTTTTCCATTTCTCACTCTGCAGGTTAGGCATTTTTTTTTTAATCAGAAACTAAGCATAGCTGTACTTGCATTTTGTACTTAGTACCCTTTTGATATAAATATCAAATAAGACACCTTTTAAATGCTGTTAATGTTAATTTTATTCAACAAAATGCAATAAAATATCATTACTAGATTTGAAATTAATTATAATATTTCATTGTATTTGTTATTTTCTGAAGAACACTAGTTCTGTGAAGTTTCTCTACTACTTTGAAATAACTGCATTTGCAAGCTTTTGTTTTATAGGTTTATTATTAATTGACATGTCTCCTATATGGTCTTCCAATTTCCAGTTACACATACCAAAAGAAAGAATCGGTTTCCAGAAGCACAGGACTTTGACTTTTGCAACATTTTCTACAAGGTGTCAAAACATTTCTATGTATGACTTGGCAAATTTTAAGTGGTTGATCTTATTTCCTACACTGCCAATTCTTAATTACAAAGTCCTTGCCACACTGTTTTGGCAACATGGGTCTACAGACTGAGAAATCAAGTGTAAAAAGACAGAACTATAGAAAAACAAGTTCTAAGAAGTATTCAAGGTAGACATGATGGCTTCAGAAATTTTTCCTTATTCCTATTTGTTGAAATTCTTTTGTAAAATCATTGTTTTATTCCAGGATGCAATTGCTGATCTTGTTATCAACATTTCAAGTTTATTTGTAACTGGTCTTTGAGCAACTATCTGGAAACTGACAGCAAGAAGTTAGAGACCACTCTCCTATTTCTGTCAAAAAACAAATTTGGAGGATCCCATCCCTTCCGTTTACAATAAATCTTTAATTTTCCATGAAAAGATATTATGTTGCAAAGCAAATACTGAAATTTAAAAATTGTTCCCATAAGAACCACAAAAGACCCCAAATTGCCAACGCAACCTTGAGAAAAAAGAACAAAGCTGAAGGTATCACCCTCCCAGACTTCAGACTATACTACAAAGCTAAAGTCATCAAAACAGCATTGTACTGGCACCAAAACAGACACATAGATCAATGGTACAGAATAGAAAGCCCAGAAATAAGTCCACACACCTATGGTCAATTAATCTATGACAAAGGAGGCAAGATTATACAATGGAGAAAAGACACTCTTCAACAAGTGGTTCTGGGAAAACTGGGCAATGAGATTAGAATACTCCCTCACACCATATACAAAAATAAAATCAAAATGGTTTAAATACCTAACTGTAAAACCTGAAACCATAAAACTCCTAGAAAAAAACACAGGCAGAACACTATTTGACATAAATCATAGCAATATTTTTTGGTTCTGTCTCCTAAGGCAAAAGAAATAAAAGCAAAAATAAACAAGTGGGTCCTAATTAAACTTAAAAGCTTCTGCACAGCAAAGGAAACCACCAACAAAATGAAAAGGCAACCTATGGAATGGGAGAAAATATTTGCAAATGATGTGGCCTACAAGAGGTTAATATCTAAAATATATAAATAGCTCATACAACTCAATATCAAAAAAAAACCCAATCAATAAATGGCAGAAGAATAGGCATTTATCCAGTGAAGACGTACAGATGGCTAACTAGCACATGAAAAGATGCTTAGCATTGCTAATTATTAGAGAAAGGCAATCAAAACTCCAATGAGATATCACCTCACACATGCCAGATGACTATCATCAAAAAATCTCCAAATAACAAATGTTGGAGAGGATGTGGATAAAAGGGAACCCTTGTATACTGTTGCTGGGAATGTAAAGTGGTATAACTACTACGGAAAACAGTATGAAGTTTCCTCAAAAAACTAAAAATAGAACTACCATATGATCCAGAAATTACACTCCTGGGCATATATCCAGAAAAAACGAAAACACTAATTCAAAAAGATATATGCACTCCAATGTTCACAGCAGCCACAATAGCCAAGACATAGAAGCAACCTGAGTGTCATCAACAGATAAATGTATAAAAAAGATGAGGTATATATACAGTGGAATAGGATTCAGCCACAAAAAGAGGGAAATTCTGCCATTTGTAGTAACATTGAAGGATCTAGACAATATTATGCTTAGTGAAATGTCAGAGTGACAAATACTGTATATCATTTATATGTGAAATCTAAAATAATACAAATGAATGTATATCCAAAACAGAAACAGACACACAAATATAGAAAACAAACTAGTGGTTACCAAAGGTGATAGAGAAAGAGGGAGGGACAAATTAATGGTATGGGATTAACAGGTACAAACTACTATGTATAAAATAGATAAGCAACGAGGATATACTGTATAGTACAAGAAATTATAGCGATTTTCTTGTAATAACCTATAATGGAGTACCACCTGCAAAAATACTAAATCACTATGTAGTTTACCTGAAACTAATATAATATTGTAAGTCTATACTTCAATAAAAAGAAATTAAACGTACCCTGAGAGAAATAAATAAATAAATAAATAAATAAATAAATAAATATTGCTGTCATAAGGGAAAAGTACCTATTAAGAGTTGAGGAAACACTAATGAAAGGGTTATATCCCATAAGGTAAGAATAAAAGAGGAGGTCACAATATTTATATTACCTTATTTATAAGAAATAGCTTTAGATGCAGACATTTATATATAGCTTTAATACCACCCTTATAGTTTAGAGGGTGTTGAGAATACATCTTTTTTGAATGATACTTTCTAAAGTAATTAATTTGTTCCTGCTACCTTTCATAGCATCCATGCCTCCCACAGCATAAAGTGCTCCCACAGTTGATTTTCTAGGCTTTGTCCGAGGGCTTTGCATCATGGGTCTTCTCTCAGGTAAGAGATGATACTTCATAGCTTCCATCAGGAGCTTCTGACACTCAAGATCACCAGTAAACATGGAACTGTTTTCAAGATCTGCCAGTAACTGAAAAGTAATGATGCATGTATATGAAGTAAAGATAAAACATTAGAAATAGCATTTTCATTTATATAACTTTGGAGAAAACTCAAGCTAATTCTAATGTATGTGTTATTATTTAATATTTTAAGTTACTTAGTAACATATTTTATCATTAAAAGCCTCATGGTAGTAGCTAATTTATTAATGCACATTTATTTGACATACTTTTCCTCTTTTGAGTATGTACATGTAATCTCCAGGAGTGAAAGTGAAAAAGCACTTATAAAATGTGCTACTGAAAGCAAAGTGAATGGCTGTGTCTGCACAGAGCAAGCATCTCCTGCCCCGCTAGAGAAGCAGTCACCTTTTTGGTTGATTTAGGGGAGATGGCACAAACATGCACAATTAAAATAATATCAGGACTTCACTGTTGGCGCAGTGGTTAAGAATCCATCTGCCTAATGCAGGGGACTTGGGTTCAAGTCCTGGTCCAGAAAGATCCCACATGCCAAAGAGCAACTAAGCCTGTTTGCCACAACTACTGAGCCTGCGCTCCTCAACAAAGGGAAGCCACCGCATTGAGAAACCCGTGCACCACAGTGAAGAATAGCCCCCATTCACCACAACTAGAGAAAGCCCATGCACGGCAATGAAGACCCAATGCAGCCCTAAATAAATTAATTAATTAAAAAATAATATCACCATGGGGGCTGCATTTTTATTATCAAATCAAAGCATGAAGCAGGTGCTTTTTATCTGTACATGCACATGTGTACACCAGTAAAGTACATGTATTAGTAACTAGGTAATTCATCATCAATAGTACATGAGATCAATCCTTTCTAACCATTATTGCCCGGCAGCTAATATGACACTAATTCAATGGGATAAAAGCTAGGTAAAGTATTCTTCTTGAGATGAGTTGAGGAGAAGTTAAGAGTCTTGTTCAGAATTTTCCAAGGGTCATTTAGATTGGTTCCTTGGAGTCTGGAGTCTACAGTATCATAGGAATTGACAGGAACAGCAAGAAGATTGTTGGAATGGACATACTAATCTTACCCCATAAAACTTCCCCCTGAAGTTTCCTGTTCTTCACTGGTTAACCTCAACCCTGTTCTCACCCCACTTTTTATCCCTGATGGATCACTGTTTTGACTTGGCTGATGAGACCCCAGGTATTTCCTTAATGCATACACTGTAGCAAATAGGTTTGAAAACTAGGCTATGTAATTTATTTTTCTTTCAAAAATATTCTTCAGACATTTATCACCAGTCTCTTCATGTATTTCATTTCTAGAATATTTGTATAAGATTACCCACTGCTACCATCATCAGGAAAAGTTCACACAATCCCACATTCTAGGCATACTCAGGAGTGGGAGGCCAAGGTACCACTGGTTGTGTGTTTCAGCTGGATTTTACATACTATTCCAATAAATTAAGAAAAGTCCAACTAAGCTTTTTGCTGAAAGAATGTCATATAGACTTAATAGCATTATAAAGTTAAGGGCTTCTGATCCTTTACACCAGTGTATTTCAAATTTTTGCATATCTAAGAATCATCTGGACAACTTGTTAAAATACAGAATCCTTGGCTTCAACCCAATAAATCGTTTCAGTTGGTCTGTGGTGGGGGCCTGAGAAACTGAGCTTCAAAGAAGCCCTGGCTTAAGAGTAAATATGTACTGGGAGTTCCAAAGATGGCAGAGAATAAAGAGTCTGAGCTCATCTCCTCTCCCAGGCACACAAAAATTACAACTATTTATAGGATAACTATTGATGAAAAAAACCAGAACCTACCAGAAAAGATCATCTACAGCTAAAGATGTAAAGAAGGAACCACAAGTTGGGTAGGAGGGGTAGTCACAATATAGTCAAGACCCATAATCCCAGTGTGGATGACCCACAAAGAGGAGAATAATTACAACTGCAGAGGTTCTCCCCAAAAAGCGAGGAGTCTAAGCCCCACATTGGGCTCCCTAGCCCAGGAGCCCTGCACCAGGAAGACAAGCAACCAGACTATTTGGCTTCAAAGGCCAGCGGGGCTTACATTCAGGAGACTCAGAGGGCTGTGGAAAATAGAGACTCCATATTTAGAGGACACACACAAAATCTCACATGCTCTGGGATCCAGGGCAGAAGCAGTAACTTGAAAGGAGACTGTGTCAGATCTACCTGCTGATCTTAGAGAGTCACCAGGAAAGGAAATAGGCAACCAGAGCTCACCCTGGAGTCAGACACTGGCAGCAGCCATTTGTGGGAGCTCATTCTTTCGTGTGGACACTGGTCCTGGTAAGGGCCATTTTGGAATCCTCCCTCTAGCTTATTAGCCTTAGGACCCAGACCTGCCCCCACCCAACAGCCTATAGGCACCAGTACTGGCATGCCTCAGGTGAAGTAGCTAACTGAGCAGGGACATAGCCCCACTCACCAGATGCGATATATATAGATATAGATATAGATAGATAGATATACACACACACACACACACACACACACACACACTCTATACAATGAAATACTACTCAGCCATAAAAAAGAATGAAAATTTGCCATTTGCAACCACAAGGAAGGTCCTGGAGGGTATTATCCTCAGAAATAAGTCAGGCAATGACAAAGACTGTATGTTATCACTTATATGTAGAATCTAAAAAAGTGATACAAACTAGTGAACACAGCAAAAAGGAAACAGACTCTACAAAAAATAAACACAAGAGAGGGTGTGGAGCAAAGAGAACCCTCCTACACTGTTGGTGGGAATGTATATTGGTGCAGTCACTATGGAGAACAGTATGGAGGTTCCTTAGAAAACTAAAAATAGAGTTATATGATCCAGCGATCCTACTCCCGGGCATATATCTGGAAAAGAAGAAAACTTTAATTTATAAAGTTACATGCACCCCAATGTTCATAGTAGCACTGTTTACAATAGCCAAGACATGGAAGCAATTTAAGTGTCCATGGACAGATGAATGGATAAAGAAGATGTGGTATATATATACAATGTAATATTACTCAGCCACTAAAAGTAATGAAATAATGCCATTTGCAGCAACATGGATGGACCTAGAGATTATCATACTAAGTGAAGTTAATCAGAGAAAAACAAATATCATATGATATCACTTATATGCAGAATCTAAAAAAAATGATACAAATGAACTAATTTACAAAACCGAAACAGACTCGGAGATGTAGAAAACAAACTTATGGTTATCAAAGGGGAAGGGGGGGAGGGATAATATAGGAGTTTGGGATTAACACATACATGCTACTAACTATAAAATAGATAAACAACAAGGACCTACTGTATAGCACAGGGAACTATAGGCAATATCTTGTAATAATCTATAATGGAAAAGAACCTGAAATAGAATATATATATATATAACTGGAACACTCTGCTATACACCTGAAACTAACATAACACTGTAAATCAGCTATACTTCAATTAAAAAAAAAAACCAGACTAACAGATATAGAGAACTAGTGGTTACCAGTGGGGAGAGGGAAGGGGGGAGAGGCAAGTTAGGGGTAGGAGATTAAGAGATGCAAACCACTATGTATGAAATAAATAAGCTATAAGGATATATTGTACTGCACAGGGAATATAGCCAATATTTTATAATAAATATAAATGGCATATAATCTATAAAAATTTTGAATTACTATGTTGTACCCCTGAAACTAATATAATATTGTAAATCAACTCTACCTCAACTAAAAATAAGAGTAAATATGTACTTCCATGGGATTTAATTAACAGCTAAAAGTAAAAAAAAAAAAAAAGTAGAGAAATCATCAGCAAATTAAAATCTATTTTTCAATGTTAACATTTAATTAGAAATTTTTTGCAAATTGATTAATTTTAACATTTATGAAGCTACGGATACATTAAGCCCAGAAAAGTCCTTCCTTCCAATGTGAATGATGTTTGAGGACTTTAGCTACAAGTTATATAGCATATGAAGTGTGCATATGTGCCTTATATTCATATATATATATGTATATATATAATATAAATGATATATACTACTGATCAGTTGGCTACGGAGAAATAATTTTGGTTATCACCAATGTTAGAATTATATAGTGAGACTGCACTCCAACCTCACTAAACTTTACATACTAAAATTCAGTATGAGGTGGGTCAATCCTGAGTTTTATCCAAGGGCGGGCATTTGTTTTTAGGATCATTTTTAGTACAGTCCTTCTGCATGCATGGTGAGGATGCCATTATAATGATGCTCCAGTGCATCTGAAGCAATTATAATATGGTTTCAGTCATAGTAGCTAATTACTCATGTTAGTTAGTAGGTATTATCCAGAATCTAACTCCTTCCTAGGGTCTCCTCTGGGATGCTACTGTAATGATTATTATCACCTTGCCTAAAAGATGGCAGGAAAAGAAAAAGAGTTAGGTTAGTCATTTTCCCTGCTTGTTACAAGTGCTGTTTGGTGAGAGAGGAAACTGAATCTAATGAGTATTCTGAAGTTTGGGGATCATTTGTAGATTTTTTCCTTAAACCTTTTTTCCTTTCTCTTCATCATTATTAATATTGTTAATTGAAGGCTGTACATGTCCTTCTGTGAAACAAATCCTGTACCAGAAATTCTCTGTATAAAATTAAAAAAAAAAAAGGAATGGCTTAATGCCTAGTTGTTGTTTAGAACTATAATTTACATTCCTTGGGTAAGTTTCCATACCTGTGGTGGAAGTAATGGCAGTCTGATGTAAGAAAGCAGCATTGCTAGGTCTTGTTGCCTAGCCTGCACATCATGCCTTACCCACTGCATTAGAGCGTGGAAAATAGTTTCTTCATCAGGAACATTAATGTCATCACTGCATAAAAGTTTTGAAATCTCATTAGCTGGAAGCAGGAGGAATTCTTGGTTCTTTATTACCTCGATGAAGTGTTCCTAGAAAAGAGAAGTCTTCTACTGAAACTTTGTACTTTAGAAACTTCTTAACAAAATAAGCTTACCAAAGCATTTCTTTTTGTTAAACTTCAGAAAAAGCCAGAGAGACAGATATATGCATTCATAGAAAATAGATGTTATTGCTGCCCGTGACAGGGTATTGGAGGAGCCTCTGAAGCTGAGGAACAAAATGCTTCCACTGGGAGTTGTTTATTAAACACGAGGAAAGGCCTTAACTACTTCATAGGCCACATGGGTAGTGTCTGAGTTGATGCCAGTGCTTTTCTCTCTCAGATTTTGTAGGTGACAACAGTTTATAACTCCAGAGCTGACTGATGTCAAGTTGGCCTTTAGCCAAAAACCTGAAGAGAAATGCTAAAAATTTTCAAGGTGGAGGTTATCTTGAAGGCCTGGTAGAGGCAGATTTGGCTGTGCATTTGATGGGGCAACATACTGAATTCATTTGAGATGAGAAAAAGAGACTGATTAAAAACTTCTTTCTCTTGTAAAAAAGCACAATCTTCTATTAACCAAGGCAAAGTTATTTTACAATGGATAAACATCTACAGAGTCAGGTTAATCTAAAAGTGACTCCTTTGGAGTTATTTTTTGAGGGGGAGTGGGGCTATCTCTCAATTTTTATGTTTTATAACTTGATTCTCTCTTCTGTCGTTTGTGTTGTATTTTTGTCAAGTATCAAATTTCAGGCAGCTGTGTTTCAATTTTTTTCATCAAAACACCACTATATTTTTCCTATTTATAATGTTATATATTTTCTTTGACAACACAATTTTCATTTCCAACATTTTTCATAGTAAAGATCTTAAGATTTAAATGCAATAAAATATACTTCTGAAATTGATATAAGCAAGTCTAGTTGGTAATTTATGTTGCCCAATAAATAGATATTCTGGAAGCAGCTTAAGACAGCCTCTGTATAACTGGGGGATCTGGATAAATCAAATCACTCTCTCAACTCCACTCTGAGTTTAGCCGTTGTAGGAGGCAAGACTTCTGCCAATGAACCACCAGTGCCCTTGAGTTTAGTCATTGTGGGACTGAGCTAACCTAAGAGCAAAATTATCCATACAAGAATCATCAAGTTTGATAGACCCATCAGGAAGCTCTGATACCATAAATTCCAAGTTAACTTGCCTATTTAGACAAAGAGCCCTCTTGTGACTAATGCAAGTAATTGAGAGAGAACTGCTGCTTTTACTATAGCAGATGTTCCTTGTTGAAAACCCTCTCATCTATAGCAAAATGGTGGAGCTAGTACTAAAACTAAAAATACATTACAATTGTACAGCACTTCACACTTTACAGATTTCTTTCACAAACTTTAAGTCATCACCAATGCAATCTTGTGGGAGGTGGAATTATTCTGATGAGAAAACAGGCTATGTGAATTGTTTGATCTCTTGTGCAGTAAATGGCTAAGTATGAACTCACACCTATGCCTTTAGGTCTACTTCATTTTGTTCAATACTTCAACTGCCTTTCATAAATGACATAATTTTTATGAAAGGGTTAAGAAAAAGATAAAACACTCTAAAGCTTATGGTTACCCATTACTGGTAGTGTATGTAAACTTTGAAACTGTGTAAATATTATGGAAGACCCCATATCTCATTCTCTCATTCTTCTTTCTATCCACTCTCCAACGAAAGAAAAAAAAAAAAAAACACAAGAGTGTGAGAGACAGTGCCCTTGGTTTAGTATTCATTTTTAAAATCCACACTTACATTGTTGCAAAATGTATTCAATGAATATAGCATATTTGCTGAATGTTTCATCGATGCAGACTACTATTTATATAATTGTGATGGTTAATTTTATGTGAACTTGACTGAGCCATGGAATGTCCAGACTTTTGGCCAAACATTATTCTGAGTGTGTCTGTGAGGGTATTTCTGGATGAGGCCCACTCACATTAGAAAGGGCAATCTGTTTTACTCAGTCTATGATTCAAATGACTGTAACTGAATCCTTAGAGTTTAGCATTATTCTTAGAGATTAAAATTATTTGCATTTTTATATTATCAGTACAGTATTATAAAAGCATTATTTTAGCAAGATCTTGACATCTTTTGCTGCATTTGTAATATATACTAAAATAACTAAAGAGGGATTAAAGGAGATAACAGTATTGCATTTTTCTGCACATCCTGCTTTAACACTCAGTTTCAGTCACATAATAGGAAAAGGAAGACAAGTTCATTTTGAGCAACAAAAATAACTCAAGCTGTTTATCAGAATGTGTTTTGTCTGCAAGAGTAAGATACCAGACAGGAAACTGTTAATAGTTAGTTCAAGAATTTAAGTAATTTAACAGGAAGTTTTCATGTTTGGCATTTGTGGTAGGATTAACCTTTGAACTGCTGTTCCTATAGATTATATAGCATCTATATTTAGGACATAGGAATATAAATAGCATAATTAAATGACATGTTAAAATGTCAATCTATTATAATATGATTCGCCATATAATGGTATTGTTTCAGAAATATGTTTAAAACTTCAAATTTTGAACAATGACCAAGGGTGGGAAGAAGAGAGGAGAAGTTTCACAAGAACTTTTTAGAGAATTTAAATATTATAAGTTTGAAAATTTTAAGGTCTGTATGAAACTCTAGAAATATTTTTTTTAATTATATGCATCTCAATTCTAAAATGTACTGTTAATTTTATTGTTTTTAGTTGTGATTATTGTTCATTTTTATGTATTTGCCTTTATTTTTGAATCTTAAATAAAGGTTGTTATTTTCTTAGCTTGAAATTTTATCTTTTAATTTGGTTTCTCAGAAAGATCCATCTCTTGTGTTGTTCCCTGCTTCAGAGGTTAAAAAGTTCATTTTTTTCTTTGTATAAAGGAATTATTAGCATGAATGGTAAGGATTTATTTAATATCCTCTGTCTACTTTTACTTGCCTCCCTACAATCTATATTTCATGTCACTCTCACTTGACTGAATAAAGATAGTCTTATCCCATGCAACTTTTAAAGAATTAACACATCAAATATGTTCATTTAATTTATTATAATTACTAGCAGAATTGAGAGGGATTTTAAGTTAATTAAAGAATTGAGTTGTTTTCACCGAAATAACATGTTTTCATTAAGAAATAAAAATTCCATTCAATAGAATTGTCTGATTTACTAATTTTGATAGTTCTTAAGCTCTTCCAGTTAATAGTGATCCAATAATATTACTTTTTTACTTATTGAATGATGCCTATTGGGTTAGCCAAAAAGTTCGTTCAGGTTTTTCCATAACATCGTATGAAAAACCCGAACAAACCTTTAGGCCAACCCGATAAATTTCATTAGAAATAATAATTTGTACAACTTTATGAAGTAAAGTTCTAATAGTACAAAAACATCAGGGAAATTATGTTTTCTTGTTACTGTGGATTCTACTTGAAATATGCATTTGTCCAGTTTAATTGTTGGCAATATTTTCATTTCTCCAAGCTCTGAGATTTAATTAAATCATTTTAGTTTGAAAAATGTGAAATTTGCTTGTGTACAGCTCAACCAGACAAATATTTGTATCTAATATCTATTTTGTGCAAGTCATTTGAAAATTATGTAAATTTATATTGCTTTTTAATTTTATCCCAACATTATAATCTTTACCTTGGAATGGTTCTACACACACAAACACACACACACAAACACATATCTGTAAACATATAATTAGTTTAGACACTGTGTTAATATATTATCACTATAAGTTAACATGAAGCAATTGATTTTACCATTGTGTATTTATGTGCCACACTCAGGAGCTCTGTACAGCCCTGGGCATCTGCAAACGATCGAATCCCTAAGCAGTTTGAAGGGTGGAGTTGTTTTATAAGAAAATTGGAGCAGACTTCAATGACTTGAGTCAGCTGCAGAAGACAAGCTGCAGCCAGCAAATTTTCAATAGTATCTTCTTTCAATTGCAGGACACCTAAATGGTTTGAAAAAGTAAAGAATTATTATATATTCCATAAAGTAAGACACAAATATGATAGATAGCTAAAATTTTCAATTTCTTTAATTAATAGGGCTATTTTTTCTAGTGTACAGTAACTATTCAAGGAATACCTTTTGAGGTGAATATATGCAAGTGAGTATGTACAAACACTAATAAGATGGCTGAAGGGAGCCATACTAGATTATCAAAAACAACTGGAGCAAATGAACAGTGAGTACCACCATTGCAACAAAAAGCAATTTCTTGTTTCTTTATCATCTTAGACCTGCATCTAAATCTAATACTAAAAACTGTCTACATTATGACTCAAGAAGCATTATGTCATACTGTATAAGGATTGTACAATGGGCAATACAGGTACCTGTCATTTGTGTGGAAAAATGTCTGGGTAAATAACATTAAGCTTATATGTCCATATTTTTGCATCTGTATTTATTAGCTGATAAGGATGACTTTGCCCAAATATTACACCTGGAATTAATGCCCAGCACTGTCTTAAAAGAAAGAAAATGTTGCCAAGAGTCCTCAGCTAAAGAATTGTTTATATGATTATTTTCTTAGGTATAAAAAACAGATTCTGTTTAAAAATATCTGTAAAGATTTTTAAAAACCAAGATCAGAGCAATTTAAGCTGTTTCCTTTATATTGATATATCTGTACTATTTTTGAAGCAAGAATTATTGATGAATTAGTGCAAATGTTGTAAGTTATTTTGATAAGATATATTCCTATATTTCTGTTTTAGCCAAGCTATAGGGAAGTTATAAAGAATGATATTTCATATGGATTGTATAAACTATAAAGTATTATTTTATAATTTTGTTTTGTAAAATACCTTAATATGAATTCTATCTGATTGCATAACCATAAAAATGAATAATAAAAACTGTAAGCTGCTATGTATTCGGTTCAACCTCTAAAATGTGTTGTAAAGGGATCCAGCCCATTGGCAAACTTTCTTGCATTGTTTCTTATCCTGGATTTTGAAAGGAGAGCCCTGCCTATATTTTATGAAACTCAGAGAAGTATGAACTATTCTCAGATTCATCTGTTGTAAACATTGAAACTTGCCCTGGTTATTAAGAATAACATTTATTTCTCAATGAATGAAACAATAAAACTCATAGAAGAAAACATAGCATAAAAGCTCCTTGGGTCTTGGCAATAAGTTCATGGGTAAGACACCAAAAGCACAGTGAACAAAAGCTAAAATAAACAAGTGGGACTACATCAAACTAAAGATCTTCTCCACAGCAAAGGAAGTAAAAAATAGAGATGGAAACCTACAGAATGAGAGAAAATATCTGCAAACCTTATACATGTTAAGGGTTTAATATCCAAAATGTATAAAGGACTCATACAACTCAATAACACAAAAGCAAATAATCCAATTAAAAATGGTCAAAAAACGTGGATAGAATTTTTTTTTCCAAAGAAGACATAAAAATGATGAATAGGTATGTTAAATGGTGCTCAGCAGCACTACTCATCAGGGAAATGCATATAAAAACCACAATGAGATAGCTCATACTTGTTAGGATGGCTATTATAAAAAAGAGAAGAGATAGTCAATGTTAGTGAGGCTTTGGAGAAAAGGGAACTTTTGTGCACTTTTGGTGAAAATGTAAATTGGTTCAGCCATTAAGAAAAGCAGTATGAAGGCTCCTAAAAAATAAAAAAAATATAGAACTACCATGTGATCCAGCAATCTCACTCCAAAGGAAATGAAAACAAGATCTTAAAGAGATAGCTCCTCTCCCTTGCTTATTGCAGCATTATTCACATGATATGGACACAATTTAAATGTTCTTTGACACATGAATGGATAAATAAAATGTGATATACACACACACAATGGAATACTATTCAACCATGAGAAAGATGGAAATCCTGCCATTTGTAACAACATGGGTGAACCTGGAGGGCATTATGCTAACTGAACTAAGGTAGACAGAGAAAGACAAACACTGTATAGGATCACTTGTATGTGGAATAGGGGCGGGAAAGGGAAGATAGAGAAATGTAGATCGAAGGGTGAAAACTTTCAGTTATAAGAAGTTCTCAGGATAAGAAGTACAGCATGGTGACTCTAGTTAACAATACGGTATTGGGTACTGCATACTTGAAAGCTGCTGAGAGTGTATCTTAAGCAGTATCACCAAAAAAAAGAGTTATCTATATGAGATGATGTGTGAATTAATTACCTTGATCTTGGTAATCATTCATATATATATACATATATATATATATCTGTGTGTGTGTATATTTATATATACACACATATATATGTGTATATACATGATATATATTCATCAAGTTGTGTACTTTAAATATCTACAATTATATTTGTCAATTATTCCTTAATAAAGTTGGAATGAATGAATAAATAAATAAATAAATATTTCTTGGCCCCCAAACTCATCCTGTTACCTTTGTTAGATAGTTTGATTAAATATGACTTTATTATTTCGAAAGAAGAGACTAAATCTATAGAGTTAGAATATCCCACTTCCACTCTCATTTTTACAAACAAGAATGTACCCACACCTCTCAAGAGAGAAAGAGAGACATGCTCTTGTAGCTTTGTGTTAAAATAGCTCTATTTTCTCATGGTCAAAAATTTTATTGTATATTATTTACCTCTTGCTCTTTTATATTACTGTATTTAAATACTGATTCTGCCACTTACTACTTTAGGAAATTTACTTAACTGGTTTATCCTTCAATTTTCTCACTTGCAGAGTCATAATAATAATAATGTGGGTTATATAATATAGAGTTACTGTGAGGATTGAATGAGTTAATACATGCCAAGCACTTACCGGTGTAAGCATACTGCACCAAGGAATTAAGTGCATTAGGATCGACTCCTTCCATCCTGACCTCTTCTTGTTTGGCTTCAAGCACATCATTAGTAAACATTGCAGCAAAATAATCAGACACTGCACTGAGAACCAACCTGGAATTAGGAATGTTTCATAGGAAATTAAATCAGTCCATAATCTCACTGAAAAACATGAAATATAGTTGGTAAGTTTTTAACACTGATGAGTACGTTTTCTGCATAAATCTTTCATAGTTCAGTAAAGTGTAGTGAAATTAGAAAGGTAAATTAAGTAAGTTGATTTTGTTTAGACAATTTGTGCTGTTTCTCTTCATCAATTTCTCTAAAGTTTGGCTCTTCTAAATATCACACAGGGAAACAGATCATATAGGCTAGTGCTTTTTCAATATAAAAACATAAAAATCTATTTTCCTCAATGCTCCAATTCGTAATCAATGGACTGATTCTTTCTCATTCATGCTAGCTATAGTCATTAAATGATCTGTCTGCTTAAGGATACTTACCGATGGGCTGGGATTCTGAGGTGTCCGGCAATGAGTAGCACATCACACAATTGTTTCTCTTTCAGGTAGTTCTCCATTTTATGAAGAGTTTGTTCCGCATGGTTTACAGCATGGAAGTGCTCCTCAGATCTGCTAACATTCATTTCTTCAGGATGCTGTGTATCTAATCTAAAAGGGGGATGAGTGTGAGAATATATTTTTTCTCCTAGTGGGTGTGCAAAAATCCAGTAGAAATTTAGGCACATCTACTTCTAAAAGAAATAAATAGAATTAAAGCAAACTTAAAATTTGCCCACCAATCCTAAATATTTCGCTATTATTGCTCCCTAACCTCCATTAAAGTGAGGTGTCATGATTACTATTTATATCTGGAATGTAACCATAGATGTGACTATGCATGGTTCAATGGCAGGGCTAGTGCTAATTGTTATATGCACAAACATAAACTTCAAGATACAAGCCTCTTTCTTTGATTTTTATTAGCATCACAATTATGCCATTTGGCATGAAATTGTAGGCATGATTCAAAATACTTTTCAAATTTGATTATATTCTGAAGCTTCTCCATGGAGTACTTATTACACATCAGAGATATTTCTCGAAGAATTTCAAGGCCGAGACTTCCACAACATTGTTTACAATATGTCATTCCCATCAAGAAAATAAACATATTTCCATCTTTTATTTTTTTTCAGCTTTACTGAGATATAATTGACATACTACATTAAGTTTTAGATGTACAATGTGATTATTTGATATACATATATATTGTGAAAGGATTACCACAGTAAGGTTAGTTAAAGTATCCATCATCTTACATAGTTACCATTTTGTGTGTGTGTGGTGAGAATATTTAAGATCTACCCTCTTAGCAATTTTCAAGTATACAACACAGTATTGTTAACTATAGTCACCATGATGTATATTAGATCCTCAGAACTCATTTATCTTCTAACTGGAAGTTTGTACCCTTTGACTGTTTAGGCAAAGATGATGACTGTTGAATCTGCAATAATGAAAGCTGTTTACATGTCTTTTCAACCTCATACAATGGTGGAATTTAAGTACTAACACAAGCACGTAGAGGTTTACAGTGAGTAGAAGCTTAAAATTTTGATGGTAAGATGAACATACTTTTCTTGCTATGATTCTAGCTTCCAGGCATCATTTTCCAACACCAGTTAAGATTAATTTTAGGTCCCTCCCACAATTTAGGCTGTATTTCTTTGAAGACAATTGGCCCAGGGTGACATTACTCTCTTTTTGTCTGTGTAATTCAAATAAATGTTTCATCTGCAAATCTTCTTAACCTTTAAAGATTATTTTGGACATTCTGTCACAATACTGTATGGACAATCAGGGTAATAGGATATGAATATCCTTAAAAATTGCTTATTTTTTTAAAAAAGGAACAATCCCTTGGCACCATAGAATGGAAGGAATTCAGGTTTCACTTATCCTAATCTTTCCTCTGTTCAAGAAATGGTTTGATTCACATTGAGTCAATCAAACATTCAATATCTAATTATCTTAGCTGTCCTTGTGTATACTCCAGCATGTATCAGAGATGGGCATATTCTAAAGGAGGAATATGCTTTGGGAAGTTCTTGCTGGGAAATATTTCTTTTTCATTTCCTATGTGGATGCCTGTGTGTGTGTGTGTATGTGTGTGTGTGAAAGAGAGAGAGAGAGAGAGATTTCCCTGGCAAGGACTTCCACTACTATATTGAGTAGAATTGGCACAAGTGGGCATGCTTGTCTTATTCCTCATCTTATAGGAAAACATTTCAGTAACCATTGATATGGTGATTTTTACAATGGCCTTTATTATGTTGTGGTAGCTTCCCTCTTTTTTGTAGTTTGTTGAATTTTTTTTTAATAATGAAAGGGTATTTAATTTTGTAAAATGCTTTCTCTGCATCAGTTGAGATGATTGTTTTTTCCTATGTTATGTTAATTATAGGGTATTGCATCGATTGATTTTCATATGTTGAAACAACCTCACATTGCAGGAATAAATCCCACTTTATCATGGCTTATAGTCCATTTAATGTGCTACTGAATTCTGTTTGCTAGTGTTCTGTTGAAGATTTTTGCATCTATATTCATAAGAAATATTTGTCTGCAGATTTCTTTTCTTGTAGTGTTTGTCTAGTTTTGGAATCAGGGTAATGGTGACCTCATGGAATGAGTTTGGAAGTGCTCCCACCTCTTCAATATTTTGAAAGAGTTTGAGGAGGATTATTATTAATTCCCCTTCAAATATTTTGTAGAATTCACCAGTGAAGCCATGTTGGTTCAGGCCTCTTCTTTGTTGGGAGGTTTTTTGATTACTGATCCAATCACTTTTTACTAGTTACAAGTTGGTTCATATTTTCTTTTCCTTCATGATTCATTCTTGTGAGGTTGTGTGTTTCTAGGAATTTGTCCACTTCATTTAGTTATCCCAAAGCTGGCATACAGTTGCTCATAGTAATTACAATGTTTTTGTTTTTTAATTTTTGATTTTAGCTACTTGAGTCTTCTCTCTTTTCCTCCTCATGCAGCTTAAGGTTTGCCAATTTTGTTGATGCCTTCAAATAACTAACTATTGGTTTCATTAGTTTTCTCTATTTTTTAATTCTTGATTTTGTTTATTTCTGTGTCAAAATTTTTTGTTTATTTCTGTGTCAATATTTCTTATTCCCTTCCTTCTATATCAATTTAGTTTTATTTTTTGCTATACAGTAGATTCTTATTATCTATTTTATGTACATTAGTGTGAATATGTCAATCCCAATCTCCCAATTTATCCCTTCCCCCGCCTTTCTCACTTGGAAACCATAAGTTTGTTTTCTACATCTGTGACTATTTCTGTTTTGTAGATAAGCTTATTTGTACCTTTTTTTTTTAGATTCCACATAGAAGTGATATCATATGATATTTGTCTTTCTATGTCTGACTTACTTCACTCAGTATGACAATCTCTAGGTCCATCCATGTTGCTGCAAATGGCATTATTTTGTTCTTTTTTATGGCTGAGTAATATTCCATTGTATATATGTACCACATCTTCTTTATCCATTCCTCTGTTGATGGACATTTAGGTTGCTTCTATGTCCTGGCTATTGTAAATAGTTCAGCAATGAACACTGGGGTGCATGTATATTTTCAAATTATGGTTTTCTCCAGATATATGTCCAGGAGTGGGATTGCTGGATCATATGGTAGCTCTATTTTTAGTTTTTTAAAGAACCTCCATACTGTTCTCCATAGTGGCTGAGGAATGAAGTTAGCTTTTCGATTTGACATCCTTTATCTTTTTTTTTTTTTTTTTGCAGTACGCAGGCCTCTCACTGTTGTGGCCTCTCCCACTGTGGAGCACAGGCTGCGGACATGCAGGCTCAGCGGCCATGGCTCACAGGCCTAGCTTCTCCGCAGCATGTGGGATCTTCCCCGACCGGGGCACGAACCCGTGTCCCCTGCACTGGCAGGCGGACTCTCAACCACTGCACCACCAGGGAAGCCCTCCTTTATCTTTTTTAATGTAAACATGTATAGCTAAAAATTACCTGCTTAGCTCTGCTTTTGCTGCTTATGATAAGCTTTGGTATTTTGATACATCTTTTCAACTTGAAGGACTCCCTTTAACATATCTTGTTGTGAAGGTCTAGTTGTAATAAACTTTCTCAATATTTGCTTATCTGCAAATATATTAATTTATCCCTCATTTTTGAAGGACTGTTTTTACAGATATAGAATTCTCGTTTGATATTTTTTTTCTTTCAGTACTTTTTTCTTTTTATTTTTTTGGTATGCGGGCCTCTCACTGTTGTGGCCTCTCCCGTTGCAGAGCACAGGCTCCGGATGTGCAGGCTCGGCAGCCATGGCTCACGGGCCCAGCCACTCCACGGCATGTGGGATCTTCCCAGACTGGAGCATGAACCCACGTCCCCTGCATCAGCAGGCGGACTCTCAACCACTGTGCCACCAGGGAAGCCCTCTTTCAGTACTTTAAATAGAGTCAGCCCTCCATATCCCTGGGTTCCACATGTTGAACCCATCCACAGATTTTTGTATCTGTGGTGGGTCCTGGAACGAATTCCCCATGGATACTGAAGGACAAATGTATATCATCCCACTGCCTTCTGTCTTGCAAGGTTTCTGATCAGAAAATTATTGATAATTTTATTGATGATTCCCTGCATGTGTTGAGTCATTTCTTTTCTGCTGCTTTCAAAACTGATCTTTTACTTTCAACAGTTTCATTACAATGTGTTTGTGTCTCTTTGAGTTTATCCTATTTGAAGTTCATTTAGCTACCTGTATTTTAAATCTATATCCCTCCTCAAATTTGGAGATTTCTTTACCGTGATTTCTTCAAAGAAGGTGTCTGATCCTTTTCTCTCTCTTCTCTTTCTGGGATTTCAGTTATGCATATATTGGTCTGTTTGATGATGGCTCTTAAGTCTCTAAGGCTCCATTCACTGTTTTACATTCTTTTTTCTTTGTGTTCTAGATTTGAAAATTTCATATAACTTGTCTTCAAATTCACAGGTTTTTTCCTGCTGGTTCAAGTCTGCTATTGAAGCCCTCTAGTAAATTCTTCAATTTAGTATTGTATTTTTCAGGTCCAGAATTTCTGTTTGCTTCTTTTTTGTAATTTCTATCTCTTTCTTGATATTCTTATTTTGTTCATATGTTGCTTTCCTGATTTCTTTTAGTTCTTTTTCTGTGTTTTCCTTTAGCTCTTTGAGGGTATCTAAGAAAGTTGTTTAAGTTATTTGTCTAGAAATTTTAAAATCTGTTGTTCTTTAGGGTCAGTTTCCTGATATTTATTTTGTCCCTTTTGAATGAGCCATGTTTCCTTGTTTCCTTGTGATCTTTTGATAAAATTGGGTATTTGGAGAAACAGTCACTTTTCCTAATCTTTGCATACTGGCTCTGTGTGAGGGAAGTATTTCACTAATCAGCCCAACGTGAAAGTTGAGTTCTCAGGACTTTTCTGAGAATGCATCTCTGTGGACTTGCATGTGTGCTTTTTTATTCCAATCTCACATATACACACTTGCTTATACATATCTTAATTTCTCTAAGTCTCACCTCTGCTTCTTTGTCAGACCTTAGATATTCTTTTGTATACCTTTGCCTATAATCGCTTGCCCCCAGGTATCCATGGGTCTGTAGTCCTGCAATTCTCATGTGCTCTTGTACCTGCCACTACTTTTTGTGGCTTCCAACTTGGCATCCAAACCATACTGCTATTCTCATCTGATCATTGAGTTAGGCAAAACTGAAATTAGTTTGTTGCATAGCCTACAGATAGACCAGAATGTGGCCAAAATTTCCACTCATTTCTTGTATCTTGAGGGGGAAATCAAGAAATAAGTTGCCTTCTTCCAATTATGCTGTTCTACCCTGGTATAAGAGCAAGCATAAATGCCATGAAATTTCTATTGATTTGAATGTGACCTTTTCTTGATGAGACATTTACTTGGCTGCTGTATATCCTTTATTTGCTTGCAGAGCTCCCATGAAGCTTTTTAAATCAATCTGTAGTTGCTTACTTGATATTTCCATAGAGGACAAGGGTCTGGAGCTTCTTAATCCACCATTGTGCTGAAATCACAGAAGTTACTGCAGTCTGATTTTAGTTAATTTTAAGGAGAATACTTGAGTTTCTTATGTTTTTCTGAGTAGTAGTGAAACAGATATCAGAACAATAAGCCTTTAAGAGTGCTTTTGCTGCAAAACTCTTTTGTAAAAAATTTACTTTGAGAAAAAATGGAAGGAATTATCTTAAAAAATTGGTGTCGTTAACTTTGGAGGTCACTTTGGAAGGCAATTTGGAAATATACTTAAAAAATTAAAATATAAATACTTTGTAAAGACATTCTTGGCAAACCTCTGAGTTTGAAGTTGAAAATCTGAATGCAGTTATTTTAGAGAATGTGCCTTTTAACTTAGTTCAAATGTTGTAAATACACAGAATGACATGCTGCTAACATAGAGAGCATAACTTCATATTTAGACATTTCTCAAATAGCTTCATATTTTTTTCTGTTTTTCTTTTGTAAATTCCAGTTTTCAAGTTAGCCATGGAGGTTAAATGGAAACTTAGCCTTCTTCTAATGGTGTTAACTTAGTTCCCAAAGCTCATTATAGAAAAGAGCATTTTCTTACTGAGGGAATGTAAAACTACACAGAAAATTAATTTCTATTTTTTTGTATATGGTGATGCTGGACCATATGAAAGATTGCTCTCTTCAATCCAAGGGACAAGCTTATGGCTTAAATAAAATTTTTGTAGTGACTCTCCTTTGGAGAGCTGTTAAAGCTTCATCCATGTGCTTTTCCTGGCAAATAGAAGGCACTCAGTAAATGTCTGATTAAGGTATTAATTTATGCACATTTTTAATGCTATTGTAGCTTGAACTTTACTACATTTGGAGTCTTGGAAGTGTATGAATTAAATCTCAGAAGCAAATCACAAACTTAGAGCTTCTTCTTGCTAAGATAGCTATTCAGATAATATAAACTTGCAATCATGCAGATAATATAATGATCTGAGTGGCATAAATTAAGCCAACATTCTAAACCTATAGTAGGTAGAAATTTTTCTCTGAAGAAATGATGTATTCTTTTGTGTGAAATAAATATTTTAATATATCATATGGGATTATATATTAAGATATCATCTGTTGTAAATGACTGAAATTGTTATTTGAAAGGAAATATTATATATGGATAATATAAAGCAAATGCCTGCAATGTTTCCATTAAAACCAAAACATTTTGCCGTTTATGAAGGCTTATCAGTTATTAATGTTGGGGATAATATATTTTAAAATTTTGTTGTTACTTAATTATGATAAATGATGATGGCATCAAAGTTGAAATCACTTTCATCTAGGACTCTAAAATTTATTTGCTCTTGGAATTTTAGCCTCCAGAATTGTTAGAAAGTACGTTTATATTGTTTAAGTAATCAAGTCTGTGCTATTTCATTATGGCAGTCCTAGAAAACTAATGTAAGCTATATATAAAATTAAATATGATAAGGTCAGGTAATTTTTTCCATTAGTTTTATAAGCATTTACTGAAAGCAACTATATATATTTACCAATAATAAATGACAAAATCTCGAGATGTCAAAAACATTAAATATTGCATTAATTGCATTTTTAAAATTAATAAAATTTGAGAGGAGACAGTGTGGTGTAGTTATTAAGAACTTAGGCTTTTTACTCAAATGCTTAATTTCCATTCTGACACTTAATTAAGTGACTTTAAAAAATTTGCTTATCTTCCCTAATACTTAAATCCTCTCATCAGTAAACTTGTGCCAATTCCAAAGAGGTTTTTCTGAACACAACAGGAAATACTCATTAAATATTAGCTATCCTAGTCACTAAAAACACCAGCACAAACACCACTGTCATCATTGTAATCTCATCATCATAATCACCATTTTGGGTTGCCACAATCAGTGAAAGTGGCAGAAAAAAATACAGGGTAGCCTTAGAAGTATACAAAAAGAATACAGGTGAGCTTAGCTTTGAAGGATGGACATGGCCTGGATGAGCAGAAAAGAGTGGAAAAGGTATTTGAAGAATGGAGAACAAGGTGAACAAAAGTTTGTAATTGTTGTAACTGCTGTTATTTTTCCCCAGCTAGATTTCTCATAACATGTTAGACGGAATGTAGAAGTAGCAAAGTAGAATTTAGACTAGGAACAGAGGTTAAACACCAGGAAAATCATAGATCTTTTATGAAACCTGGTGTGGGCAGTGAAAACTGAGAAAAGGGAAATCTGCAGTCAGGAACTGAGTCAATAGGAAGGAGTTGCTCCGAATGAGTTAGTCTGAAGGGCAGTCCTAGATTATACCTGATAGTGACTTGACAAAGAAGCAAAGAGAGTAAAAGTATTTAGCATTTGGTTGCAGTGAGACCCCATTTGAAGGTCTTCCCTGAGTGAAATAATGGCAATTCTGAGCCAGATGCCTGGCAGCAGAAAAGTGCACAGCATGTTCAGCATCTGCATTTGACTATCTTCATTGGGGTATACAGATTACATGTGGAACAAAAGTGAAAGCAATAAGTAGCATTCACAGATTTAATGAACTACAGCAAGAACAAGAAAGAGAATAATATAGAATTGTGATTTAAACAGCAGCAGGGTCAAGAGAAGTTGGTGGTCTTTTTACTTCTTTGTTGTGTGTTATTTGGGGGAAAGTTATTTAACTGAAGGGAACATAATGTTTTTTTCTTATTTATATTTTTTTGGTTACACCATGCTGGCCAAAAGGTACCTGAAAAGAGGTGACAAACCAGAATGATGAGACATTCACACAATCTATGCATACATGATAGTCCCTTAGATGTGAAGATTGATGTGTGAAGTTTGTTTGAGGCTGGTGAAAGACTTTTATGTAGCAATTGCTAATGCTTTGGGGTTTCCAATGGGAACAGTGGGTGAGGCAAGGGAAAATAGACAGTCTCCCAACCAGTTTTTAATATGGTATTAAAATGTTCGCTTATTTATTGTTTTAATATGGTTTTCTAAAGACTGTTGATAGTATTTTGTTACAATGTTACTGTAACAGAGAAGAAAAAACCTGAAATATATATAATAGCCCATTCTCAAGGCTCCGCCTTCCAGGCTTGACCTTTAAATCTATAACACATTTCATTCATATAGAGGTAAAAAGTTGTGGAACAGAGAATAACATTTGTCTTGTTGGAGGTTTACAGGAACATTGTGACCTGACCTACACGGGGGACAGCTGCAAGAACAAAGGATTCTGACAACAGAAGTTTGCAACAACCAGCCACCTCCGCCCCACCCCTTTTCGTATTAATAAGGAAGTCTGAGTTCTAACTTGGGGAAGGTGGTTCTTTGGGACACTAGTCCACCATCTTTTCAGTCTGCTGGCTTTCTGAATATAGTTGATATTCCTTGCCCCAAAACTTCGTCTCTCGATTTACTGGCCTGCTGTGAGGGAGCAATATGAGCTTGGACTTAGTAACATTACTATTCTTCATTTGTTTTATAAGATTCATGAAATTTGTGAGTGACTTATGTTAAATACAGAGGTCAGATTTCTGCATCAATGATAGAATTCTTTTAATAAGGCATATTTTTTAAAATATAAAAATATTTTATCATGAATGATCCTATCTTAGAAAATATACTAATTTTCTTATAAGAATTACATTTGTAATTCTACCTAAGTTTTTTATATTGTAAATGAATATATTTCTATTCAAAATAACAATTTCAATCTACTAATGGAAAATGAACAATTATAGAATGCTGAATAATAAGTTATGAAATCTGGTATAATCATTTGCAAGTAAAGCAGCCAAGTCACTCACTAAGTATTGGTACATGTTGACTCAAGATTCCTTTTGGATAAGTTATTGTAATTAAGTCACATTTTCCATAATATATTGAATCTGTGATGTCTATCAAGTGTTTCCTTTAACATAAGCAAAAAGCTGTTAGAGTTGACAATAAAACATATCACAGTGTTTTTAATGTGAAGAGCTATACTTGTTTCCAGTATGTTTATAAGTCTTCCAGGAGTGCATGTAGTTTTTTCCTTTTTGGAATCATCATGGAAGGTTATTTGTTATATATAAAAAAACTCATTAACACCCTCATTTTCCAAGCCTTCTTGGTAAGACCTTAATGTTGTTTTACAAAAATTGTCTGAATTTATGTCTGTGCAGATACACACATCACAGTTCTACTCACCTTAGTGAAAATGTGCTACCTAGTATAAGTCAATTTCAAGATCAAGTCCTAGACCTAGATTAAAAAGAAAAATGTATATTCTCATCTATACACCAAACAAAAATTAGATAGAGATTGTAATATAAATAAATATGCGGAATATAAAACCAAGGCTTTGCGTATCATCATATAAAGACAAAAGAATATATTTTAAAAGATATTCTCAGGAGAATGCTGTAAACTGAAGTGTTACTACTTAGAGTGCCCTATACTCCAAATGCTATTTGATTTTGCTGTTGTCTTTCTTAGTTTTGAAATAAAATTTAATGAAAGAGAGAAATAATCCAAAGGACAAAGTAAATAAAACTAATGATAGTGAATTTTAATGATAATCTTTATAGAAAAATGTTAGCTCTTAAATAATTGTTTTACTTGTTGTACTTGTGACCTTCCTCTCTTCATTCTAAAATACAGTTAAAAGAATTTCTATCTATTTTACATGTCTAAGTGAACTATAATTAAATTAGTAATAGGGAGAGGCTGACAATCATGCTAATATATTTACTGTGGGTAATGTTCAAATGTCTTCCAAATATGCATTCTTCAAGCAGAGTAACATAAATATTAACATGCTAACCAAGTGAAAATATTTATTTATAAAAATAACTTTAGCTCTTTTAGATCCAAAAGAGCTTTTGTGAAAATAACAACAAAACTTCTTCATGAGGCTGAAGTGGGAGCTGACAAAACTGACACTTGCCTTATGGGATACCTGTTATGACCTATTTCCCTTCAGAATTGCTATATAGTAGGAGACATAATTTGAACAACAATATACCTAAATTATTTTTTAAATGAGCTATGTAATTTATAATTTTAACTATGGAGAAAATTCCCACATAAATACAAAACAGTCTTTTATGTTGGTCTTCACTATCAGAAAAGGAAGACTTACATATCCTCACACATTAACAGTATAATAATAATCATAATCATAATTACAGACTAATGAGTGTCAGTTATGAGTCAGGCAATATGCTATATATTTTCTTATATATTAAGTCTTTTAATATTCACTGTCTGTAAGATAAAAATTTATCTCTATTTTTCAGATATGGAAACTCAGGCTCAGAAAGATTTAAAAATTGCCTAATATTATGTAAGCTAGTAAATGAAGAGTTAGGTTTCAAGCCAAACCAAGATCTGTCTGATCCTAAGGCTGATTTATTTCTAGTACTCCACAATACCATTTAACTACTTACATTACATTGCACATTTAACTTACAGAAGGTTGGAATCTTTGTATTGTATTCTAAATAGTTGGTACAGATAAAGTACACATTCATTCTAAAGAAAATCTCAGAAAAGATAAATTTGTTGACAGCAGTTTTATAATTTATGAACTAAAAATTCAGAAATTATAATAACTTTTGAAAGCTTCTTAAATCATTTATGATACTGATAAAATGTAAGGATTACAAGTTAGTGACCTGGAAATCACATTTTTAACTCAAGATATTTTAAGGTAGGAAGATAAGGGATCTGGGGATTGCTTGACTTAGAAGTCATTTGAGAACTGTGTTAATTACCTGGGCTGACCTACTAACTTCAGCATTTTAGAGTCTTTACTTTTAGAACTTGTTTCAGAAAGACAGGGCTCGTGAAGCTGTGTCATTTATTGTCCTCTAAAAAAAAATCTTATCTATGGATATTTTAAAAGATAAAAACTATGTTCTTCACTACCAGATTTTAGAGGAGACACATGAAAAAGGGAATGATATTTCTCTTTGAAAAAATATTTCCAGGTTGAAAATGAAGTGTTTTGATTTTGATTTATATTTTTTAGATTCTTGTACCAAATATTTGATTTGTAGCATAGTTGGAAAACAGGAAATACAAGAATAAACAAAAGCAGAATAATGAGTTGCATCTTAATCTAATAGAGCTGGATGGCTTTATTGCAATTTGCATATATGTTTTATCTGAATACTTAGGCCACACACAGTGTTCTTGGTTCTTTTTTCAGAGTGATGCTATTCCCAAACCCAAAGTAGAGCTGCTGATGACATAGTGACAGAAGTAGAAATGATTAACTGAAATAATCCCTCCCTCTCAGTGATTTAAGAATACTCTATTGAAAGCAGTACAGTACAATCCTCTAAACCTATGTTTTGCATTCCCTGAGAATCACATCACTGTTTTGTTTGCTACTTATATTTTTCTTATTTCTAAACCATTCATAGGATCAAATGAATCTGATCATATGTTTACATCAGATGTTTAAAGTATTCAGGGCCTGTGATTGTATTAATAGAAAAAGAACACAGTGGTATTTTTCAGAGTGTTGTTGTAAAAACAGAATTAAAATATAAATGTAATTCACACATGGTACATAAGTTCTTGAAAAAAACATTATAATAGGTTGTTCAATTCTCAAAGCTTGATTAAATTTGAGTGTAAAAAACAAAATATATTTTTTAGACTGAGTTCAATGTTTCTGGGAAACATTTTTATTTTGTTTTGTCTTTCATAGTACTTGTGAATTTGGCATCTAGGTGTCTAGGTAAGGAAATTTGTCAGGATCTAGTCAGTCATTAGGAACTACTGGAGAACAAATGAAATGCAAGTCTCAGAAAGCAAAAAGCCAGCAATACAGGCAGACAGATGAGGATGAAGTGGGCTGAGAATTATGGAAAGACAAGACACAGGATTAAAAGTATGAACTATATTCAGGAGGAACCAATGTAAAAGAAAAAAGTCACAATAAAAACATTATATACCATATCATATTATAAATTATCTTAATTGCAATAATCATTAGAGCAAATGAAACCACCTAAAAACATAATGATGAAATATGACTGTCTTATTCAAAATATGGGAGTCTTATTTCCCATGATTTAGCCATAACAAAGTTATTATTTCTTCTTGCCACGCAGGTTATAAAATATTCTACTCTACATATACATTTTTTGGAGGTTTTAGTTTTCCATTTTTACTATGCATAAAATATCTCAAGGTCCCTTAGTGGTCACCACGGAAGTATAGAATGATCTAGCATTTTGCTAGTCTTTGGATGGAAAAAAAATATCAAAATTAAAGTATCAGAATCTATTATGTTAGGATCGTATATATATATTTTAAAATTATTGCAGTATAGCTGCTTTATAATGTTGTCTTAGTTTCAGGTGTACAGCAAAGTGAATCATTATACATATACATATATCAATTCTTTTTTAGATTATTTTCCCATATAGGCCATTACAGAGTACTGAGTAGAGTTCCATGTGCTATACAGTAGGTCCTTATTAGTAATCTATTTTATATATAGTAGTGTGCATATGTCAATCCCAATCTCCCAATTAGTATCTCCCCCCCTTACCCCATGGTAACCATAAGTTTGTTTTTTACATCTGTAGGGATCATACATGTTTTAGTATTTCCATAAGAGTGGGAATTTAAATTTTGTCATCCCTCATTTGATTGGGTTAAAAACTAAGCTCAAAGTTTGGTTAATCCTCAAAATGACATCTAATTTTTCTAATATGATTAGTGGTTTTACGCACTTCTGTCTTTCCCCTAGATCAGTAAATTATCCCCTTTCTAATTATTTGTGGAAATTAAATTACCTGAATTTTAATGAAGTAGAAAGTAAACTCTTCTATTCTTTCCATTAAATTGCAGGATTGCTTTACATAATTAAACTATTAATGATTAATTCATGAACATATCACCATTCGTTTTTACTAAATGGAATTCTAAAGTATCAATATATTCTGTATTCACATTAACTATTATAATGGTTCTTTAGAACTTCTTAATTTGGACTTCACTAATTCAAAATTTGTAATAATTCAAACAAATGGTAAGACGTAGTGGTGAAGCCTGGAGCAAATCCTCACTCATCATGGAGTTGAGGAGGCAAAGGCATTTTCCCAAGATTTTTCTGGGCACCTCAGGTTCTTGGTGCTCTGGCCTGGTGTCAGGCCTGAGCCACTGAGGCTGGAAAGCCAAGTCCAGGACATTTGGCCACCAGAGATCTCCTGGTCCCAAGTAATATCAAATGGCGTAGGCTCTCCCAAAGACTTCTGTCTCAACGCTAACACCCAGCCCTACCCAATGGGCAGCAAGCTCCAGTGCTGGAGGCCCCAACTTAAACAACTAGCAAGAAAGGATCACAACCACACCCATTAGCAGAGAGGCTGCCTAAAATCATACTAAGTTCAGAGACACCCCAAAACACACCATCAGAAGCAGCCCTGCCTACCAGAAAGACAAGATCCAGCCCCACCCACCAGAACACAGGCACCAGTTCCCTCTACCAGGAAGGCTACACAAGCCACTGAACAATCCTTACCCACTGGTGGCAGACACCAAAAAGAATGGGAATTATGAACCAGCAGCCTGTGAAAATGAGACCCCAAACACAGTAAGTTAAGCAAAATAAAAATAAAGAAAAATATGCAGCAGATGAAGGATCAAGGTAAAAACCCACCAGACCACACAAATGAAGAGGAAATAAGCAGTCTACCTGAAAAAGAATTCAGAGTAATGATAAGAAAGATGATCTAAATCTTGTAAATAGAATGCAGAAAATACAATAAACATTTAACAAGGACCTAGAAGAACTAAAGAGCAAACAAACAATGATGAACAACACAATAAATGAAATTAAAAATTCTCTAGAGGGAATCAATAGCAGAATAACTGAGACAGAAGACCGGATAACTGAGCTGGAATATAAAAGAGTGGAAATAATTATCACAGAACAGAATAAGGAATAAAGAATGAAAAGCATTGAAGACAGTCCCAGAGACGTCTGGGAAAATATTAAACACACCAACATTCAAATTATAGGGGTCCCAGAAGAAGAAGAGAAAAAGAAATGGTCTGAGAAAATATTAGAAGATATAGTTGAAAACTTTCCTAACATGGGAAAGGAAATAGTCAATCAAGTCCAGGAAGGGCAGAGAGTCCCATACAGGATAAATCCAAGGAGAAACACGCCAAGAAACATATTAATCAAACCACCAAAAATGAAATACAAAGAAAAAATATTAAAAACAGCAAGGGAAAAGAAACAATAACATACAAGGGATTCCCCATAAGGTTAACAGCTGATCTTTCAGCAGAAACTCTGCCAGCCAGAAAGGAGTGACACAACATATTTAAAGTGATGAAAGAGGAAAACCTACAACCAAGATTACTATACCCAGCAAGGATCTCATTCAGATTTGACACAAAGTTAAAACCTTTACAGACAATCAAAAGCTAAGAGAATTCAGCATCACCAAACCAGCTTTACAACAAATGCTAAAGTAACTTCTGTAGGCAGGAAACACAAAAGAAGGAAAAGACCTACAAAAACAAACCCAAACCAATTAAGAAAATGGTAATAGGAACATACATATCAATAATTACCTTTAATGTAAATGGATTAAATACTCCAACCAAAAGACAGACTGGTTGAATGGATACAAAAACAAGGCTTGTATATATGCTGTCTACAAGAGACCCACTTCAGACCTAGGGACACATACAGTCTGAAAGTGAGGGCATGGAAAAAGATACTCCATGCAAATGGAAAGCAAAAGAAAGCTGGAGTAGCCATTCTCATATCAGACAAAATAGACTTCAAAAATAAAGAGTATTACAAGAGACAAAGAAGGACACTACATAATGAACAAGGGATCAATCCAAGAAGAAGATACAACAATTGTAAATATTTATGCACCCAATATAGGAGCACCTCCATACGTAAGGCAAATGCTAACAGCCATAAAAGGGCAAATCAACAGTAACAAAATTATAGTGCAGGACTTTTTTTAACACCCCATTTTCACCAATGGAGAAATCATCCAAACTGAAAATAAATAAGGAAACAGAAGTTTTAAATGACACATTAAGCAAGATGGACTTAATTGATATTTATAGGGCATTCCACCCAAAAACAACAGAATACACTTTCTTCCCAAGTTCTCATGGAACATTCTCCTGGATAGATCATATCTTGGGTCACAAATCAAGCCTTGGTAAATTTAAGAAAATTGAAACCATATCAAGTATCTTTTCCGACCACAACACTATGAGACTAGATATCAATTACAGGAAAAAAAATGTAAAAAACACAAATACATGGAGGCTAAACAATACACTACTAAATAACCAAGAGATCACTGAAGAAATCAGAGGAAATTAAAAATACCTAGAAACAAATGACAATGAAAACATGATGGCCCAAAACCTATGGGGTTCAGCAAAAGCAGTTCTAAAAGGGAAGTTTATGGCAATAAAATCTTACCTCATGAAACCAGAAAAATCTCAAGTAAATAACCTAACCTTACACCTAATGCAATTAGAGAAAGAAGAACAAAGAAAACCCCAAAGTTAGCAGAAGGAAAGGAATCATAAATATCAGATCAGAAATAAATGAAAAAGAAACGAAGGAAACAGTAGCAAAGATCAATAAAAAACTAAAAGCCATTTACTCAGCCATAAAAAGAAACGAAATTGAGTTATTTGTAGCGAGCTGGGTGGACCTAGGGCCTGCCATACAGAGTGAAGTAAGTCAGAAAGAGAAAAACAAATACTGTATGCTAACACATATATATGGAATCTAAAAGTGAAAAAAAAATGGTTCTAATGATCCTAGGGGCAGGACAGGAATAAAGACACAGATGTAGAGAATCTGCTTGAGGACATGGGGAGGGGGACGTGTAAGCTGGGATGAAGACAGAGAGTAGCATTGACATATATTCACTACCAAGTGTAAAATAGATAGCTAGTGGGAAGCAGCTGCATAGCACAGGGAGAACAGCTCGGTGCTTTGTGACCACTTGTATGGGTGGGATATGGAGGGTGGGAGGGAGACGCAAGAAGAAGGGGATATGGGGATATATGTATACATATAGCTGATTAACTTCGTTATACAGCAGAAACTAACACAACATTGTAAAGCAATTTTACTCCAATGAAGATGTTAAAACAAAACAAAAACAAATGGTAGACTGATACTGTTGAAAAGAGTTTACCAAGCCAAACGCAAATATATATCATTTAAAGAGAAGACACACTCTTAAGATATATGAGAAACAATTATTTATTAATACAATCCAAAAATATAACCCTCATATAAACAGAGAAGAACCATTTGGTTTTTGATGTACTCATTACAGATAATTTTTGAATAGATATAGAATTAATAGCCCTAAGAGGGCATATGCATTTAAAACAATTTTATTCCTTTTCCAAACAGAATCTGAATCCCATTTGTATAATACCCTACCAGCTAAGAGTGATTAGGGAAAATAAATCAAATTTGAATGAACAGACTTTTCTACACAGAAGTATTCAGAATGATTCCTCTTTACCTAATGTCAAATGATGAAAAGATGGCACTTTCTCAATTCTTGTGGAAAATAATATGTATAATGCAGATTCATTCAATTCAGAAAGTTTTATTGAGATCCTACTATGTACAAGTGCTGATTAATCATGCTGTGTAACACTTCTGAATAGCCTACCACTTTCTTTAGAAGGTCTTTTGGTCCGATTCTCAAGAGACAATATTTACAGCCTAGTGTTGTCCTATGTTTCTACATACATTAAAACAAATATGAAATATGAACCAAAAGGGAATACTATTGCCTTGAAGTAACCATTATCTTATCCCCTCTCCACATGTATTCTGTATGCCTAAAACTTACCATAATTCATTTTCTTCACTGAATTTCAGTTAAACTAACTTTGAATATTGAGAAGAAATTCAAGCAGAATAAGGTTAGATAAAACCTAAGCTTGGAATTGTCACGGCATCTTTGAACAGGTTTTATACCAGAAGGTCTGTGCTAATATCTGTAACACCTAGAAATATAAGCAGACTTAGACAAATCTTGATTTTATTATTCTTCCTATTTATAGAAGTGTGAGGAGAAGGTATGAGAATTTCAATTCCTTATGTTAAAGCAATCTTTATGTTCTGGAATGAAGTCAAGCTACAGTGTCAATATCAATAACAATCATAGCTAACACTGAATAATCAATTTCTATATGACAGGTACTTCTCATAGCTCTTGTAAAGTAACTCATTTCATCCTATCAACAACTCTATTCTTATACTAATTACATTGATAAGGAAATAGGCTGTGCAGATTGATAAAGTAAACCGCTGGTCATAAAGCTGCTAAACAACACAATCAGGATTTGAATCCAGACAGTCTTTCCTTAAAGAGCCAGAATATTAACTACTAAATAACACCACCTCTCTTTCTAAAGCATCTTGTCTCATTTGTCTCTCTCGTGATTAATTTTGGAGATTAAATGCAGACTAATAATGTCTAACCATATATTAAATCTTATCAGGATCTGGTTAATTATAACAGCTGTAATGCATCAGAATTTTTCAGGCATCTCAGAAGTTGGAAGTTTCAAATATATATGTATTTGAAATAATAGTTGCAGAAACTTAAGAGAGAAGTAAAACTTCAAAAGCCCCACTGAGTTCTGCTTTGAGAAGTAGGAATGGCTTTCTTGACATAACAGAATCCATTTTTGCCTAAGCCATTTTGTGATCTAAGCCTAGCCACAACCACAATGCTTGCCCTTGAACAGGTCTTAATAATTAATGATCATTTTTTGGCGGGAGGGATGTGCATACGGCATGCGGGATCTTAGTTCCCTGACCAAGGATTGAACCTGTGTCCCCTGCAGTGGACCGCCAAGGAAGTTCCAGTAACTTATGATCTTAAGGGAACAAAGGAATGCAGGAGCAGAGAAAAGGCAGACAATAGTGCAGTGATAAAGCAGCGTCCTAGTTCCTCCTCAAGGAATATACATAATATATCTTGGAGTTCTGCAGGAGCGAAGGCCCCCAACCAGGTGTAGGATGGAATGATGATGTTGACTCTCCTAACTTCAATCAACTAAAGCTTGGACTCTGTAGACCTTTGCCCCAATTCTATGCTGAATTCTCCTCTGCTTAAGCCCCTTCATGAATATGCACATACCCTTAGCTTAAAACTTTCCCAGTTTTTGCTATTCAGGGAGACATTGCTTTGGGAAAGACCCCTGGTGCTCTTACTTGCTGCAGGTAATAATAAATACTTCCTTCTGCAGATCTTTGGCTTGGTCATGTCTATTGGCTCGACACCCACCAAGAGGTGAAACCACTTTTCAGGTAACAGCCTCACAGCAATATTTTAACTCATAGCTGTAAAGAAATTGGTAGTATCTGTACTATATATTCTATCTATACTATATTTGGAGGTAAAATACCCTTTCCACTCTTATGTAATTGATTTTTCTAAACACCTTTGAGACACATTTAGGTAATTTTGTTATTGAAGGCTTTTTAGTCCCTAGCTGACTGAAATATTTTATAAAAAGAGTACAAGAGTTTATTCATCCACTTAAACATTTATTGAATGCCTACTCAAAAAGGAAGGAATACATGGAGGGCCTTCTCCATTCATGGCTTCATGAGAGGAATTATTACGTACTGTGTAACTAAACTGGGAGAAAGGACCAAAATCCATATTATCATGAGTAACCAGTAATTTTAGATTCACAACATTATAGTTTCTGTAAAAATATTTTTAAAAAACATAGTATAACATTGTACTTTATTTCTATATTTAATATAATTAGTTTGCATTATTATATTTTAATTACTATTATTCTACAGCAATCTAATTGGACACTAATCTGCATATTTCTAATTTCTTATATATTTATTAAAATATAGTTAATGTATAATATTATGTTAATTTCAGATGTACTACATAATGATATGACATTTGCATACATTATGAAATGATCGCCATGAAAAGAATAACCTTAACCAAGGTGGTGAAAGATATATACTGTGAAAACAATAAAACAATGATGATGGAATTTGATAAGGATACACATAAATTGGAAGATATCACATGATCTTGAATTAGAAGAATTAATATTGTTAAAGTGGCAATAGTACTCAAAGCAATCTACAGATTTATTGTAATCCCTATAAAAATACCTGTGATATTTTTCACAGAACTAAAAAGTAATCCTAAAATTCATATGGTACCACAAAATAACCAAAATTGCCAAAGAAATCTTGAGAAAAAAGAGGCTGGAATTATCACCCTCCCAGACTTCAGACTATACTATTGGGGTTGCCAAAAATTCATTCAGGTTTTTCTGTAACATCTTATGGAAACAAACAAATGAACTTTTTGGCCAACCCAATACAATGCCACAGTAATCAAAACAGTATGGTACTGACAAAAAAACAGATACATAGATCACTGGAACAGGATACAGAGCCAGAAATGAAGCCACACTTATATGGTCAATTAATCTATGACAAAGGAGGCATGAATATACAATGTGAAAAAAACAGCATTTTCAATAAATGGTGCTGAGAAAACTGGACAGTGCCATGTAAAAGAATCAAACTGGAATACTTTTTCATACCATATACAAAAGTAAATTAAAAATTCATTAAAGGCTTAAATGTAACACCTGAAACCATAAAACTCCTAGAAGAAAAGAGCCAGTATGTTCTTTGACACTGGTCTTTGCATTATTGTTTTTTGTATATATCTCCTCAAACAGTGGAAATAAAAGCAAAAATAAACAAATGAAACTACATCAAACTAAAGTTTTTGCACAGTGGCAGAAACTATCAAGAAGACAAAAAGGCAGCTTACTGAATGGGAGAAAATATTTGTAAACAATATATCCATAAGGGGTTACTATTCAAAATATACAAAGATTTCATACAACTCGGCACTAAAAAAAATCAACACAATTAAAAAATACGCAGAGAACCTCAACAGACCTTTTTCCAAAGAACACATACATATGGCAAACAGACACATGAAAAGATGATTGACATCACTAATCATCAGGGAAATGCAAATCAAAATCACAATGAGATACCACCTCACACTTGTAAGAATGGCTATTAACAAAAAACAAGAAATAACAATTGTTGGTGAGGATGTAATGTAATATTTTAAATCAACCTTCAATTAAAAAAAAACACCCACAAAGTAAAGGCTAGGACAATGGCTTCATTTGTAAATTGTAACACACATTTTAAGAAGAATTAACATTAATCCTTCTCAAACTCTTCCAAAAATTATAAAAGGGGGGGGCAATTTACAACTATTTTATGAGGCCAGCATTGCTGTATTAATAAGGAAAAGTTATCACAAGAAAACAGAAAAACATCTGTCATGAATATAGATATAAACATCATCAACAAAATACTAGCAAACTAAACCCCACAGCATTTTTAAAAGGATTATATCCAATGATCAAGTGGGATTTATCCCAGGAAGCTTGAGACAACAATCAAATGTCAATCAATATAATAAAGCATATTAGTAGAATGAAGGGAAAAAATACATGACAATCTCAATTGATACAGAAAAAAGCACTGAACAAAAGCCAAAAAACTTTCATGATTAAAATAAGACTCTAAGAGTTGAAGGGACCTTCGTCAACCTGATAAAGGACATTTATGAAAACCTGACGGCTAACATAATACTTAAAGCTGAAATAAGCCACAGTGGGTTACCACCTCATAGCCATTAGAATGACTATTAAAAAAACAAATGAACAAGCACAATCAGAAAATAACAAATATTGGTGAGGATGTAGAGAATTGGAACACCTGTACATAGTATGTAAAATGATACCACTGGGGATAACTGTATGACATTTCCTCAAAAAGTAAAACAAAGAAGCACTGTATATTTCAGCAACTCCAATTCTGGGTATATACCCAAAGAATTGAAAGCAGAAACTGAAGCAAATATTTGTTCAACAATGTTCACAGCAGGTTTATTCCACAGTCAAAGGGTGGGAAGAACCCAAATATCCATCAACTGATGAATGCATAAACAAAATGTGATATATATGTATAGTAGAATATTATTCAGCCTTAGAAAGATTGAAATTCTGATATATGCTGCAACATGGATGAATCTTGAAGATATTATGCTAATGAAATAAGCCAGAATAAAGGATGAATATAGTGTGGTTCTAGTTATACTATGTGCCTAGAATAGTTAAATTCATAGACATGGAATATAGGATAGTGGTTATCAGGGGCTGAGGGAGTTATTTTCAGTGGGTACAGACTTTCATTTTGGGATTAAGAAAATGTTCTTGAGATGGACAGAAGTAGTGATATGAGTGTTCTAAATGCTGCTGAACCACACAGTTGAAAATTGTTAAAACGGTAAATTTTGTTATGTATATTTTATCATAATGATAAAAAAGAAGTATTGTTGAAAGAAGTTAAAACAGGTATAAATAAATGGAAATATATCCTGTGTTCAGGGATTAGAAAACAATGTTTATACGATGGCAATACTTCTCAAAGCAACCTACAGATTCAATGCAATCCCTATCAAAATTGATATTCAAATGAGTATGTAATAACAAGGGGCACTGCATAGCCAAAATAATCCTGTAAAAGAATGAAGTTCAAGTACTCATACATCCTGATTTCAAATCTTAGTACAAAACTACAGTAATCATGAGAGTGTGGAACTCCCATAAGGAGAGACTTATAGACCAATAGAATAGAACTGAGAGTTCAAAAATAAACCCATATATCTTTGGTCAATTGATTTTGGACAAAAGTGTCAAGACCATTTAAAGGGGGGAGAATATTCTCTTCAACAAATGGTACAGACAAAACTGGATGTCCACATGGAAAAGAATGAATTTGGACCCTTACTTCAAACCACATTAAAAAAAAAAAACTCAAAATGAATCAAAGATCTTAATGTAAGAGATAAAACTATAGAACTATTGAAAAAAATGGGGTATATCTTCATTACCTCAGATTTCAAAATGGTTTCTTAGATATGACACCAAAAGTAGAGGCAAAAACATAAATTAATACATTGGACTTCACCAAAGTTAAAATATTCTGTTCCAGAGGATATGATCAAAAAAGTAAAATGAAAACCCACAAAATGAGAAAAAAACATTTTCAAACCATGAACCTGATACAGAACTTGTGTCTATAACATATACAACTAAACACCAAAAGACAAACAACCCAGCTAATACATGAGCAAATGATTTGAATAGAGAGTTCTCCAATGGAGATATACAAATGGCCAACAAAAACAGGAAAATATGCTAAACATCATTAGCAATTAGGGAAATGCTAACCAACACCACGAGATACCATTTCATACCCTTTTGGATTTTGGAAACCAGGTGAGGGAAGGCAGAGTGTGGCACACTGTCTATAATGATAATATGTATGTTCCGATTTTGTGTTTAAGTTAGTAGAAAATTGGGATTCATTGACAGTTTTCTAAAAGGGCAATACCATAATCAGAATTCAATAATCTTATTATTAGGGATAAGTTATCTAGTAATTCATGTAAACCCTTACAATGTAATTTATTTTTAATTTGTATCAAATCTCATGGCACATACTTTATAACTTTAGAACTAACCTCTCTTGGAAATGTATTCTATTTTTCATGTATTATACTTCTGTGAGCTTCAGGGGTTAAACTGTAGTTTATGAATAAATCTGTAATCAACTATTTGTGCATTTAATAGTTTTATAATAAGGAAATTATTCTCCATCAATTTTATTAAATTTGTAAAGGATCCCTTTTTAAACTATTTTTACCTTGCTACACAATAAAAAATGCCCTTTCAAACCCCTCTTTAGGTGATTTAAGCACAATGATTAACATTCTCCTACCACTAGTCAAAACTCAAAGGATAAACTTTGATTAAAAATCTTCTAACAAACAAAAGCCCAGGACCAGAAGGCTTCACAGGTGAAATCTATCAAACATTTAGAGAAGAGCTAACACCTATCTTCCTCAAACTCCTCCAAAATATAGCAGAGGGAGGAACACTCCCAAACTCATTCTATGAAGCCACAATAACCCTGATACCAAAACCAAAGATGTCACAAAAATAAAATTACAGGCCAATATCACTAATAACATAGATGTAAAAATACTCAACCAAATACTAGCAAACGGAATTCAACAGCACATTAAAAAGATCATACACCATGATCAAGTGGGGTTTATTCCTGGAATTCAAGGATTCTTCAATATATGCAAATCAGTCAATGTGATACACCATATTAACAACCTGAAGTATAAAAACCATATGATCATGTTAATAGATGCAGAAAAAGCTTTTGACAAAATTCAATACACATTTATGATAAAAACTCCAGAAAGTGCACACAGAGGGAACCTACCTCAACATTATAAAGGCCATATATGACAAACCCATAGTCAGCGTCATTCTCAATGGTGAAAAACTGAAAGCATTTCCTCTAAGATCAGGAAAAAGACAAGGGTGTCCAATCTCACCACTATTATTCAATATAATTTTGGAATTTTTAGCCACAGCAATCAGAGAAGAAAAATAAATAAAAGGAATCCAAACTGGAAAAGAAGTAGTAAAACTGTACCTGTTTGCAGATGACATGATACTAAACATAGAAAACCCTAAAGGTGCCACAAGAAAACGGCCAGAGCTAATCAATGCATTTGGTACAGTTGCAGGATACAAAATTAATGCAGAGAAATCTTTTGCACTAACAATGAAAGATCAGAAAGAGAAATTAAGGGAACACTCCCATTTACCACTGCAACAAAAAGAATAAAATACATAGGACCTAAGGAGACAAAAGGCCTGTATGCAGAAAAGTATAAGACACTGAGCAAAGAAATCAAAGACAATACAAACAGATGGAAAGATATAACATGTTCTCGGATTGGAAGAATCAATATTGTGAAAATGACTATACTACCCAAAGCAATCTACAGATTCAATGCAATGCCTATCAAATTACCATGGACATTTTTCACAGAACTCGAACAAAATAATTTTACATTTTGTATGGAAACACAAAAAGACCCTGAATAGCCAAAGCAATCTTGAGAAAGAAAAATGGAGCTGGAGGAATCAGACTCCCTGACTTCAGACTATACTACAAAGCTACAGTAATCAAGGCAGTATGGTACTGGCACAAAGACAGAAATATAGATCAAGGGAAGAAGATACAAAGCCCAGAGATAAACCCACGTACATATGGTCACCTTATCTTTGACAAAGGAGGCAAGAATATACAATGGAGAAAAGACAGCCTCTTCAATAAGTGGTGCAGGGAAAACTGGACAGCTACATATAAAAGAATGAAATTAGAACACTTCCTAACACCATACACAAAATAAACTCAGAAAGGATTAAAGACCTAAATGTAAGGCCAGACACTATCAAACTCTTAGAGGAAAACATAGGCAGAACACTCTATGACATAAATCACAGCAAGATCCTTTTGGACCGACCTCCTAGAGAAATGGAAATAAAAACAAAAATAAACAAATGGGACCTAATTAAACTTAACTTAAGACTTTTGCACAGCTAAGGAAACCATAAAGATGAAAAGACAACCTTCAGAATGGGAGAAAATATTTGCAAACGAAGCAACAGACAAAGGATTAATCTCCAAAATATACAAGCAGCTCATGCAGCTCAATATCAAAAAAACAAATAACTCAATCTAAAAATGGGCAGAAGACCTAAATAGACATTTCTCCAAAGAAGACATACAGATGGCCAACAAACACATGAAAAGATGCTCAACATCACTAAACTTTAGAGAAATGCAAATGAAAACCAAAATGTGATATCACCTCACACTGGTCAGATAGCCATCATCAAAAAAATCTAGAAAATATAAATGCTGGAGGGGCTTGGAGAAAAGCGAACCCTCCTGCTCTGTTGGTGGGAATGTAAATCAATGCAGCCACTATGGAGAACAGTATGGAGGTTCCTTAAAAAACTAAAAATAGAACTACCATACGACCCAGCAATCCCACTACTGGGCATATACCCTGAGAAAACCATAATTCAAAAGTATGCATGTACCAAAATGTTCATTGCAGCAATATTTACAAAAGCCAGTACATAGAAGTAACCTAAATGTTGGACAGATGAATAGATAAAGAAGATGTGACTCATATATACAATGTAGTATTGCTCAGCCATAAAAAGAAATGAAATTGAGTTATTTGTAATGAGGTTGATAGACCTAGAATCTGTCATACAGAGTGAAGTAAATCAGAAAGAGAAAAGCAAATACCGTATGCTAATGCACATATATGGAATCTAAAACAACAGTACTGATGAAACTAGTCGCAGGGCAGGAATAAAGACGTAGGCATAGATAATTGACTTGAGGACACGGTGGCGGGGGAGGGGAAACTGGGATGAAGTAGAGAGTAGCATTGACATGTATACACTACCAAATGTAAAGTGGGTCCTAGTGGGAAGCAGCTGCATAGCACAGGGAGATCAGCTCGAGGTTTTGTGATGACTTAGAGGGGTGAGATAAGGAGGGTGGGAGGGAGGCTGAAGAGGGAGGGGATATGGGGATATATGTATACATATAGCTGATTCACTTTTTTGTACAGCAGAAATTAACCCAACACTGTAAAGCAATTATACTCCTATAAAGATATTAAACAAAAAACTCATGGTGACAGGTCATAAATATTCTCCAATTTATGTATTCAGTGAATAGACAATCTGATCTATTCCATAGTTTCGTAAATTTTGATACTGGCCAAATAATTTAACATTATGGAAAAATATTTGGTCTCAGTCTTGTGAAAAATGTGGTGGTTCACAGATTTGATTTCGGCAAGAAATCACTGCATGAAATAAAATCATGAAAGTAATAAAAAATATTTCTAATTTTAACAATGCTTAAGTGCTTCAGAAATATGGTTTTCTTTAGTTTTTTTACAGCACATATATTTTTTATCTTCATCCTTTAATTTTACTTTTTTACTATAGCTTAGCCATTCTTTGCAAAACATTGGTGGTTGTTATTTATTTTCTCAAATAAATCAACCTTTATAGAAGTATTTTCTTATGAGTGTCTTTATCCCCATTAGAGTTGTTGATTTATGTTTGTTTATGTCTGTGTGATGTGTTGATTATTTTAATGAAGCTATCTTTCCACACTGACTACTATATGTTTCCTAAAATTCAAAAACAGATATGACAAAATAACTCCATGAAAGATACTGTAGAAAATGTTACACTTTGCTTGGAGAAGGGTCAGGTAAATGTACGAACTAAGGAAGAAACACTTGCTGTAACTGCAGCAGAAAATAACAGCTAAGCAGTAAGTTGAATTTGTATTTCTATTTCCAAGGATAATAGTTTTAAAGTGAAGATCTGTGGTTCTTGGTAAACGAAAGTGTATTTGAATTAACCCTTTTTGCATTTCATACCTGAGACCCAGGTTCTGCAAAAGCTTTCACAGGCACACATTTTTAAATAAGGCATAAAATATTATGCAAAGCTATTGGAAACTAAAGCACATACAGAGATAAAATTCACAAATTGTCTGCTTGTTCTTTGCCTCCTCAGGTATAAATTGCAATTTGATCATTAGTTTACGCATGTAGTCACTCATTTAACAAAATAAGTACCTATATTGAAGGCTCTATGCAAAGTGTTTGGTGGCTATCTCTCTCTCTGTACAAGGAAATTGTTGCTTTTCATTGAGCCAATACACAGGCACATGTACACTTACAAAGAGACATGAGAAAATATAAGTTTAATATTTCTACATCAAAAGTTCTGTACTTATCATTTATATTCAACTTTTCCCAGAAAGGATTGTGGTGCCTAGAAACATTAAAATATATACTAAAGAACCATTGCAATCAGACGTAAATTATAAAAGATAGCTTTCAAAACAAGCAAAAAACTGAAACTAACAGCAAATTACCAAGCATCTAGTGTAAATTAGTTATTATAGTTGAGCAGTAAAGTTTTTTCTGTGTTTGTTGTAAGCCAAATCAAAAGGAAGCCATGTTCTGTCATACAAATTTTTGAAAAACAGAAGCATTCAAGTTAATTGGGAGAAACAGGCTTCTTTTTCTTGACATAAAGCTAAAAAGAAACCTTTTTGTTGACATTAAATAATGAACATTTTGTTACTCAAAGACACCGAAATATTTCACAAGCCAAGTTTCCTCTTAATGCCTTTCTGTAAAAACTGAAGGCATTACATTATAAATTCAGAAAAGTTGGGTTTACCCAAACTTTGGGTTTGTTTTACCATATCATAACATTCATGATTGCTGCTTTTGGATGAACTAACATAATAGAGAGCATTTACAAAATCTGATGAATGGAAATTTAGCATGTGGCCTAGTCCAATGGTTCTCAAACACCAATCAGATGTATTCAGTAGAGCTGTTACATCAGTATCACTTGGTGACTTTTAGGTCACACAATATAGGTCCTTGAGGTATGCCTCCCACAGATTCTGATTCAGTATGCCTGGGGCAAAGCCCAGGTATCCTCCTTTTCAAAATGGTACTTAGGTGATTTTGATACTTTATATTGTCTCTCTCAAATATCACTGGTTTCAATTGAACATGTAAAGTACTGGAAGATAATTAATTAATAATTGAATTCCCTGATAAAGTACAGTTCAACAAATATTCGTTGAGCACCTTCTATGTACCAAGCCCTCGGATACCTAGGTGAGCAAGATAGAATTTCAGCTCTTGTAGAACTGGTATTCTGGAGTGAGGGAGGTTATCAATGAATAAGATAATTTCAACAGTGAGTAGTGTTATGAATAAAATAGAACAAGGCAATGTAAGATAGACAATTAATGAAAAGATGGGAATTGATTAATTGATGGAGGGAAGATAAGTACCTAAAGTACTAATAGTGTTTACTGTTGATTAAATTATAAAGACCAGTATTGGATTTAATTTCTGTAGTGAAGACTGAAAGACTGATATTTTATTTTTGTTTACTGTGAGACCAGTCATAATCTGTATAGAAATGGACTGCATAAACACCTGCAGGTTTTGTAAAAATTTGGGCTCAATAAAAATCCTTCAATATACCTGATAATTTTAGTACAACCTTGGCTGAGACCCCAGAGTACTAAGTCATAAAAATATTTTGGGTCTAAATATTGTAAAGTCCTAAAAGAATCTCAATATGTCTCCATATTCATGGAAATAATATGGTAAGCTAACAACCTCAAGAGGCTGAATGATTTGAGCAATTAGATGGGGGTCATTTAATATTATCTATTAAAGTACTGAAGAATGTACTCTAAATGCAGCAATATAATTAAAAAATAGTTAATGTAAGCTGCTCTTTGTGACAACAGATAACTAACAGATCAATCTGATTCTTAAAGTCGAGCCTAATTCACAAGTTAAAAAAACTCATTATCATCATGGAGGTTAATACTTAACTCTTACTTCTGTATATATCCAGTTCATTGAATACAATTAGAATTTTTATGATATATTAAAACAACTCCTTAAAAGAGAAATCTTTTTGGTCCAGCTAATAACCTAAGCCATAATGATTCTAGAAGTCTTATTTTATTGTATAGACTTTTACGAATTAGTAATACTCATGTATACGGAAAGTATACAATTGGTCCATGAATAAATCTAGACTATAGAATCCAAGGCCAACAAGAGTTCAAATCATGCTTTGAAAAATCAAATGCTGTTATTAATAAGTTTTCCATGTAAAATGGCTAAACTAATAGTTGTTTTCCAAATACATATTATGAGATCCAATTTCTTAAGAAGAAAACGGGCAATAAGGTTTTCCTAAAAATCTGTATTGAATTATAATTCACATACCATAAAAGTCACCTATTTAAAGTGTGTATGCAGTTCAGTGTGCACATGTAAACTTATTTCAACTCTTTTTTGGAATAAGACATAACTAAATAAATTCATAAATAAATAAATTTACATTTGTGGCAAGCACAAAAATAAGATTGGATAATTAATCTGTGTGCGTGTGTGTTTGTAAAGTGGTTGGCATCAGCTGGAGAGGTTGCATGGCTCAGGCAGAGAATATTGGATTTAAAGTCAGAAGAATTCAGAGAGAATATCAGACCTGTTGTTTGTTATTAACTCATTAACTTAAAAGGGGTAACAATCACAACCTTCTTCACGGTGTTGAGATCAAATGAAATAAATGTGTGCCACTGTTCTGTAAACTGTAAAGCACTCCCATGCATGGAGAAACAATCATCATTTGAAATTATTTATAATCTAGAATGCTATGTCAGGACCAACAAAATGTGATATAAAAGGAATTAATATAAAGCCTTAGGTTTAGGTCCAAAATATATGAAAAAAGAGAATTGGCTTGCCATTAGCAGCTCAAAGTTAAAAAGACCCACTGGATTAGTTGACCACATCACATTATGAACCAATAGAGTGTAATATACCTGACAAAATAGGCCAATACACTGTTTGGATACTTTACTACAGAAGTTTCCTGATACGGGGGTGGGTGGGGGCAGGGTACAGGTGATAGCAGACTTATCGGACTCATTGGTCAGATTACATGTGCAGTTTTAGGTCTAATTATAGTTACCATCCTCTAAATGAGGTATATTGAAATTGAAGTATATCCAGAAGAGAATATCTAAGATAGTCAGGACCCTGGAAAAATAGGTGATATGAAGAGGAACAGTTGAAGAAAGTAAGATACATATATTATGTTCTGTAGGTGCAGAAAAGGAAGAGATCATCGTGGCTGGAGTGGTCAGGGAAAGCTTTAGGTGACGGGTAGAATCTAATTCGGTATGAAAATGGAATCTGAAAAAGAAGTGTGTACTGGTGAGAGCTAATTATATAGTCATCAAATCTTGGATTTCACTTCTATTAAACTGAATTTGAAGGACTGAAAAGCAAATACAAAGCTGAGTCAAGATAAGCTATTGAAAACACTTGCTCCAGCAATAGGGAAAAGGAGAAATTTCTTCCTAAACAAGTTCATGGATTAAAATGTTTGTACGAAAATTTAGAAAACAATGTCTCAACATAGAAACATTCATTAATAAAGGCGGAAGGTGATATATGCCATAATGATAATCATCAGAGTCTGCCCTTTAAGTGAGATTACTACAATTCTGTGGTATTACAAAGTAACTGGAATCTTTTGTTTTCATAGAAACAATGACGGCTGAGAGCTAACCTTTATGATGAGGTTGGTGATCACTCTCACACTTTACCCCTGATGGCAAAAAGAGAGATTGTATAGTGTTACTTGCTGGAGTTTTGGATATTTGAGGTAAAAAGTGGAAACTGAAATAAAATGTCTGTGTATCTGTATTTTAAATTAATAATAATAAAGGAGAAGAAAAAAAATGTTCATGCCAGGTAAGAGAGTTTTAAAAACAAAATAAACAACCTTAAACAGTTTACTTTAAATAAAATATTATTTAAAATAAACTATAATTGATTATGGGAAATCTATTCCATTATAAAATTATTTTCTTAGATGTATTTCTAAAGTAACCTAAACCATGGTTCTTGTGAAATGGTTATCATCTGTCATGACATCATTAGAGTTGTGATAATTTTATGTAGTCCTCTGCTAGTTAATATATAACATTGATCAACTGCATGGCAGTAACATTCAGGACCTCTTGAGTAAATAAGAAAATATTTCCTATGTAGTCTTTCTCTCTCTCTCTCTCTCTCTCTCTCTCTCTGTGTGTGTGTGTGTGTGTGTGTGTGTATACATATATATATATATATATATATATATGTAAAATGTTCACCAAATATGTAGATACCAATTAGTTCAACACTACAGTTTGAAATGAAAGCTCATATATTTAACAACGCATTTTCATTAAAATAACAAAACAGTAAATGTAGTTCATGAGAAAACAATAATAACTGGGCTTTAAGTATGATATTGATTGAATTCTCATGTGAAATGAAAAGCTTTTTAAATGTCATCTTCTTAATTAGTGCACCCTTTAAATAGTGTTATAGTTATACAGTAGGGACTTTCAGCTATACTGCATTAGATTACTACAGATAAGTGTATGCTAAAATGCTAAAATGTACAGGGTATGCTAAAACATTAAATAAATTTACCATTCCTTTTTTCAGCTTTATTGAAGTATAATGGATAAATAATATTGTAAGATATTAAAGTACACATATGATGATGTGAAATACTTATACATTGTGAAAGGATTCACCCCATCTAGTTGATGAGCACAACCATCACTTCAAATTTAATTGATTAATTAACTTTTCGTGAGAACATTTAAGTTCTACTATCTTGGCAAATTTCAATTATACAATATGGTGTTATCAACTATAGTCACCACATTAAATTAGATCCTTAGACTGTATTCATCTTATAGTTGAAAATTTGTATGCTTTTACCAACCTCTCCCTATTTCCTCCACGCCCCAGCCTCTGTCAACCACTTTTCTATTCTGTCTCTATTCCTTTTTCAAAAAATTTACACTCAACAACTCTAGCTATTTTTGAATAACAGAGTTATACCTTGCTTCATTGTACAACTTCCTTCATCGTTCTAGCTTATATCTTATATTTTATTCTTTTTTGCACCTTTACCTCCAGCTATATTGAGATATAATTGATATGTAACATTGTGAGAGTTTAAGGTGTACAACATGATGGTGTGATATTCATATATCATATATATTGCAAAATGATTACCACAGTAAGGTTAGTTACCACCTCTATCACTTCAGGTAATTTTCACTTATTTTTTGTGATGAGACCATTTACGTTCTACTCTCTTAGCAACTTTTAGCTATATAATACAATATTGTTAACTATAGTCACCACGCTGTCCATTAGATTCCCTGGAACTTATTCATCTTATAACTGGAAATTTGTACGCTTTGACCAACATCTCTGTATTTCCACCACTCCTCAGCCCCTGGCAACCACCAATCCACTCTCTGTTTCTATGAATTTAGCTTTTTTAGATTCTGCATATAAGTGAGATCATACAGTATTTTTTGTTCCCTGCCTGACTTATTTCACTTAGCACAATATGTTCAAGGTTCATTGCTGTTTCAAATGGCAGATTTCTTTCTTTTTCATTGTTGTATAATATTCCATTGTGTATGTTTATGTATATACATATATAGATTTAGACAGTGTATACAACTATGTATACATATACACATGCACACACACATATATACATGCATACATATCACATTTTCTTTATTCATTCATCCCTCAATGGACACTTAGGTTATTTCCATGCCTTGGCTTATGTGACTAACACTGCTATGAACATGGGAGTGCAGATATGTCTTCAAGATACAGATTTCATTTCCTTAGTATATATATCTAGAAGTGGAATTGCTAGATCACATGTTAGTTCTATTTTTAATTTTTTGAGGAAGCTTGAAACTGAATTCTATAGCAGATGCACCATTTTACATTCCTACCAAGAGTGTACAAGCGTTCCCTTTTCTCAACATCTTCACCAACACTTGATATTTCTTGTATTTTTTAATAAAAACCATTCCAACAGGTGTGAGGTGATATCTCCTTGTGATTTTGATCTGCATTTCCCTGATGATTAGTGATGTTGAGAACCTTTTCATGAACCTGTTGGCCATTTGTAAGTGTTCTTGGAAAAAGGTCTATTCAATTCCTCTGCCCATTTTTTAATCTAATAATAATAATATTTTACTATTTAGTTCTTTATATATTTTGGATATAAATCTCTTATCAGATAAATGGTTTGCAAACATTTTCTGCTATTCCGTAGGTTGATTTTTTTTTTAATTTTGCTTTTCAGTTTTAATTCTTTTAAACATACAATAGAATTTATTGTGTTTTTCCAGATTTCATTGCTTTCCTTTTTTTCTTTTATTTATTTATTTATTTTTTTAAATTTTTTACTTTTAACATCTTTATTGGAGTATAATTGCTTTACAATGCTGTGTTAGTTTCAGCTTTATAACAAAGTGAATCAGTTATACATATACATATGTTTCCATATCTCTTCCCTCCTGTGTCTCCCTCCCTCCCACACTCATTATCCCACCCCTCTAGGTGGTCAAAAAGCACTGAGCTGATCTCCCTGTGCTATGTAGCTCCTTCCCACTAGCTATTTTACATTTGGTAGTGTATATATGTCCATGCCACTCTCTCACTTTGTCACAGCTTACCCTTCCCCCTCCGCATATCCTCAAATCCATTCTCTCATAGGCTTGTGTCGTTATTCCCATCTTGCCCCTAGGTTCTTCATGACCATTTTTTTTTTTTAGATTCCATATATATGTGTTAGCATACGGTGTTTGTTTTTCTCTTTCTGACTTTCTTCACTCTGTATGACAGACTCTAGGTCCATCACCTCACTACAAAACACTCAAATTCGTTTCTTTTTTGGCTGAGTAATATTCCATTGTATATATGTGCCACATCTTTATCCGTTCATCTGTTGATGGACACTTACGTTTCTTCCATGTTCTGGCTATTGTAAATAGAGCTGCAATGAACATTTTCGTACATGATTCTTTTTGAATTATGGTTGTCTCAGGGTATATGCCCAGTAGTGAGGTTGCTGGGTCATATGGCAGTTCTGTTTGTAGTTTTTAAGGAACCTCCATACTGTTCTCCATAGTGGCTGTACCAATTTACATTCCAACCAACAGTGCAAGAGGGTTTCCTTTTCTCCACACCCTCTCCAGCATTTACTGTTTGTAAATTTTTTCGTGATGGCCATTCTGAATGGTGTGAGATGATATCTCATTGTAGTTTTGATGTGCATTTCTCTAATGCTTAATGATGTTGAGCATTCTTTCATGTGTTTGTTAGAAATCTGTATATCTTCTTTGGAGAAATGTCTATTTAGGTCTTCAGCCCACTTTTGGATTGGGTTGTTTGTTATTTTGATATTGAGCTGTATGACCTGCTTGTAAATTTTGGCGATTAATACTTTGTCAGTTGCTTCATTTGCAAATATTTAATCCCATTCTGAGGGCTGTCTTTTCATCTTATTTATGGTTTCCTTTGCTGTGCTGTGTTTATTTTTGTTTTTATTTCCATTTCCCTAGGAGGTGGGTCAAAAAGGATCTTGCTGTGATTTATATCATAGAGTGTTCTGCCTATGTTTTCCTCTAAAAGATTGATAGTGTCTGGCCTTACATTTATGTCTTTAATCCATTTTGAGTTTATTTTTGTGTATGGTGTTAGAGAGTGTTCTAATTTCATACTTTTACATGTAGCTGTCCAGTTTTCCCAGAACCACTTATTGAAGAGTCTGTCTTTTTTTCCACTGTATATTCTTGCCTCCTTTATCAAATATAAGGCGACCATATGTGCGTGGGTTTATCTCTGGGATTTCTATCCTGTTCCATTGATCTATCTTTCTGTTTTTGTGCCAGTACCATACTGTCTTGATTACTCTAGCTTTGTGGTATAGTCTGAAATCAGGGAGGCTGATTCCTCCAGCTCCGTTTTTCTTTCTCAAGATTATGCTGGCTATTAGCGGTCTTTTGTGTTTCCATACAAGTTGTGAAACTTTTTGTTCTAGTTCTGTGAAAAATGCCAGTGGTAGTTTGATAGGGATTGCATTGACTCTGTAGATTGCTTTGGGTAGTAGAGTCACTTTCACAATGTTGATTCTTCCAATCCAAGAACATGGTATATCTCTACATTTTTCATATCATCTTTAATTTATTTCATCAGTGCTTTATAATTTTTTGCATACAGGTCTTTTTTCTCCTTAGGTAGGTTTATTCCTAGATATTTTATTATTTTTGTTGCAATGTAAATGGGAGTGTTTTCTTAATTTCATTTTCAGATTTTTCATCATTAGTGTATAGGAATGCTAGAGATTTCTGTGCAATAATATTGTATCCTGCTACTTTATCAAATTAATTGTTTAGCTGTAGTAGTTTCCTGGTAGCATCTTTAGGATTCTCTATGTATAGTATCATGTCATCTGCAAACAGTGACAGCTTTACTTCTTCTTTTCTGATTTGGAATTCTTTTATTTCTTTGTCTTCTCTAGTTGCAGTGGCCAAAACTTGCAAAACTATGTTGAATAATAGTGGTGAGAGTTTGCAACCTTGTCTTTTTCCTGATCTTAGTGGAAATGTTTTCCATTTTTCACCATTGAGGACAATGTTGGCTGTGGGTTTGTCATATATGGCCTTTATTATGTTGAGGAAAGTTCCCTCTATGTCTACTTTCTGCAGGGTTTTTATCATAAATCTGTGTTGAATTTTGTCAAATGGTTTCTCTGCATCTATTGAGATGATTATTTGGTTTTTCTGCTTCAATTTGTTAATATGGTGTATCACATTGATTGATTTGCATATACGGAAGAATCTTGCATAACTGGGATGAACCCCACATGATCATGGTGTGTGATCCTTTTCATGTGCTGTTGGATTCTGTTTGCTTGTAGTTTGTTGAGGATTTCTGCATCTATGTTCATCAGTGATATTGGCCTGCTGTTTTCTTTCTTTGTGACATCCTTGTCTGGTTTTGGTATCAGGGTGATGGTGCCCTCATAGAACGAATTTGGCAGTGTTCCTCCCTCTGCTATATTTTGGAAGATTATGAGAAGAATAGGCTTTAGCTCTTCTCTAAATGTTTGATAGAATTCGCCTCTGAAGCCATCTGGTCCTGGGCTTTTTCTGTTGGAAAATTTTTAATCACAGTTTCAGTTTCAGTGCTTGTGATTGCTGTGTTCATATTTTCTATTTCTTCCTGGTTCACTCTCGGAAGGTTGTGCATTTCTAAGAATTTGTCCATTTCTTCTCGGTTGTCCATTGTATTGGCCTAGAGTTGCTTCTAGTAATCTCTCATGATCCTTTGTATTTCTGCAGTGTCAGTTGTTACTTCTCCTTTTTCATTTCTATTTCTATTGATTTGAGTCTTTTCCCTTTTTTTCTTGATAAGTATGGCTAATGGTTTATCAATTTTGTTTATCTTCTCAAAGAACCAGCTTTTAGTCTTATTGATCTTTGCTATCGTTTCCTTCATTTCTATTTCATTTATTTCTGATCTGATCTTTATGATTTCTTTCCTTCTGCCAACTTTGGGGATTTTTCTTCTTCTTTCTCTAATTGCTTTAGGTGTAAGTCTGGGTTGTTTTTTGAGATGTTTCTTGTTTCTTAAGGTAGGATTGTACTGCTACAATCTTCCCTTTTAGAACTGATTTTGCTGCATCCCATAGGTTTTGGGTCGTCGTGTTTTCATTGTCAGTTTTTTCTAGGTATTTCTTGATTTCCTCTTTGATTTCTTTAGTGATCTCTTGCTTAGTTTGTAGTGTATTGTTTGGCCTCCATGTGTTTGTATTTTTACAGATTTTTTCCTGTAATTGATACCTAGTCTCATAGCCTTGTGTTGGAAAATATACTTGATATGTTTTCAACTTTCTTAAATTTACCAAGGCTTGTTTTGTGATCCAAGATATGATCTATCCAGGAGAATGTGCCATGAGCGCTTGAGAACAATGTGTATTCTGTTGTCTGTAGATGGTATATCCTATACATATCAATTATGTCCATCTTGTTTAATGTATCATTTAAAGCTTGTGTTTCCTTATTTATTTTCATTTTGGATGATCAGTCCATTGGTGAAATTGGGGTGTTAATGTCCCCAACTCTGATTGTGTTACTGTTGATTTCCCCTTTTATGGCTGTTAGTATTTGCCTTATGTATTGAGGTTTTACTATCTGGGGTGTATAAGTATTTACAATTGTTATATCTTTTTCTTCGATTGATCCCTTGATCATTATGTAGTGTCCTTCTTTGTCTCTTGTAATACTCTTTATTTTAAAGTCTATTTTGTCTGATATGAGAATTGCTACTCCAGCTTTCTTTTGATTTCCATTTGCATGGAATATCATTTTCCATCCCCTCCCTTTCAATCTCTATGTGTCCCTAGATCTGAACTGGGTCTCATGTAGACTGCATTTATATGGGACTTGTTTGTGTATCCATTCAGCCAGTATATGTCTCTTGGTGGGAGCATTTAATCCATTTACATTTAAGGTAATTATCAATATGTATTCTCCTATTACCAGTTTCTTAATTGTTTTTTATTTGTTATTGTAGATCTTTTCCTTCTCTTGTATTTCCATCTTAGAGAAGTGCCTTTAACATTTGTTGTAAAGCTGGTTTGGTGGTGATGAATTCTCTTAGCTTTTGTTTGTCTGTAATGGTTTTAATTTCTCCATCAAATCTGAATGAGATCCTGCTGGGTAGAGTAATCTTGGTTGTAGGTTCTTCTCCTTCATCACTTTAAATATGTTCTGCCATGCCCTTCTGGTTTGCAGAGTTTCTGCTGAAAGATCAGCTGTGAACCTTATGGGGATACTGTTTTGTGTTATTTGTTGTTTTTCCCTTCCTACTTTTAATATTTGTTCTTTGTATTTAATTTTTGATAGTTAGATTAATATGTGTCATGTTGTGTTTCTCCTTGGAATTTTCCTGTATGGGATTCTTTGTGCTTCCTGGACTTGATTAACTATTTCCTTTCCCATATTAGGGAAGTTTTCAACTATAATCTCTTCAAATATTTTCTCAGTCCCTTTCTTTTTCTCTTCTTCTTCTGGGACCCCTATAATTCAAATGTTGCTGCGTTTAATGTTGTCCCAGAGGATTCTGAGACTGTCCTCAATTATTTTCATTCATTTTACTCTGCTCTACAGTCGTTATTTCCACTATTTTATCTTCCAGGTCACTTATCCATTCTTCTCCCTCAGTTATTCTGCTATTGATCCCTTCTAGAGAATTTTTTATTTCATTTATTGTGTTGTTCATCACAGTTTGTTTGCTCTTTAGTTCTTTTAGTTCTTTGTTAAACGTTTCTTGTATTGTCTCTATTCTATTTCCAAGATTTCAGATCATCTTTACTGTCATTATTCTGAATTCTTTTTCAGGTAGACTGCCTATTTTCTCTTCATTTGTTAAGCCTCATTGATTTTTGTCTTGCTCCTTCATCTGCTGTGTGTTTTTCTGTCTTCTCATTTTGCTTAACTTACTATGTTTGTGATCTCCTTTTGCAGGCTGCAGGTTCATAGTTCCCATTGTTTTTGATGTCTTCCCCCAGTGGCTGAGGTTGGTTCATTAGGTTGTGTAGGCTTCCTGGTGAAGGGGACTAGTGCCTGTGTTCTGTTGGATAAGGCTGGATCTTGTTTTTCTGGTAGTCAGGTCCAAGTCTGGTGTTGTGTTTTGGGGTGTCTGTGGCCTTATTATGATTTTATGCACCCTGTCTGCTAATGTATTGGGTTGTGCTCCTGTCTTGCTAGTTGTTTGGCATAGGGTGTCCTGCACTGTAGCTTGCTGGTCGTTGAGTGAAGCTGGGTCTTGGCATTGAAATGGAGATCTCTGGGAGACTTTCACCATTTTATATTACATGGAGGCACAGCCCTGATGACTGAACTTGGCTCTCCCACCTCAGAGGCACAGCCCTTACACCTGGCTGGAGAACCAAGAGTCTTTCATCCACACAGCTCAGAATAAAAGGGAGAAAAATTAGAAAGAAAGAAAGAAAGAAGATAAAATAAAATATAATAAAATAAAGTAAAATAAAATGTTATTAAAATAAAAAATAAGTATTAAGAAAAAAAATTTTAACTAATAAAAATCAAATACAAAAGATGGACAGACAGAACCCTAGGACAAATAGTAAAAGCAAAGCTATACAGACAAAATCACACACAGAAGCCTACACATACACACAAAAAGAGAAAAAGGGGAAAAATATATATATATCTTTGCTCTCAAAGTCCACCTCCTCAATTTGGGACAATTCATTGTCTATTCAGGTATTCCACAGATGCAGGGTACATCAAGTTGATTATGGAGATTTAATCCTTTGCTCTTGAGGCTTCTGGGAGAAATTTCCCTTTCTCTTCTTTGTTCGCACAGCTCCTGGAGTTCAGCTTTGGATTTGACGCCGCCTCTGCCTGTAGGTCGCCTGAGGGCATCTGTTCTTTGCTCAGACAGGACAGGGTTAAAGGAGTGGCTGAATCGAGGGCTCTGGGTCACTCATGACAGGGAGAGGGATGGGTTCGGATTCGAGGCGAGCCTGCGGTGGCAGAGGCCGGCATGATGTTGCACTAGCCTGAGGCGCACTGTGTGTTCTCCCGGGGAAGTTGTCCCTGGATCACAGGACCCTGGCAGTGACAGGCTGCACAGGCTCCCGGGAGGGGAGGTGTGGATAGTGACCTGTGCTTGCACACAGGCTTCTTGGTGGCAGCAGAAGCAGCCTTAGCATCTCATGCCCATCTCTGGGGCTCGCGCTTGTCTCTGGAGGTCCTTTAAGCAGTGCTCTTAATCCCCTCTCCTCGTGCACCAGGAAACAAAGAGGGAAGAAGAAGTCTCTTTTCTCTTCGGCAGCTCCAGACTTTTCCTGGACTCCCTCCTGGCTAGCCGTGGCACACTAACCCCTTCAGGCTGTGTTCACGCCACCAACCCCAGTCCTCTCCCTGGGATCTAAGCTCAGAAGCCCGAGCCTCAGCTCCCAGCCCCTGCCTTTCCTGGCGGGTGAGCAGAGAAGCCTCTCGGGCTGGTGAGTGCTGGTTGGCACTGATCCTCTGTGCGGGAATCTCTCCACTTTGCCCTCTGCACCCCTGTGGCTGTGCTCTCCTCCACGGCTCCAAAGCTTCCACGCCTCCGCCACCCACAGTCTCAGCATGCAAAGGGGCTTCCTAGTGTGTGGAAACCTTTCCTCCTTCACGGCTCCCTCCCACTGATGCAGGTCCCGTCCCTATTCTTTTGTCTCTGTTTTTTCTTTTTTCTTTTGCCCTACCCAGGTACATGGGGGAGTTTCTTGCCTTTTGCAAGGTCTGAGGTGTTCTGCCAGTGTTCAGTAGGTGTTCTGTAGGAATTGTTCCATGTGTTGATGTAATTGTGATGTATCAGTGGGGAGGAAGGTGATCTCCACGTCTTACTCTTCTGCCATCTTCCGTAGGTTGATTTTTCATTTTGTTGATTGTTTTTCTTTTTGCTGTTTCCTGTACATTTTTAAATGTAAATAAAGGCTTTCTTTTAAACAAGTGACCACTACATTAACAGTAGTATTACATAAGATTTACATGGATCTTGAGTAAAAGCCCAATTGATCTTACTCTGATGGTGTGATTATAAAAAATTCTGTTAGAAAAATCATACAAAAACGCATATTCATGTCTCTGTAATTTGGTTGTCAGTGCATTATAGGTAAATAACTTTGTCAAGATACCTAGGCACAATATCCGCATTTCAATACCAGCACCATGTTAAGTGTTTCTTAATACAGGCTTCTAATTTTCAAAATGTAGTGGTCATTTCTAGAATTTGTTCTTCTTGATTAAGTTTCTTTTCTGTCTTTTGGATTGTATTTCCAAATACATCCCTATCTCAGGTTTAAATTAAATTAAAATATTCTCTTATTTGCTAAAGTGGATTTCTGGGATGATATTGTTTACAAGTAACATGTTCTAGTAATTTAAGCTGTGGATGGAGTATGATAAATTTAAGCATTCATTTTGATACATGATTGACTTATTTGGATTATGATAAAATTAACCTAACAACATATGGAAAACAGGATCAGAGGCCTGCCAATAAATATGATCCTTATAAAACCAGTAGCAGAAAAGCCAGGGCTATTTACAACGACTGCCTTGAAAAAGAGGAAGTAATCTCCCCCAGAATGTGGAAATTAGCAAGATGGATAAAGGCAGAATATTTCAAGCTTGAGGTATTTTCTAGTACTCCTCAAATTACACAGTGCCTACTTATGGGACTGCCATTAGGAGTCCAGAAGCAAGACTAAAAGATTATCGTCACTGGGCTCTTAAAAGCAAAATCTGGTCAACAACACTCCATTTAGGTATCTGGCTTTACCTTAACACAAACATTTTCCCAATGTAGAGAAAAAACCTGCTTTTTATGAAACCACTTTTTATGAAACTAATTAGGTGAAATTAGTCACCTAATTATTGTCCAAAGGGATAAATATGTCACACACACACACACCACACACAATGCATCAGTAGTTAACATACTGGGACTAAGGATATAGCTGTTGTTGTTTTTTAATACTAAGGGTACAGTTTTGTAAGGAATTTTTTTTTCTTATTTACTTCACAAAATACTAATGTTACCTATGGCTTATTGGATATGCTACTATTATAGCACATATTACATTTCATCTTACATTCCAGTTATTGGTATACATATTTATGCTCTCTACTAGAATGTAAGCAACTGGAAAGCAGTTGTTTTATACCTCATTTTCTGTGTCAAGTTACTTGGATACATTATGCATTCTAAATGCCTATTGACATATGAATGAAGTAGTAGTGTAAAGAGAAGTTTTATTTTTATGTGACTTTTGTTTTCCAGACATGGGAGGAATTTACAGTAAATACACCTTCTTGAGTTTCATTTACCATTTTGTATCAGTGTAACAAACGTGCAGTCTGGATCATTTTAACTTGTTTAATAATAGTGAGAGCATCTTGACATAGAAAATTGAATCTAAATAGAGTGTCAAATCAAAACACTTCTGAAAAAAGAGCAAGACTCAGTTAGTGGGAAGGTCCAAGGCTTAAAGTATCTCTGCTAAGGCTGTCAACATGACAGAATTTTCATGGTTGTCTGTTGTGGAAAACATTCCCTTCATGTCTCACAAAGTGCTTCTTGAACAAGGGTTGACAAACTATAGCCCGTGGTACCAAATCCAAGCAGCCATCTGTTTTGTATGGTCTGTGAGCTAAAAATGGATTTTACATTTTCTTACTGGTTAACAGAATCAAAAGGATGCAAGAAAATTGTATACAATTCCAAATTCAATGTTCATAAATATGTTCTTATTGGAACACTGTTGCACTCATTCATTTACATATTTTCTAAGGCTGGTTTTGAGCTAAAGTCAGAGTTAAGGGGTAGCAACAGAGACTGGATGGCCTGCAAAATCCAAAATATTTACCCTGTTTCTTTACAGAGAGTTTACCTACCCTTGTAAAACATTCATTGCTTTCATGTCCCACAATGCGTTTCTAGAATATCAACAGACATAAAAGTTTTATTATCTTATATGCTATATTTTTAGTTTGATTTTACCACAATCCAAATAATACAATGATGCATTAAAGTGGATCTTTAAATTTCTTTAATTCCATCCACTGCTTGGATTACTAGATAATGTTACCTGCTAAACATTACCATTCCAGATATCCACTTTAGTGAATGCGAGAAGGTTGTTTGTAATTGACTAGATTATATGAGGAAATCTCCTCAAATGAGAAATTAAATGAAAGAATTGGTAAAATAGCAATGACTTTTTATACCTATTATTAAATAATTAAGTGAATGATTAAGCAATGGCTAAATAATTAGGAGGCAGTTTCTATCACCTATAAGAAACTATAGTATGCTTAACAATTAGCATTATCACATAAGATGAATGAGGCATGATGAAAATTGTTTAAAATGTAAAATGATAATGTTAACATTAATTGAATACTTACATGTAAGACACTGTTTAATGACTTTATATTTATTGCCTCAATTAATCTTCCACACAACCATATGAAATAGGTGCATATACTTTCCTCATTTTAAACACAAAGAGAAACTGAGAGGTTAAATAATTCACTTGAGGTCATAACACAAAAAAGTTGCAGAACTAGCCTTTGAATTTTGATACTTTAACTCCAGGGTGAATCTGATCATGCTTTTCTATATAGGATGTGGAAGGAAAATGTCCTTTGACACAAGCACACTTGGGTTGGTTATGGAGCCATAATTTTTTTTTGCATAAAACAATGAGCATTGTAGGTTTGTTAACATGAGTTGAAGATAAATTCCATTGCTCATAACAATTAACTTTTTATTCACCGTATTAGCCATTTTGTTAGCGTGCTTTTTCATTTCCATTGGTTTTACAAAATAAGTGATGCCTGATATTTTGAGCAAATCAAATACAAACTGTGGTAGACTATGAAAATAATGATTCTTCTAAGGAGAACAAACAATAAATACAAAGTCACACTTTGTCTGCTGTCCATAACAATTAACAATTATTCTCTATGTTGGCAACCAGCAGCATAGAGAATATCAAGAGACAGGAGGAAAACTGGTTTGCATTTGGCACAGCAGCGAGAGAGTATTATTAGGTACAAGCTCAGGTCTGACCTTTCAATGATGCCTGCTTAAAATTCATAGATATTGATTAAAGAAACTAATATTTTCAAATTTATATTGGTGCTTTTCAGTCACAGTTCACTTTGAAAATCAACTAGGTATATTTTTATAATCGCATATTATTTTGGATGTTTTGTAGAGAAATGGCAAATTATGAAAAAAAATCATAAACACAGGGCATTTAGTACTGCTGAATCCCAGAAAAGAAATCATTGAGTGTAAAAATCAGACACTTCAAGCAAAACATAAATTGCCATGAATATGATGTTTTAGCAGAAGGAATCAAGCTACTTTCCAGACAGGCAGGAGACATAAAGGGAACTGGAAATACTGGGGAGAAATTTATATTTAAATAAAAATGATGACAAAAAGTTTTAATGGAGAAAAAATAGTTTTATATCCTCTTTATTACTTTCTATTAAATGCAGCAGATACTGGATAAGGATAAGTCCTCAATAGAAGATTCCAGAGAAACTAGCATGAAAAGTCTAAACCAAAAATGACTCAAAGTTTTAACACTTCTAAAAATATATGAACAAATATATATATATATATATATACACACTGTATATTATACTGCATATATGATATGCAGATTATAACCTACATATTCTTGGTCCTTTTTGAATTGTCTAATCTCATTAAAATGACAAATCCTTGTATCTACTGTGCAGTACTCTCTTCTCAAATGTTAATGCATATTTTAACCATAATTATTTATAAAATAGGGAAGTAAAATGAACATCTCATGTGATTTGTTTTATTTTAGTACTTAAAGAGTCTATGCTCTTTAATGAAACCTGAGAAAGTCAAAGGTTGGGCAACAATGTCCAGCAAGAGAAGCAACTCAAATACAAGATTAGGTGCAGCTTTGGGACCCATAGTGTTATCTCTCTTCTTTCCAAGTTTTCTCACATAACTCCTTGTAATTTAAGAAGAGAAAGACAAACGAATGGGGATGAAGGATGTAGAGCTAGGTGAAGCTCATACTCAAAACCGCATGAGTGATATACTGTGGCAGAATTTAAGGCTTTCCCTTCTATTTCACCCTGAGACTCTAGAAAGTGTCCACAAAATAAACATCTAAATAAATAAAATAAAATGAGTTCAGATTATTAATTCCCAAGGTGATCAGTATGAGTAGAATTTATTAAGTAGAATTTTCTAAAAATCATTTTATCTTTTAGCTAGATGTTCTAACTATAGTAATAGTCCTCCAAAAGTTTAGTTGCCACTTTTTTTCAATGGCAATTCTGTCACTTTAACTTATGTTTTTGCTCTGCTAATTAAATTACCATACCTAGCAAAGTTTAGTGGGATATAGTAGTTTCCAGAAATAAATATCAATAATACTCATGGTTCATACCCAGTTATGTAGGCATGATATTTTGGCATGGTTGGTTCCTGATACAACCCTGACATAATCAGCCAGAACATGTTTGAGGCTCAAATTAGAATCGCCTAATTCATGTTGAATTCTGTAGCACTCTGTAGTCCCTTCTTAGAATGCCTGAATTAATTTTAAAAACCAAATAATTATAAAAGTTCCCCATGTCCCCCCTTTTCTGGCCATGTGCTCTTAGTTTCCATTAAATGAGAAGAATGAACTTATAGCTATTGACAAAAATAATTAAATAGATATTGAACAATTTTTAAAAAATACTTGAGTAAAATCTGAAGGTCATGTATGATATTTAAGCTAGTTAAGATTTATTTAAGCATTTCATGAGTAAAACAAATCATATTCATTTAATTGTACCTTGAGAAGAGGGCATGGTTTTTGAAAGCTTGACCTTTTCTAGGAAGTGTGTGTGTGTGTGTGTGTGTGTGTATGTGTGTGTATGAGAAAGAGAGAGAGAGGGAGAGAGATTGTATGTGTATGTGTGTGTGTGTGTGTGTGTGTGTGTGTAGGCTGGATACTATTTTGGGACCTCTGAGATGAAAGTCACAGAGTCATTCCAGAATTTCCATTTAAAGTTGAAAAACTAGAAAACTATGTAAAATATAAAAAAATAAAATCATTGGAGAACATATTATTTAGCATTCAAATTAATATTATAAACAAAAATTATCTTATGTTTTATTACATCTTCTTGATGTACTCAAAGAGATGTGTTTTTGAAGGACAACTTGTACCAAGTCAATGATCTCTTGGTTCCAACATATCAACTAAAGCAAAAAAGCTGGGAAAATGTCTGGAAATCTTTAGTTTATTCTTTTACACATATATTCACTTGGTTATTTTTCAGCAGTGTAGGTATGACCTTGACCTTAATGGCTCTCTTAGTGATCGGAACACTTATTATAAATTCAAGAGCCATTCTTCTTTCTAGGGTGATGGAGGTAGGGAGGAGAAGAGATATTATTGTACTAGATATAATGAGTTTTATTTATTTTGATTGCACACAAAGGTCAAAGCAAGCCTTCTGGGAAATAACACTGTAACAGTGGTAGCATAGATGAGTGATTAAGATGTTTCTCAACATAAATATAATTTACAAATCAAAAAATTAAATAACAGGCTTGAATTCAATAAATAGAGTGTGTTCTGATGTCACAGTGTATACCGTTCTCACTACTATTAATAAACCATTTCATGTATCCTGTGATTTAAAGCCTTCAGTGTACTTCACTAATGGTACTGCATACATCAGTAAAAAGTAAGAAAAACTTTAAAAATACTAAAGATGCAAATGGTTTAATCATTAAAAATGCTTAATAGTCCATTAGCTTATAAGTGCTTCTTAGATACATTTTCAGAATTAAGCAATCATCATTCAACAAACAAAAGAAATTCTGTTTCTATTTACCTACAAATTAATATATGTGATTTAGTGCAAAATTTTAAAAAAATACATATACATGTTCAAATTCTAACTTTTGCAAATAACTTTAAATTATATTTTAACAGTATGTGATGACCAAGCTATTTAAGAATGACTTAATCAGATATCCTCTACTGTTTTACTTTAATAGAACCTTAGAAAGACTATCAGTTTATTCATTCAAATTGAAAGACAATGAAACACTACTTATTAATTTTGCCAAATATATCCCCCACATAAGCCTTTTCCACACTTTTTGGCAGATTGATATTTTAGCTAAATAATGACTAGAATTCTCATGCACCTGTAAAAATCTATGCTATGCTGGAAGGATAAAAGGAAATAATTTTATGCAAGGGGAAATAACTATTATTTAAGCTTGACTGGAAGCAATAACAGATGTTTCATGAATTTTCATGTTTTTGCCAGTATTTTCTTCCCCCCTTTTTTTTTTTTTTGCGGTACGCAGGCCTCTCACTGTTGTGGCCTCTCCCATTGCAGAGCACAGGCTCTGGACGCGCAGGCTCAGTGGCCATGGCTCACAGGCCCAGCTGCTCCACGGCATGTGGGATCTTCCCGGACCGGGGCACGAACCCGTGTCCCCTGCATCGGCAGGCGGACTCTCAACCACTGCACCACCAGGGAAGCCCCCTTTCTTCCCATTTAAATGGCAAAGAACTTTGAGTACCACCAGCAATTTTTATCCGTTTATTTTTACAAGCCTCTTTCAACACAAAAGTAAAAAAAATTCTGTGATAGTCAGACCCTTACTAGTTGTATAGCTGTCAACAGAAGACTAACTAAATTATCTAGAGGGAAGAAAGGGGATTTTAAGACTTTTTGGGCTTGAAGAAGAAAAAGTTGCAGGATAACTTTAAAGGTTATCCTAAATGTTTTACATAGATATATTTATCACCAGTTTTATATTTTTGAGAGGAAAATAAGAGAATAGGGCCTAATTGTTTTAGTATATTTGTTGGTTAGCTTACAGAGAAACTGTCAGTGTTATTTGAATTATCTCCTCATCTTTGAATAAATTTGCAACATTGATCTACTTAAGAATAACAGCATAAATATGATCTCATTCAATTCTTGATTACCCATACTACTTATGGGCAGAAGCCAAAAGAGTAGATGATTCCTTGACCAGAGACAGTCATTGTGTTGTTCTTGAACTCCTGAGTGTATGGAGAAGCCCCTGTGTGGTGACAGACAATTTACAAAGCAAAACATCTATTCTCAAAATGACTGAATATTTTAGATATTTTCTGCAAACAGTAGAATGAATAAGATGATTTAACTGTTTTATGGTAAAAAAGGTATGTAAAATGTCCTAGTTTATGTCTTTGATGTGGCAGTTATCTGATGTGAAGTGTAAAAATTATTGCATGTAGTTATTTGTAAGAAATTCTGTAAACAGGCTAACATAGGCACTTTTAGACATCAGCTATAATGATGATTGCACACTCATAAATTTATCTAAAGGAAGTAGCTGAATATGCTATTAAGAGAAGAGCATGGTTAAAGTCCAGGAGTTAGGAAATTTGGCTTATAGTTACAGTTTTGCCACTAATTAGCTATAGTTATTCTATGTTTTAACCTTTTCCCACACCTGTCTATTTCTTTAAAAGTCCTTTCTAACCAAAATCCTAAGATATTTGTAAATTTGCAATTTTTATAAACTTCAGTCAAATGAAACGGGATAAAAAATTCAGAGCATAAATTTCCTTTTTCTTCATATATATAGTAGTTATGAAAATAATTATAGCATATATACTTGCTTTGATCACATGTGGCAAGTTCAAATGTATGTACTTTTATTTCTGTAATATAGAAATAAAAATCATCTCGATCTTGATACATTAGCAAGATGTACACTAATTGCTATCAAACTTGCTTTATCCTTAAGCAAGACAAGTTATTTAGATCAGCCAGGGCTTCCCTGGTGGCACAGTGGTTGAGAGTCCGCCTGCCAATGCAGGGGACACGGGTTCGTGTCCTGGTCTGGAAAGATCCCACATGCCGCGGAGCGGCTGGGCCCGTGAGCCTTGGCCGCTGAGCCTGCGCGTCCCGAGCCTGTGCTCCGCAACGGGAGAGACCACAACAGTGAGAGGCCCGCATACCGCAAAAAAAATAAATAAATAAAAAATAAGTATCTATAGTATATATAGCATTATATTAGTAATCGTTGTCCAACCTTCAAAATACCTCACTTGAGAGTTGACGGACCACAATGATGGTAAAGTGTCATTGGTTATTTTGTTTCTGAGTTGAAAAATTAACAATAATAAACATTTCCATGTGATTGAAATTTGTTGCTATTCTTGGATTAAACTTTCTATGTTTGCATTTCAACACGTCTTGAGTCATTAACCCTACTTCCATCTTAATTATCCTGGGTAGCTTCTATATTAAACACTAGGAGATCTGAACTGAGTTGCTACCTTGTAACTGCTTTTAAAACTTTTATTGCGAGGGTGTGCTTTTCCATTCCAGCTGGAAACTCCATAAGGGTAGGATATATGTTTTTATTCCTTTGTCATCCTTTCACAGAACTTAATAAAGTTCATTACACATGGAAGAATGAAAGGCTAAATTAATGCTGCTGACTATTTTTAAAGCATTTTCTTGGTCAATATTTGAGAACTTAATGTAAATCATAGATTCAAGTGTATTTACTATTCTGTATATAAAGTACAATCAATTATTATGCTTTATAACCTATTATACTTTATATGAGACCTTGCTGTTTTATTTATTGCATGTTTACAAATATATCAAGTATTAGGATCCTGTAGGAATCCTGACAAATTAGGTTTGCAGGAGCTGACAAAATGTTTTTTAAAGTTTGGTTCAGAAGTTTTTTAAAAATTCAGATTCCTAAATCTCACCTCAAAACTAATAAGTTAAATTCTCTGGTAGTGGATACTGAGTAACTACATTTTTAACAAGTTCCCCAGATTATTCTTGGGCACAGTGAAGTCCAAGATCCTATTTGCACTAACAAGAAAGAGAACTGCCCCAGGTATAGCTCATTAAACTAGCATCTCTGAAAATTATCTGCCTCCCACACTCCATTACAACCAACATAATACTGGAAGTCCTAGCCAGAGCATTTAAGAAGATAAATAAAAGTTATCCCAATCAGAAGGGAAGAAGAAAAATTATCTGTGTTTGCAGACAACATGCTCTTATATGTAGATAACCCTAAAGACTCCTCAAAAAAGCTGGTAGAACTAATCAACAAATTCAGTAAAGTTGCAGGATACAAAATAAACATTTAAAATCCTTTCTGTTTCTACACCAACAATGACCTACCTAAAAAGGAAATTAAGAAAACTATTCCATTTACATAAGTGTCAAGAAGAATAAAACACTTAGGAATAATGAAATTGAACCTTATGGCATATACAAAAATCAACTCACAATGGATTAAAGATTTTAATGAAAACCTGAAACCATAAAACTCCTAGCAGAAAACACAGGGAAAAAGCTTCAAGACATTGTCTTGGCAATAATTTCTTGGATATAATACCAAAGCACAAGCAACAAAAATGAAAATAGACTAGTGGGAATACATCAAACTAAAAGTACATAAAATAGCAAAGGAAACAATCAATACTCAAAAGGAAAATAACAAAGGAAACAATCAATACTCAAAAGGCAACCTATGGAATGGAAGAAAATATCTATAAACCATCTATCTGATAAGGGTTAATATCTAAAATATGTAAGGGACTCACACAAGTCAATAGCAAAGAAACAAATAATTTGATTTAAAAATGGGCAAAGAAATAGACATTTCTTCAAAGAAGACATACAAATGGACAACAGGTATATACAAAGGTGCTCAACATCACTAATCATCAGGGAAATACAAATCAAACCCACAGTGAGATATCATCTCAAATCTGTTAAAAATACTATTATAAACACAACAACAACAAAAAAATGATAACAAGTGTTGGCGAGGATGTGGAGAAATCAGAACCTTTGTTATATGTTGATGGGAATATAAAATGGTGCAGCTGCGAAGGAAATCAGTTTGGAACATCCCCAAAAACTTAAAAATAGAACTACCACAGGATTCAGCAATCACTTCTTGGTATATATCATTAAAAAAATTGAAATCAGTTTCTTGAGGAGATATTTTCACTGCCATGTTCATTGCATCATTAGTCACAGTATCCAAGACATGGAAACAGCCTAAGTTTCCATTAACAGATGTATGCATAAAGACAATGTGGTATATACATACAATAGAGTATTATTCACCTTAGAGAAATCCTGCCTTATACAACAACATCGGTGAACCTGGAGGGCATCATACTAAGTGAAATAAGCCAGTCACAGAAGGACAAAAACTGTATTATTTCATTTATATAAAGTACATAAAATAATCTAACTCATAAAAACAGAGAGTAGAATGGTGGTTTCCAGTGACTGGGGGGGAGTGGGAAATGGAGAGTTGTTGTTGAATGGATGGAGTTTCAATTATACAACTTGAATAGGTTCTAGAGATCTGCTCCACAACTTTGTGTCTATACTCTATTGTGTACTTAAAATTTTGTTGAGAGGATAGAACTCAATTTAAGTATTCTTGCCACAATAAAACTAAAGCTAAAAAGATATTTTTGAAAATTAAAAATCACTTATTCAAATGTTTAGTGAACTGCTCAGAGTCCTGGAATACCATTCAACTTGACCTTGATAAAAAAAAAAAAAGCATCATACTTTTTAAAATCTAAACATCCTAAATGGATATTCCACATGTCAAGTCCTTTATTTTCTATTTTTTCTCACCACATTTTTTTCCCTTAAAGCATTATATATATTAACATGCTTTCTTTGCTACCATTCATTACTTTGTTTTTCCTGTGTAATGGAATGTTGGAGAATCTGAGGAAAGCAAGTGGAACTTCTCCCTAAAATTACTCACAGACACAAAATATTTTTCTTTTTTTCGGTACACGGGCCTCTCACTGTTGTGGTCTCTCCCGTTGCGGAGCACAGGCTCCGGACGCGCAGGCTCAGCGGCCATGGCTCACGGGCCCAGCCGCTCCGCGGCATGTGGGATCTTCCCAGACCGGGGCATGAACCCATATCCCCTGCATCGGCAGGCGGACTCTCAACCACTGCGCCACCAGGGAAGCCCGTAGACACAAAATATTTGAATAACTTCTTGGACGTTAAAAAACCCAGACCTCTAAGATAAAGTCCAGATAGTCCTTATCTGTCTTTTAAGATCTTCCATGATCTATGCCTGACCTTCCTTTTTTGCTTAACTTTGTACTATTCTCCAATGTATATCATTCACTTCAGCCAAACTGAAATCTGTCATTTGAGCACACCTTAAATTTCTATGTTTCAGTGCCTTTTTCAAGGTACTGTGTTTGTCCTCCTACCTAGAATTCATTCTTCCCCATATCTGTATCAAAACGCTATCCATCCTTAAAATTGATCTCAAATCATGCTCCTCCATGAAATATTCTAAGATTGCTCTGGTCAGAAGAATTATTTCTTGTCTTTGAATGCCTAGCAGTTTCAATGACCAAGCAACTTAAACTGTTTTTGCAATACACTCTTTTTTTTATTGCCTTAAACCTACCTAGTAGATGCACTTTAGCTCCCCAACAGTATTTTAAGTCTCAAGTGGGAATCAACATCTATTATTTATCTTTCATCTTTAAAGTGCCTAAGAAAACATAATGCATACAATTGGGATTCAATAAACACTTGTTGAATGGCAGAAACAAATGAATATCAACATTTTATTTAAGCAATTGGCTTGTTGAATGTTACAACAGAATTCAGACTAAATTAAAGAGTTGCCTAAAGTGTTATGTGACAGTCTGTAACACATGCAATTGTTTATTAGTATTGTTATAGACAATGCAATCAACATTAGCCAGAAAAGGACATCTAAATGCCACTGTGTTGAAGCAATCTAGTTATACAGGGAAAATGTGGACAAGACTTAACAGTTAGCTTCTATTGAGTGAGCTAAAAGTGAAATGACCAAGAACCCATCACATATTAAAGACCTGCCGAAAACACTTGTAAGTTGTATAGTATGGCTCCTGAAGAAGCAATAGCAATACACAGTGTGTAAGAAGGGCAACAAGTTTACATTCTGTACAATAGCGTTTGAAAGCATGTAAAGGACAAGCCACTTCGACTAACAGTAACAGGTTAAGAAAAGTTAACCAGGAGTAAAAAAGCATTCACTTCTGATAGTTTCAATAAACATGATTGCTAGTATTGCTCTCCTCCAGTGCAAATGCTAGTGATATGTAAGTATTATATCTATATATTGATTTGGGAAATAATTATTTTACAATGTTTTCAGAGTAAAAACATGTTGAATAAAATTTCAGTAATACTTTTTCCATCCTAAAACATCAGATAATGAAAACTATTTGATTTTGATTTTCTCACTTTTAGTTACATTCTCTTAGATAGTTATTTTTAAGTCTATTTACAAAATCTTATTTCTCAACCACTGGGATACATATTGTCCATTCTCTTTAGTGAAATTGTAATCTTAATGGAATGGAATCACCATGAATAAAATATACTCAATGGCTGTATTTTTCATTTTAGCATGGAGTAATACAGATTTTTATATAAAGAAGATTGTTTTATACGTGCCATTGTTTCCTCCTAAGAGATAAACCACAGACAGTAATATGAAGAAATAGAAAAAATGTGGCAGGCCATATTTTCATTTGAAAGCTCCAATAAATATATACCACTTCATTAGTAACCATGGTGTTCTGGAGTGATTAAATAAAAATGAGTTTATTTATACCCAGCTATGACTTTATTAATTGCTATGCCCTTAAAAGTTGGTCCAAGCCAAATGATAGAATCAATATCATGGGGATACGAATTGAAATTGCATGTAATTTTAGTTGTTAACAGAACTTTAACTGATTTCCCTAAGATTGCCCTTAGGATAAAATCTTGTTGCTAATGTATAAGATTTTTGCATGGAGGAGGTAACAGCCCACTAATTTTTTTTTTTCAGCCCACTGATTTTGATTTGGTATCCTTCTATTCAGTTGCCAAAGAACAAAAATAAACAAAACTAACAAATAACAGCATGTACTCAATTCTTATAATTGGGTGGTCTTCTAGCATCGATTTACTAAATCTATTTACTAAGATAGTCTTTGCTAAAATATTGTACATTTTTAAAGAAAAATTGTGATAGTGTAATGATAGTATAGGGAGTTCCTATAAACCCCACATCCAATTTTCCCTATTATCAATATCTTACACTAGTCTGGCACATTTGTTACCATTAATTGACCAGTTTTGATACATCATTATTAATTAAAGTCCATTCTTTATTCAGATGTCCTCAGTTTTTACCTAAAGTCCTTTTTCTTTTCCATATCACATTTATTCATCATGTATTCTTAGGCACTTCTTGGTTGTGACAGTTTCTCAGATTTTCATTGTTTTTGATGACATTTACAGCTTGAAGATTAAACACCAAGCATTTTGAAAAATGTCCTCTTATTTGGATTTGTCTGATGTTTTTCTCATGATTAGATTGGGATGGGGACGATGGGTTTTATGGAGGTAGAAGACAGAAGTAAAGTGCCATTCTCATCACACCATACCAAGTATATATACTGTCAACACTACTGAGCAGTTTTGATGTTAACCTTGATTACAGGGCTGAGAGAGTATTCTTCATGTTTCTCCACTGTAAATGTACTCTTCCCCCACCACGCTTCCATGCTATACTCACTCTTCGAAAAGAAGTCACTATGTGCAGCCCACACTTAAGGTACAGTGTTCAACTCCACCTCCTTGAGGACAGAGTATGTACATAAATTATTTGGAATTCTTCTGCACCACAGATTTGTTTTTTCTGTCTTATTTATTTAAACATTGATTTATATCAATACAGACTTAAATTTTTATTTTTTACTTAGGTTTATAATACTGTTTTTTGTTTGTTTGCTAATATTGTTCCAGCTTTGGCCATTAGGAGCTTTTTCAGTTGGCTCCTGTGTCCCTTTGACATACCCTCATGATTACTTTTTTGAGGACTTTCTACTTTATAACACAAGATATTCCAGATTCATCTTGCAGAATATTGACTTATGTTTCTTTATTAAGGATCCAGTGTTCCCCAGTCCTCCACCTCAATTTTAGTTTTTCATCTCCTTCAAATATAAGAATTTCACATTGATATACATACACACATATATACATATGTGTGTATGTATGTGCATGTGTGTATATGTGTATATATATAGCATTGAAACTATTTTTACTTACAAGGTCATAGGAAAGAAATCAAAAAGATTAGTATTAAGGGGCAGATGTCTTACAAAAATCAGAAAGGAGATATACAAGTTTAAAAAACAAATTTTAATGTACTAAGTGATTGAATATTTAAGCAATGTGTAACAGGTCAATGCAATTAATATGCTGCTCCTGAAGTCACATATTAAGTAGTACCACATACTTTAAGTTCTTTATTTATATTTCCAAATGCAGAAGAAAAATAATTCTTGTCTTTCAAATATCAGAAATAACTATAGGTGCTTAATCATAATACTTAAAGAAACATGACCCTAACATATTGCCAGATGCCCAGATGGAAAGGAGTCCCAATTTTCTCAAATATTAAATATATTTTAATTAATGTTAGCTTAAATATATATGCAATACCACAATGTTAAGAATGAGTCGTGAGGACCATGGTACCTCAGTCTCAGGAAAGAGGCTGCGAGTAGCAAGGATTTAAAATCAACCAACATAAGTTCATTAGGAATTAGGAATGTTAGGAATCATTGCACTAAGTTTAAATTATGTGTTAAAATATTCTAAATTTAGTAAAGCAATTGAATAACTTATGTAGTTGTATATGGTACATTTTAACCCATCGACAAAAGGATTTAACCTTAAATTTTCTATAAACAACAATAAAACTGTAGTTAGCTTCTTATTCTTTCCTTTGAAGTAACAGTTTCTACTGAATAATGCAGTGTAAAATTAAGTAACACAGGCCTAGTTCTGAACTTTAGAAGGCCACATTATTTTTGCCTTGTAAGAAGATAAGCAAAAACCACAACAGATATCCAACAAAATTATACCCAGAGAAAGATGTGAATATTACCTTTACATTCAAAAATTTTCCTTGGGAACATGAGAAAATATATGTAAAATATTTAGTGCCTGGAACATAGTAAAGGTTTACAAAAGGTACTTATTATTTTTAATGTTGTATTATTACTGTTACTTTTCCAAAATCATCTGCTACCACTCTCCCCTTTAAAAACTCTACTCCAGCTGCACTAGCCTCCTTGTGTTTAAACATATCAAGCACACTCCCATCTCAGGGCTCTTGAATTTGCTGTTCTGTCTTCCTGGAAAGTGCTCCCTGTAAATAACCAGGTACCTCACTTCCTACTTTATGAGAAAAGATATTACAATAAACTTCATTATTTAAGATTTCTCTTATGCATAAATATTTCCCAAGCATATTCCATATCACAGATGGATCTGTGTTGAGGATGAAGACGCACAATACATTTGGCCTTATCTGAATTGTTTTGTTAAGAAAGCAAATACACCATCATGTGTCCATTTTCACAAAGGACACAGGGGCCACTGTACATGAGGCATATGGTCTGCTGGCTGAATAGCCAGAACCTCAGAGGACAAAATGACACCATGGTTAACAGGATGGCTGGAAAGTCTCCTCTGTGACAATGGAATATGCATGTGATCTTAAAGTTACTATAGTAAACAACAAGTCAGGACATATTTTTGAATTCACCAGTTAAGGGTGTTTGGAACATTAATCAATGGACTGTGTGGGTACATGTGGCATTGATGTGAATAGAAAAAATATGGATGGAGGTTAGGGGCTCCCCTGTAGCACAGCAGCAGTAACCTCTCATTTGTTTGAATTTTTGAGTCAGACATCCTCATGGCTGCCTCTTCATTTAGATGGCTTCACTGCATTTAGATCTCTGCTCAAATGTTACCTCATCAGAAAGGCCTTCCCTATCTGAAGGAGTATCCCTTCTTCACTCTATTCCCTCTAATTATTTTTTCTTCATAGTACTTACAACCATTTATGTACTACATTTTTGTTTATTTTTATTCTCTCTCTCTCCCCATTAGAATGTATACTCTATGAAAACAGGTTCTCTGTTTTGATCCTGTTTTATCCCCAGTGCCTAGAAGTGTGCCTGACACCCAATGGTGCTCAATATTTGTGGAATGAATTATTAATTAATTCTAAGTCTTATTCATCCAATCCCCCTTCTTCGGGATATCAAAGTATATAGTGCCAGCTGCTCTTTTTTTTTTTTTTCTAGGCAAGCTCACTTGAAAACTGAAAAGGTCTCAAATGGAGGGAATTTGGAGTCTTGTCTAACACTGCAATACTGGAAAAGATATACAGAATCATATATCATACAATTAGTAATTTATGCAAAAACCAAAAGCCCCAACAGGTAGTATGAGGGTATTATCCCCATTCCTGCTAATTCCTTAAAACTAAACACGCCTGTGAATCTCCAGCTTTGCACTGGGGCATGTTGTTCTGGGCCCATACACAGATCATCAGCATTTTATTCAATGTTCTCAAGCGCAATGAGGAGATAACAGCATTTGTCTTGGCAAATGCAGTTTACCACTTTATACACCTGGGTACTTAGGCATCATCTCTTTATGAGCAGTTAAAATATATATTATATATATATACATATATAATCTTATAACTAAATATTCTAATATAAAGGCATAATCATAATACACTTAAAATATTCTGATTTTTGGAATTCTAGGGATGAAATAAAGAAAAGAAAGGACATTGAACAAGGTCATTATGGGGAAGCAAAGATGCAGAGTTCGTAGATAACTAGGACAAAAAGAAAATGATAATTGAGCCCAGGCATACTGATATGTGCATACTCACGGTGTGGGATCATGATACAGAGTTGCTCATAAATGAAGTACATACTATACTTCAATTACATAGGAATGTATTGAGGTTTTTAAGTCCCACAAAAACATATTAATATAACTTAATACCTTGGCTTTACTATCTGTTTTAGTAGTAATGGTAGTTTATTCAACTGTATTACATGTTAGTAATTTAGTCCATTCTCTATTAATCCCCTGCAATATTTGTAGGAAGCAGGATGGCTTAAAGACCTTTATTTTGCCCCAAGTGTTAGAGCCCATCTTGTGTTCTCCACACTGACTGCCATTTTTGTTTGTTTGTTTGTTTTTTAACCACAAGACTTCTACTGAGGGGATAACAGGTTGCTGCCAACTTCGCAGGATTTTTTCCTCCTGCTTCTCAATTTTGTTGAAAAAGAGAGGCATTAGGAAAACAGGGCATAAAAGAGTTCCTTATCAAACTCTCTTTACCCAAGATGAAACAATTCAGAATGGGTAATGATAGATTAATAAACCACCATATTTCAATTAATAAGGTCCTCAATTTACCCCTTCTCTTCTGCTTAAAATATCCTTGGCACATCTATAAAACCACTTCCTGTATTTATTTTAAGAAAATATTAACTTTCCACTGTAACCATATGATATTTAACAGAAAAGTTTTTAGAACATGAACACTATCAAGAATAAAATAAAAAGAAAAATATATTAAAAAATATTACTTGGTGACACTTTATATTTGACATTTTATCTGGCATTTTCATTTAGCAACTAATTTATTGTAAATATATTCTCATGCTGGAAAATCAGTTTAGGGATCCTCAAAGAATTTTGTCAGGAAGTCACAGTGGATAATTTAAATTATTCTACAACAGAGTCAAATGTGCTTAATATTAACTTCCACATTCAGCAGTTTTTAAAATTGTTGTCCATGGTGAGGGGAAATAATTTGAAAACCTGCTGAATCTAAAGCATAGATTATATATTACTTTGAAATCCAAGTATTTGTACTAAATACAACCTGCAATCCCAAAAGTTATACAGTATTTTCTGGAGTAATCACAAAAATGTTTAGGAAAATTCTTACATACACATTTTATTTCTTAAGACATCTGTATCACAATCTATTATTATACTTAAATTCATTTCAAAAAATCATTTCATTATTTACATTTCATACAGAAAGACTGAGTTCGTATAAAGGTATCATTTTGCACAGTTGCTTTGTCTTTTGCCATAATGTTGTTATGTTGTTTTTTCTATTGATTATGTTTTAAAATTATGGAAGCAAGGAACTGTCAGGTAGATATATTGCAAAAACATATCTAGAAGCAAATTTGCCAGTCCTTCTCCTCTAAACTTATGTAGAGACACAGTATACCAAATATCCAGATTTCTAGATAAGTTAGCATACCTTCATGTTTAACTGCTATAAAATTTAAGACATTTCAAAAATACCTTTTTCTGTAGCTCTTTTACACTTTAATTACATTACCAAAATCGTTAATTGTGTCTACAACATGTTGGGGAAATAAAATCTGATAATGAAACAAGAAAAAAAAAAGTAAGGATCTACTAGATTAAGTTATGTTAGAGAATATTAGAGGAGGGAACATAATTTCCTTCCACTCAAATAATTCTGGTGGACAGAAAAATAAAGTCAAATATTTTACGAGCTATACTTAAACTATACTTTATTATCACTTCTTATTCAATTTTAATATTCTGAAACACTTGACATGTTCCATTTCCTACTTTAAGATCTCACTGCTGTAAGCAACATTTCATTACTTGCTTTATGCAAAATATTTTCATAATTGCAAGCTAGCTATGAAACTAACACAACTTGAAAGAAATCTCAAATGCCAAAGGAAACTGTTCTGTACTCTCACATAAAGATAACATTTATCAAGCGTCAATATAGCAACCACATACTAAGGAATAGATAAGGATGTGCTGAGCAGTCAGAGCTTTTATTTTGTCAGAGTTGGCCTGACAAAGTCAGAAAGAGTTCTATATAATTCATCACACTTGTACAAAAAATCATAACTATTTGAACATTCAAGCCATAGAGGATATATACAGAAAATTAGCAATTATAATAAACATCTCTTAGAACTGAAACAGTATTCTTAATGGAATCGGAATGGAATAGGAAAAGTAAACTCACAACTCTAAAGCATATATCCCATTAATTATCAAAATGAATGTATTATTACTATTTTCCTTTATAGACCTAGAGGAGGGGGTTACTTGGAGACCCTGATTGGCTGCATACAAATTCAGAGATTATTATAACACTTTTATTTAAACATTAAATGAGAGTTTTAGAGGATAAGTTAACCTAAGCTATGACTTTGTTGTTATGTTTTCGAAAACTCCTACCTTGCTGTTGAATCTTCTGTATTGTCATTAGCCATCATCTCCAAATCTTGTGAGTGTTTCTCACAAGCTTCTTTGAACAAATTCTCCTCTGGAACTGCTTTAGGAGTATCTTCATTTGCTCGAAGATGTTCTATCAGGTTTTGTGAGTGCCAATTCTGAAGGGCTCTTTGATGGGAAGGGGCCGATCCTGGCGCTGGTGTCAGTATGTTGTGGTGGACAGGACTATTGCTTTTCTTCAGTCCATTTCTGTCCCGAGAGTGGTTCTTCAACCTGCCCTGAACCGGGGTCCCTCTATGCTCATATCCTTCCTGCTGAAGGCAGTTTCCAGTGTTGGGCGAACCTTGAGAAGGATGACTAAACCACCTCCAGCGTAGCCTTAGGATCTGTTTCACATCAAACTCTTTCTTGCCAGACACTGACATCGTTGCAGGAGGAAAGACAAAAGCCTTCTCTCACAGAAAGGAAACAGCCTTTGTTATCTCTTGTTTCTCTGCCTCTTCTGTAGGACTAACAAAAGCATAAGTGCCGAGAGCAGTCTTTCTTGCTCTCCCCTCCCCCGCTGTCTGTGGTATACTGTGAATACTTCTAGCTTTCCAGCTGAAGCAGAAAGCTGCAGCTAACAGTGTAGGTGGGAACCCATACAGACAGGATGATGAGGTCAGACCTTAAACAAGTAAATCAGCTTAGCACAGGAAAGCAGCTACCACAACACACTCCAGCTGCTAGATTTGCACATTCCCAGCCCTCCTGCCTGGACTTGCAAATATCTAACCCAGCTCTTTCTTAACTGAAGTACAGTAGCTTCAGCCTTTAAATCCAAGCAAGTGAGCAAAAGCAAAGTGTTTAAATTCACTTCCTTCTAGATCCCACTCACCCCATCCCCTGCCAGATTTCATTTCCTGGCAACCCACTTTTAAAAATGTGCCACTTTGTCCTAGGAGAATTTGTAACAGGGAATTCATTATGATCTATTTTGGGGTTCTTATGGAAAATTTGATGGTGGTTCATTAAGGGAAAACATCTTGTCATCTGTCCCCTCATGCACGTTTGTAGTTATTTTTATAAAATAACTGAAAATGTGAGTGTCTTTATAGAAATATTTGCTTGAAAACTTGAACAATTCCAGAAACATAAGAAACTGTTGCTTACCCATGACTAAAAACACACACTCCACTAAGGAATGTTGTAACAGTATTTTAAGTCTACAGCTGAAGGAAGAGAGCGGTGTTTTTCTAAGCTCATTAGGTTAGAAGACATGTCTTCTCTCAGGAACCAAAACTTGAAAATGAATAGTTCATCCTGGCTCCATGCCAGTATAAACACTTCCTTATCATGCTCTTTACTTTCACAGGCAGTGTTAAAGGTCTATTTTCTTTGTTCAAAAGTCCGTATGAGAGGATGCAAAAGCATGTTTTGAAGTAACTCCAAATTGTCACATAACTCAGTAATAACTGTGCACAAAGTACTTTGAGGTATGAATCAGAATCACTACTGTGTACAGGGATAAATGTTTCTATAACAGTATTGTATCAGGAATGTATTCACCAATGCCATTTTGAAATTTAGTTTGAACTTTATAACTTCCATGTCATGCATACATGTGATAAGGGGGAATTGTACCATTGGATCCTTAGAAAGAATATTGAAATTGTAAGGCTTTGATTTTAGTTCTGGCTTTACAGTCAATGAGCTGTATGATCTTGGACAAGTCATTTTACTTCTTTACATGAGTTATGAAGAACTGATATGGAGGCTGAACAAATTTCCAAGTTTATACTTGCAATGGATTTTTAAAAATTTGGAAATAGAGAATAAAATGAATATCTTTTTGTAAGTTTTGGTAGATAATTTACCTACAATTATCTATAAATCTAATTATACCTTTTCCTTTCCCCTCTTGTTTTTGTAGGTGTAATGGGAAATTTATGTGTCAACTTAAATGGTCTACAGGGTACCCAGATATTTAGTCAAACATTGTTTTGGGTGTTTCTGTGAAGGTGTTTTTGGATGAGCTTAACATTTAAATCAACAGACTAATAGATTGTCTTCCCTAGTGTGGGTGGGCCTCTTCTAATCAGTTGAAAGCCTGAATAAGCAGAATACTGACACTTCCCCAAATAAGAGGAAATTTCTCCTGCCTGACAGCCATCAAGCTGGGACCTCATTTTTTTTGTTTTGTTTTCCTGACTTCAGGCTCAGACTGAAATATTGACTCTTCTTGGATCTCAAGCCTGCTGGCCTTTGGATTAAAACTATACCATCAGCCCTCCTGGGTCTCCAACTTGCTGACTACAGATCTTGGGACTTGTCAGCCTCCATAATTATGTGAGCCAATTCCTTATAATAAATCAATTTCTATCTATCTACCTATCTACATCTCTATCTATCTATCAATATTTTTCTAATACTAAGCAATTAGTAAATACACACTGATAGATATATAGTTGATTTTTATACCAATTATAAGCAGGTTACTCCCATCTTCAATTTTCCAAACTATTTTCCAATAAGCTCCTTAAGCCTCAGTGTTTGCATGTATCATCCTTTCTCCTTGGTGAATGTGCTGTCTGCTGCTGTTACTTAGCATATATGTAATTGAAGAGAATCTCAAATAGTTCTTTTGAGGAGCCCCAGACACAGTGAGTCCTGACAACTAAACATGAATTACTGGGTAGATAACATTCCAAGTAAATGCCTAGTCAAGATTTGTATTTTAGGCCTTTGTATTCCCCACTGTGCCTAAAGTATGGTGTTGGACATAGAGTAAGCGAACTGTAAATACCAGGCAGAATGAATAAAATATTATAATAGAAGTGTAAATAGTATGTGGTAGGCACAAGAAGAATTACTGATTTGGCCACCTAAGTAGCTCTAAATAATACCTTATTGGATACTAAGAATCTGCAACCTTATTTTCCTAATATGTTCCCTGAGCTTGTTAATGATTCAGATATAATTGTATATTTCCCTGTGTACCTTTTATAAGATGAATAGTAACTAATACCTGTCAAAATCTAAACACTGATAGTACAGTACTCTATATGATTCTACTGAGAATGTGCTTTATTAAAGTACGCAGATTATGGCCATTTTCTTAGATCTTGGACACAGAATTGTAGAATGACTAAGAAAGTATTGTCTAGAAAATAAAGAGAATAATATTTTATGAAGCATGAGGGTTCCTTTTAAGTTTCTTATTATAAAGGAAAGATTTAAGCATACTAAAGCAAAAATAAAGATGTCTGTGAGGATAGGAACCATATTTTATTAATCATCTCCTACCCATTGCTTTACTATCTACTTGGTATCTAGTAACTATTTAATATAGGTAGAATTAATGAATGAAAAATTCTAAATGATTTTATTATCACAGAACTTACTATCTCAATAAGTGCTGGAATTTTAAAATGAAAATGCCAAAATGGTTATGGGCTAAAATACCCTTCTAAATAATTAATGATTATACAAGTAGGGGGACAAGCCTGCAAACCGATTGAAATCTCCCAGCAACTTAGCAGCCATACACTCTCTTGATGTTGCACTCTGAGTAAAATCCTGGCCAGTAAATTAAATTAGTCAGCTGCTGGGACACTTCAGAAGTTAATATTATTCAAATGTACTTAGGAATACTTAGTTTTATTTCTTTCCCATAATTATATGATTATACAACTTAAAGAAAAATAACATGGTTATAGATTTCTGTGTAGCAAAGGCTGTACATAACAACTTATCACGGTCCTGATGTGGAACTATTCACTTGGCACAAACCACAACAGGTAGTGCTATGGTGAAAAGAAAAGCAATATCAGATTTAGAAAGCTTGGATGCTAAACACATGGGTCTTAACCAATCCTGTCTTAAGTTACTGCACCCAAAATCACTACAAAATGTTGAAGGAGGCTAAAAAACATTAACATTGACTCATAGTCCCTGTCAGTTTCCTGACCCTGCAAAAGGAGATCAAAGAATTGAATGATACTACCATAACAAAGCTTCCTCAATTTATATCTACTTATTTAGGTGAACTAACTTTTTTCAGTGCTCATATCTGTAAAACCAAACAAATAAACAAAAATAACTTTTGCTCATACCTGTCTTATTCCAGCAAAAAGTAATATCCATTGTTGTTACTTAAACTTAGCACAAAAGCAAGGTCATTTGTCCTTACTAACAGTACATTCCCAGTAAAATTTTAATGTGTTTAATATCTTTTATAAATATAAAATGCACCTATGTTGTTTTGTTTAATTATTAGACTAATAGTTATAATGTTCCTTAAAGGAAAATATTATACTTAGAGTCAAAGGAAATTAAAAGAAAAAAATCAATGTATGTATATATTTTTGTTGTAGGAATTATAAGGTAATCAATAAAATACTTTTTGACAAAATATATTATGTTAGAAAATGATTATTTTAGGAAAGTGGAATGAAAATATAGGTTCAAGGAGAAAGTGAACCATTTAAAATTTCTGCTTCTAAAGAAAGTTTTTCCATGTATTATTAAATTAATGAGAGAGGTATCAAATCACCACAGTATTTACTACATTCCGTTGGATATATTTGAACGAGTGATTTAAAAGATTTATTTTGAAATATCAATATTTTCAAATATGCTGGAAATTATACTCCTTGCAGCTATTTAAATGTATGATACAATATTTTAAATGTGAGCTTTGTAATGTATCAGGCTGTACAATGTTTTTCAAACTTTTTGTAGGGGTTATGTGGAACAAAAATGTTTGAAGACAACATTTTGCTAAACGCTAACATTTGCTCAAGGCTAACTCAAATTTTGAAGATCATAACTTGATTTTAATCCCCTTTTTGTTCCATTTCATAGGCAAGTTAATTAGGGATATTCTACAGTAGCTTTCGACAAATGCTCCCCATTTATCCCTCACTTAGTTCCCTTGAAATTTGACTGCTGCCCCTTTCTCTATATTGAAACTCTATATAGGAAATCATTCCAATGCAACTGTTCTCAGACTTTAGTGAATCAAGACTTTACATATTTTACTTATTAAAACTATAGATTCTGATTACTTTTGAGATAGGGTACAGAAATCTGCCTTTTTAACAATCACTCTAGATGATTCCCTTTGTAGATGGCCCACAGATCACAATTTAAGAAATAGTGTTTTAAAGTAATCAATGGAAATTGTAAGACAGGGATGATTATCTTCATTAAATAATGTTCAAAGAACAGTGGGAGTTAAAAATAAACTTGTGCTTTGGTCACAACCCATGTATCACCTTTGTTCAACATAACAACTCATACACTTTAAACATTTTTTATTCATTTGGAGCCTCAGTTTACTGTCTGAAGATAAACTTCAAGCTGTGTACAAATATTTTCTTTTTAATATTTTGTATTGGAAGATAAAATCACTCACTGCTGAGTTACCAAATCAACAGTAATTAAGTCACCTAAAAAAGCAATATATACACATCTATAGGAATATAAACATGACAATTTTCCAGCCACATGACTATTGAATTGGACCCAGATAGGTAATAGGGTAAAAGGGAGAGAGATGTTTTGTGTTTCTTCTTTATTACCTACAGTGGGTATCAGAGTGCTGAACAGAGAAACAAGTAAGTTCTATCATTTGGTAATACTGTGATGATGAGCAAACGGATTAACTCTCATTCATTTATTCAACAAACAAGTGATGGAGAAACAAGAAGTCGAGAAGGAACATTCAAGTTGGAGGAGGTTGACAGCTGAAGTCTAGGGATAAAGCTGGTTGAGATCAAAAGAGAGCAGCCAGAGCACGTGGGAGATAATATATAAGGATATAGCCATTGAGAACCCCACCAAATATTGAATTAATGCCTCATTAAACCCTGTGGAAGGGCATCTCTGTTCTGGGAAGACTTGCATTATCTTCATCTTGGATTGCTAGGTATGCCACCTGCTCTCTCAGTCCCTATCTCCTTTTTTTCTACCCATAAAATGGTGGCCAAAAAAATAAAATAAAATAACCGATGATTTGTCCCTAGTTGAATACAACTATTCTCATTGCTTATTTCCTTAACGGCTTTTTAAAAAAATTTATGACTTCATTCATTCATTCACCCAAAAGAAACTTATTGAGTGCATACTATAAGCCAGGCTTTGAGGATGCAAATATGATTGCATTTTTCTTGCTCATAGAACTTACCTTTTGCACTATTGACCATCCCATCTTTTTTGAAGCCTCCTCCTCCTTATCTTACTTAATATTTTTAACATCTTTATTGGAGTATAATTGCTTTAAAATGGTGTGTTAGTTTCTGCTTAATAACAAAGTGAATCAGTTATACATATACATATGTTCCCATATCTCTTCCCTCTTGCATCTCCCTCCCTCCCACTCTCCCTATCCCACCCCTCTAGGTGGTCACAAAGCACCGAGCTGATCTCCCTGTGATATGCGGCTGCTTCCCACTAGCTATCTATTTTACCTTTGGTAGTGTATATATGTCCATGCCACTCTCTCACTTTGTCACAGCTTACCCTTCCCCCTCCCCATAGTCTCAAGTCCATTCTCTAGTAGGTCTGTGTATTTATTCCCATCTTACCCCTAGGTTCTTCATGACTTTTTTTTTTCCTTAGATTCCATATATACGTGTTAGCATATGGTATTTGTTTTTCTCTTTCTGACTTACTTCACTCTGTATGACAGACTCTAGGTCCATCCACCTCACTACAAATAACTCAATTTCGTTTCCTTTTATGGCTGAGTAATATTCCATTGTATATATGTGCCACATCTTCTTTATCCATTCATCCAATATTGGACACTTAGGTTGCTTCCATCTCCTGGCTATTGTAAATAGAGCTGCAATGAACATCTTATCTTTCTTAATATACTGTTTTCCCTACCCTTTGTGCCTTGGTTTTCATTATTATTTCCTCTTCCCCTGACATCTACCAGTGAGCAAGTCCTAAATTTCAGGTTTGTATCACTGCTTTTATTAATTTACACTAGCTGTCTTGTAAAGTGTATTCACCTTCAGATTTGAGCTATGATCTCTATGTCAGTGATTCCTAAATCTTTCTTTTAAGATGCACTATGATCTATATTTTGGATCCAGTTCTCTAGTTGCCTACAAGAACCTACTATATAAAAAATGTTTACCTCTATTTCATGACTACTGAACCCTCAAGAATCTGTATGCTGAGGTAACAGTGTATAACAGAAAATGAATATCAGTTATTCCATAGGATGATTACCTTGGATTAAAATTTTACTGAATTTGGATTAAACAGAAGTGGTTTTAGAAACAAGATTTTACTCTAAAATATTTTTTGAAATTATCTTGGCACTAAGCAATGTGAACCTGACTGTAAATATAAACATGGACATTGGTCTTTAATTATATGAAATTATGATATATTTTAATGTTAGCTACCATAAATAAATACATGTTCAGTATCACAAATATGTTCAGATGTAGTCATAACCTATTTTAATATTTAGTAAAATATAATCCTTTATTTTTAATTTTATTGAATAGATGAAAAGTTATTCTTATTCATTGTTTACCTTCAGTCATGAAGAAATGAAATGAAAATATGATTTGTTGAGACAAATTAAAATCATAAATTTTCACATTAAAACTATTTAGATTCATTTCCAAGACCACGTGAGGTGGGAAATTGAGAACATAATCCAGAAATATTATACTACCAAACGTACTAGGGAGGAAAGAATATCTAAATTACCCCAAATTGCTTACCAATATGATGGAATCCATTAAAAGACTAATTGTATACATTATATTTAATCATGAGTAATAAAAATAAGACCAATTTTACTATTTTAAACTGAATCTCTTTTCCTCATTTCAGAATGGAAACTTGAAAAGAGTAAAGTAATATACAATGGCAGAACAGAGTTTTTTTTTGTTTTTTGCAACTGTGTACATGTGTATGTATGTGTGCATTTAATAGAGCCTTTTATTTTGGAGGCTGTTTTTGGCCTTTTTAGAAGCCTCATGCCAGATATCTCATATATAATGAAGAAACAGCATAAGATACAACTGAAGCAGGCAAAGGATGAATCTGAATTATCTATAATAGCTTGTATTAGTAAGTTCACAGTTATAGATGAAGTCAAAATCTAAATTCCACAAGGATTTTAATTATATTTGTTTTCCAAACACTTTGTAAAATGAGAAAAGAGCTTCTGGGAAAAACTTGAAAGAGAATTTAGAAATTTCAACATAACAACCTCCCCCAAATTTCTGTGTACAGAACAGTATAATATTTCATAAATACAAATCCTGCAATGCAGCCTTCGTGTGATGTGTATGTGTGTTTGTAAAAACACAGAAAAAATAGATAGATAGATAACCTGAACTAAATCATGTCCTGTAGATTAAAAAAAAAGAAACCCAAAAAACAAACTTCAAGCAGTACATTCTATGTCAAAAGGTCAATAATACAATTTTTCTTCTTCGATCACTATACAAGTACACAGATAGGCAAACAGTCCCTGTCAAAGGCACACAGGTATAGTTATATGCTGATAAGCACACATATATGCAAACATACATTGAATTCAGGTGGTTAGAAATTTAAGAAAGTAAAGAACTTTAATCTCTACTAAATTCTAACTCAAGTGTATGAACATACAAGTCAGACCTACAAAATCACAGTTATCTGGTTAGCAACACACTTTGGCTTTAAGAAATTCATTCAAAATAATACACATACGTGCATATGTATTATGTACATTCTCATAGTCATTACATAGAGAAGAAATTTACATTAATATAATGTCATTTCATCTTGGTAACCTGTCTTTCACAAGTAATTCTTCTATATGTTGATTATCAATACCTTATTTAGAATTGACAGTTGAAGTATAAAAATTAACTGTAGTTTCAGAAAATTATTGAGTATATATTTGTGGTATAAATATATTCACTATAGGTATTTGCATTCAATGGATTATGAGAAGTAAGTTCATATATCGAGGGTTGTACTGATAATTCAATTCAGGCACTATTTACTAACTACTTATTATGAACAAAGAATTGCTAGGTAATGGGAAATATTTACAGTCCAGTAAAAAATAAGAATTTTAGGGAGATAAATAGAGCAATATTGTGAAGGATGGATTCCAGCAAAAAGAGAGGGAAACTAAAAATCAGGAGGCTGCTGCAACAGCATAGATAGAAGATTAAAAGAGCCTGAATCATAATGATTGAAATGGGAAGTTGGGGAAAATCATGAATGAAATCATGAAGTAGCATGAACAGCATCTGATGACTGATTATATATGGATGTAGATATGAAGACATGAATCACTAATAACTATTTAGTTTCTGCCCTTGGTAACTTAAAAGTGGATGATGCAACAGGAAATAAAAAGTAAATAGGAACAGCTTATCAGGTGGAATGTGAAAGTACAAGATGCAGAATGATGTAGGTTGAGTTTGATATCCCACTGGCATGGATCTGTTCAGTTGGTATTTGGAAATTTAGATCTGGATCTCAATACAGAGCTCAAGGATGGAGATGAAGATTTAGGAATTTTCCACCTAAGAGTTGATTATTAAAAGCTTATGAGTGGATCAGTTCACACAGAGATGTCTGTGAGGGTGGAGGGCAGAGCAAAAGGAAAAGACAGAGGAAACAATTTAGGATATGTTTTTAGTGAGAGCCCAAGGTTCTCAATATTCTAAAGAAATACAGAATGAGAAAGAAAGTAGACTAAAATTGTTACACCAAAACCTAAGTGAATTAGGCATAATAAACAAGACTCAAAGTAATTTCAATACACTTTAAGTTATACTGTTATATAATATAGCACAGAAAACAGAGCTCATGTTCACAAGGTCAGAAATTTTAAGGATAATTCTGTGCTTGGTATCTGCTTAGATATTACAATGTTTCACCTAAACAGTAACAGTAGAGCAAATTTCATGAGTCATTTTTTATATTAACTACCTATTAGAATACTGAGGTGCATGCTGAAGAATTTCACATAATATACATTATGTAAACCGTATTTCTAGCTGTCTTGGAGGTATGAATTGTGAGAAAAGATGAAACTGTGTACACAAATGTAAAATGTTACCTGAAGCTTTCCGTAGGCAATTGGAAATCTCAATTAATATCAAGCCTGAGTGAACATTTATATATTGAAGTTAATAATAATTTAAGGGCTCCGTTTAACAGTTTTATTTCTTTAAAATCTGATTAATGTCTCCTTGGTTATGCAGAAAAGGTTGAAAAGGTTATACTTAGCTTACAGTTAAAATGTTTTGAACAAAATGCCATTTGAAAAGAATGGCCTAGGTTTATCAGGGCATGTGGCTTCAAAGACATCTCTGGATTAAATAGAGACATAAAATGGATGTAGCACAGTCATCAAGTGATGACTAGAGAGATATGACTGAAGATTTTACAGAGAAATCTTTGAACTGATCCTATTTTCAGTTCCCTTACTTACGTGTTCTGTGAACAAAATCATAAAAACTGCCTTGTGACTCAGGTCGTTTTTGTAAAAGAAAGTAAAGAACAACATGCCCTTTCCCTAGCTTGTGAGATATTATGAGGATAAGAAGACCAATTTAATCTATAAGGTGTTTATAGTCATCTAGAAACAGTCAAAGTAAAAATACAATTTCTCATTATAAAACCATTATTTCAGAGGATTTTACTGTTGGAAAAAATTTATTTGAGCACATCCCTATGTTTTATGGAATATCATAAAAAATAAAGAAAATTCATAGCACTTAATACTGAGTAAACTGCTAGCTAATGGGATGAGCAGAACATATTGGGATGATTGGAAGTGTGGTTAAGAGCTGTAAGAGTAAAAGAAGTTACTGTTATCTCATAAAGAAGGTAAATGAAGTATTCTTCTTAGAGTTAACAGTTCACTTTAATGATGCCATTTTTCTCTTCTAAGTAAGCTTATAAACATGGCTGTCAGTTTTGGATGATCAAAGCAAAGTAATAAGGAAATGTGGAGAAGTGCATTATTTGTGCTGTCCAAGGAGAGAGAGAGAGAGAAAAAAAAAATGCTAGCCTCTTTCGGTACAAAATATATGAAAGCTAACATTTTAGTCTTGATTTTAAAAACTGTGTTAGTTTACATTACAAAAAAGCTATGTTCTACCAAAACATTTTACTGAATTTTGTTTTAGTATGTAAACTCTGTTCTCATAAAGCTGCTGTTTGTAAACACACACACACACACACACACACACACACACACAGAGTTTCCTGTGTAGGAAATTGATACTATCCACAACTATTTTGCAAAAATATGTTAAATTTAGCCAAAAAATATAGAAAGAGGGCAATGTATGTGAACAGCCAATTCAGAAGTGAAGTAAAAAACTTCATGTCCCCCAAAAATGTGAAGGAAAGCTCAGAATCATGTGTGATCAGAAAAGTGCAAATGAAAAATAAAAGTGAAATTATATTTCATGTCCATCGAATTGGCACAAATTTAAGTCTTAAAATATCAAGAATTGACAAGGACATGAGGTTATGTCAGAAGAGTTACATTTAAATGATTAGTAAAATCATTTGGGGTTTCCATACAAATTTTAGAATTATCTGTTCTAGTTCTGTGAAAAATATCATTATTATTTTGATAGGAATTACATTGAATCTGTAGATATACTTGAGGGATATGGTCATTTTAACAATATTAATTCTTCCAATAGATGAGCATGGTGTAACTTTCCATTTGCTTGTGTCATTTTCAATTTCTTTCATCAGTGTCTTATAGTTTTCTTTTACCTCCTTGATTCAGTTTATTCTTAGGTATGTTATTCTTTTTGATGCAACTGTATATGGGATTATTTTTCTTCCTTTCTCTTTCTGATAGTTTGTTGATAATATATAGAAACACAACAGAATTTTGTCCATTACTTTCATATCCTGCAACTTTACCAAAGTCATTGATGAATTACAGTAGTTTTTGGTGGTGTCTTTAGGATTTTCTATATATAGTATCATGCCATTTACAAACGGTGACAGTTTTACTTTTTCCTTTCCTGTTTGTATTCCTTTTATTTCTTTTTCTTGTCTGATTGCTGTCACTAGGACTTCCAATACTATGTTGAATAAAAGTGGTGAGAGTGGACCTTCTTGTCTTGTTCCTGATCTTAGAGTAAATGCTTTCAGCATTTCATCATTGTGTATGAAGTTGGCTGTAGGTTTTAGTTGTGAGATAATAATTTGGAATTCAGGGCTAGTCAACTCAGTGTCGTGAAAAATGTTAGTGGTACAATAGTCATCCACAACATGACTAGAGAATACAAAATAAAATATAAACATTTACTACACAGTATAGTGAACATTAGAAGCAGAAATGGAGAGGGACTTCCCTTAAAAAGAGAAGTCACTGGGGATTAAAGTCATCCAGGAAATCTACATGGAGAAGGTCTGGGAATTAAAGGATAAAGAAGTCTTAATAGATGAGTGAAGTTATTCCAAGCCAAGCAAATAGAATGTGCATTCACACTGAGTTGAAGGTACTGTCTTGTGGAATACAGTGAAGAGATTAGCCTGCTTGATGGAACAGCATGCATAAGCAAGCTAATGAGACAGGTAAGTATTTGTAACTAGTTGAATAACTAGAAAAATAATTAATTTATCAAGGTCTTACTAAAGGAACATCTTTTATGGTGTGGCAACGCTGTCTTCTGCCCTATTCTGCTTTATAGTTATTGTGAAAGACTTGACTGGGGGAAGAGACAGTTATTCAGATATGCAGTGAAGCTCAGAGGATGGTCAAATACATTGTTTGACACATTTAACATGCAAAACTCTCTTAACAGGCTGGAAAAAAATGGCCAGATCTACCAAGAAGAAATGTAATATATACTTCTAATCAAATAAGTACAAAATACAGTAAGATAGTTGTAGCAGTATGAAAATTACTTCAGGCTTTTATTATAAATTCATTCACTGAGTTTTGCTTTCTTTATCTGAAAACTGAGGTGATTAGATTAAGATATTTTGGTGCTTCCATGAGATTCTAAATTTCTATGATTTTTCACATCAGTAGTTGAATATCACTGCAAAAATAACCAATGTCATCTTAGGTGAATTAATAAGAGTTTGAAGTACAGAAAAGGAGCATGATACTCCAAATCTACTCTGTGATGGTCAGACCACACTTGAGCACATTTCTCTTAAGAACATGATGAACTTGAGCTTGTCCAGAGGGAATGGATTATATGGTAAAAAAACAGAAATTATGCTAAGTGAGATAACTGGGAATATTTATCATCATATTTCAAAGGCTCTCCATTGAATGTAGGATAAAATTTTAAAAATATAAAAACTTACTATGGCCTACAAAGTCCTACCTGATATGATTCATACCTATCAAGGCCAAAGCTAGAAATGCATCCATGGAACAACTCAACCAGTGAAGGACCATTCAAGATAATCTTTCATAGGCATATCACTTAAGACAGAAATTTTGAAACTGACTCTAATCAAGCACAGAAAAGAGAAGTAATGTGCACCCTCAGTTGCCCTGCCTGATGTATGTTACTCTGTAGCATCATCTTGATTGACTAACTCTAACTTACTGAATTTCAGCCACATGGCTTCATCCCCTTAAATAAACCAAATGTTTTCCTGTCTCAGAGCTTTCACAAATTTGGTTTCTTCTTCTTGGACTACCCTATTGGCAATTTTCACTTGGCAATCCTAAGTATCTTTCAGGTTTCAGTTTAGAAGTCACTTCATAAAAGAAAGTGTCTAAGATATACCATACTAAATCAGATCAGATCAGCCTGTTATAATCTCTTTAATGAGTCACATAACTCTCTTGTCATACTGTTTAATATTCTTCCATATCAGTTTATCATGAGTTATAATTATATACTTATTTGATACTTTATGAGGTCAGGAACTTTATTTTTTGGTAGAGAGTTTATATCTGAAACCTTCTGTTCTTTGTTTATTGTAGCAACTTAAATGAGTTTTCATCCTGGAGCAGAAGCCCATAGAGAGAGAAAAGGAGACTGTTGGAGAGGTGAATTGCTTTGAATAATAAATTTATAAGGAAGGTTCTGAATTTTTGGCATGCCCTGAGAGAGTGAGAATGAGGTGTCAGAAAAGTGGAGAGAAGAAATGTAAAAAATGAGATGAGGTAGACAAAGAGATAGGATCCATCTCAACAGTGGAAGAAATGAGCAGTTATAAATTTCCAGTGATGGCAATGGCCAAGGGATTTTAAGAAGTGATGTATAATACTGTAAATTTTTCTGCTGTGCTGCAAATTGATGACCCTAGTAATACAGGATATATTGGTTTGCTAGGGGTTCTGTAACAAAATACCACGTATTGGATGCCTTAAACAACAGAAATTTATTTTTTCATAGCTCTAGAGGCAAGAAGTCCAAGATCGAGATGTCAGCAGGTTTAACTTCGGAAGTCTCTCTTCTTGGTTTCCAGATGGACACCTTCTTGTTGTGTCTTCTCATGGCCTTTGGTGTGTGCATCCCTGGTGTCTTGTGTCCAAATTTTCTCTTCTTATAAAGGCACCAGCCAGATTAGATTAGGGCTCACCTTAGTGGTCTCGTTTTAATTTAATTACCTCTTTAATGACGTTATCTCTAAATACAGTCACATTCTGAGATACTGAGATTTAGGACTTCAACATATAAATTTGGGAGGACACAATTCAGCCCATAATATTGGGGAAGAAGGTGAAACAGGATTTTTTTCCTACTAAATATTGAATGAGGGATAGAGCAAGGTCATTTAAATATCAAGGGGAGGCGTAACTCCACAAAGATTGGGTATCTTTTAGGTAACTGACTGTTTTGTTCCATTAGTTACTCTCACTTGTGAATATTTACAGAAAGTTAATAGAACAGCACAACTTTCTTTAATCCCAATAACATACTTATTATCCATATTTTGTCATATTTCCTATCATTTTTATAAAGTTGAACCTTGTGAGATTATTTCATTTGAATGAACAAACATAAGAAGAAGAGAGAAATAGTTGTTTCCACAATTCACAAATTGTGTATTACAGTATAAAATATAAAAAAGTTATATAGGCTTTTTGAGAATAAGCAAGAAAACCAAAGGACATGAAACTAAAACTTTGGCACATTATTTGGGGAAGAGTGAATCCTAAGGATCATGTTAATAAACCACTAAAATTCTCAGTGAATCACCAAGAAGCTTATAAAAATTAAACTTATTTAATAAGCTTGATTTCTTCTTTGATGCTGACTATACAAAATTAAGTGATTTATAAAGATTTTTAAAGTTTCTAAAATGTATTTTTTATCTTAAGTTTACTCTCTAAAGTCATATTTCTCTTTCCAGTAATTTAAATTTTTTATTAATTGAGTAATATAAGCAATCTGTACTGAGTTCAGGTGTATAAACGTAAAAACTACTTGGGAAAATTATATTATCTATAACTACTCTGGGCTTTGCCAGTCACCAGTTGATTAAGCTCCTTTTTATTCATCTTCATTATGTATAATATGATTCTTTCATCCTTTCAAAGCACTTTGTTACTGATATACATAGATGAAGTTGTAGCATTTGTTTAGTTGCTCCTTTGGTCACAACGTTTCATTATTTAGTATAAAATATTTCTGTATATGAGGGGAGGGACATTTAATTATGACTTTACACACTTTTTCGCTATTTGAAAAATTTATAATGTGCATATATAACTAATAATAAAAATATTATGTACCTGATAACATATCCAGACTAGCTGACAATCCCTTCAATTAATTTAAATCTGTGGTCATATATGTGCGAAGATAGTTAGTATTTTCTAAATAGGATCCATGTCAAAATGATAATAATGGATTAAAAATTGATGCTGAGTAAGATAAAAGATCAACGCAGTAATATTATTTTTGCCAACTCTTAGTGTACTTCTATGGTAAAGCTATACTTAATTGCCAATAACAGTGAACTAATTAAACAATAGAAATTTATTAAATGTATAATTTCTAAGAGGTATGTGACTATATCCAAAAAGGGTTATTTAGATTTAATCAAATATCTATTTTTTTATTAACCAAGTATGTGGCCAGGAGATAAAATATTTTCTTAATGAAAAAATAATTCATCATTGGCTCGCATTTGCCTTGGTGTTAACCTCTCCCCAATGTATAATGCAAAATATGTAAAGAAAAATGATTGAATTTACTACAAATTTAGAAATTGCATTGTAATACATGCTAAATGATGGAGGAGAAGTGTATCATCAATACAAATGTATTTTTTAAAAGCAAAAATAAGTTTTATCTATCTATTCCTGGCTAAAGTCTACCAATTTTCCAGTTTTCTACTTCAATGTCACTTCTTCAGGGAAGCAATCCATAGCACCATAGACAATGGGAGGCTCACTTTTCTGGTCTTTTACACATGGTATTTTTCCTTCATAACACTTAGCATAAATTATTATTACATAAATTTATAATTATTTGCTTAATGGACCTCCACTTCAATTAACAGGGACCCTGTTTATTCTGTTCATCATTGTGTCCCTAACAGTCATCAAAATGCCTTGTGGATAGTAAAAAAATCTAAAAATACTTGTCGATGAGTGATTAAAGATATTAATGTCATTCTAATACACCATCATCAATCATCTTGACCCAATTTCTTACTTTCTTAAGGTTATTTTAATAAGTGGTGCTCAGTTGAAGTATTGTCCTCCATCAAGGGGACATTTGACAGTGTCAACACATTTAGTAGCCACAAATGGTGAAGAGTTGCTACTGGCAATTACAAGATAGAGGTCAGTTATGCTGATAAACACCTTACAATGCACAGGACGGCCCCCACAAGAGCCCCTAGGCCAAAATATCAATAGTGCTAAGGTTGAGAAACCCTGGATGACATTAAGAGATTTTTTGGTTTTTTTTTCCAATTGAGTTCAGGTTCAGGAAATAGGATACAAATATCAATAAGTTTAACTGAAGGATTATTAAACTTACTTGTTTCTTGAAAAATATTTCATTTCTATTATCATTGTATATATATATATAATATATACTATAAGTATCATGTATTGATTTTGGAATGAAGACAACATATAGCGAATATCTTTTATTTCATGAAGATTAACTATGAAATATACTTTCAAAATTCATAAACAGAATTAATGGATCACAAGCACAATAGCTAGTATCTTAATTCTTAAAGAATTTATGATAGCTCATAGGAAGGAGAAATATGAAGGTTAATTTACCTAAAGAAAAATCACTAAGTAATGATACCTTTTTCGTTGACTTAATCCAAGACGTCAAAGCAATACATTTTTTTCAAAAGTTACCCTCAGTGGGTAATAGTTTAGTTTAATTTTTTTTTAATTACTTCAATCATCTATTCTCAGCCTAAATGAAAGAAACAATATGATTATTTCATTTGGTTCCTTGCAAATATTGGGGTATACAAGGCTGTTTATTTAGAGAAGCAATTTGTAAAAGTTATTAAACTGGTTATTGGACAAATCTATATATGTATAACTAAAATATTCCATTGGTGTAATTATTCAAGGTTAGCTGTTATAATGAAAAAGCTGCAGGATGTGTTTTCCACATTTCTCCTCTGCAGAACAGAGTCCCTTATAAAGATATGTGTCAGAAATGAGCTCTACCTACCATTATAAGCCTTATTAAATTCAGGTATACTTGGATAGGCAAAGTCTGGAAATTGTGTAATGTCTATTTATTGAAGAATATTGGGTGAGAAGTCTGACAAAATATTTAAAAATATCCAACTAGGAAAATTGACTATTTCATTATAGATTGAGAACACTTGCTAGCCATACAAAATTGACCCCAGTTTTCACCAAAAAGGGCTGTGGCTGAATTTATCACAATTTCTATTTTCCTACTCCTCATTCTCTTTTTTCTCATCAATGTAAAATTCCCAGTCCGTTTTGACTTCCAATATTTTCTAATGGTTTATAGGAATTAGCATAATAGGTATAATATCCAGTACACTAATAATATTTTTCCTTATAAAGCATGGACTAAGCTTATATCAGTACTAAATTTATATTTCCAAGGAGAGGTAATAGAACATGTCCTGACAGTGTGTGTTTTCTGAGATACTATCAGATATTATATTTAGTATTATTTAAAAAGGTTTAGGTATTTTTATTACTCCAATCTATCTCCATACTAAGATACTTTGTTGACATAAGTGGGATTATAATTAATTGAAGAATATTAAATTGATCTCTTTCTTGTTCTATTTGACACAGATGATGTGGGGATGGAAGAGAGAGACAGACAGGTGTTTCCAAACACATTTGCACTAAGTTATACCATTTATCCCAGTGCTGGGTTTATTTTTTATTTTCTTTTTATTGAGTTATAGTTGATGTGTAACATTATATAATTTATAGGTGTACAATATAGTGATTCATGATTTTTAAAGGTTATACTCCATTTACAGTTATTATAAAGTATTGGCTATATTCCCTGTGGTGTACAACATATCCTTGTAGCTTATTTGATACATAATAGTTTTTACTTCTTAATCCCATAACTCTATTTTACCCCTCTGTCCTTCCCTCTCCCCACTGGTAACCACTAGTTTGTTCTCTATATCTGTGAATTTGCTTTTTTTTTTTTTTTGGTTATATTCACTAGTTTGTTGTGTTTTTAAGAGTCCACATATAAGTGATATCATACAGTATTTGTCTTTCTCTGTCTGACTTATTCCACTTAGCATAATACCCTCCATGTCCATCCATGTTGCTGCAAATGGCAAAATTCCATTATGTTTTTATGGCTGACTAGTATCCCACTGCATGTATATATATATATATACACACACCACATCATTTTTATCCAGGCATCTGTTGATGGAAACTTAGGTTGCTTCCATATCTTGGCAATTGTAAATAATGCTGCTATGAACATTGGTGTGCATGTATCTTCTTGAATTAATGTTTTTGTTTTTTTCAGAAATATACCCAGGAGCAGAATTGCTGGGTCATATGGGTAGTCTTATGAATTCAGTAAAGTTGCAGGATACGAACATAAAATGCAGTAATCTGTTGCATTTCTATACACTAAAAATGAACTGTCAGAAAGAGAAATTAAGGAAACAACCCCGTTTAACATATCATGAAAAGAATAAAACATCTTGGGATAAACCTATCTAAGTATATAAAAGACCTGTACTCAGAAAACTATAAGACACTGATAAAAGAAATTGAAAACCACACAAACAGATGGAAAGATATACCATGTTCTTGAATTGGAAGAAATGACATTGTTAAAATGACCATACTACCCAAAGCAATCAACAGATTCAATGCAATCCCTGTCAAAATACCAATGACATTTTTCACAGAATTAGAAAAAATAATTTTAAAATTTGTATGGAAACACAAAGACCCCAGATAACCAACACAAACTTAAAAAAGGACAGAAAAGGAAAAATCACACACCTTGACTGCATACTACACTATGAAGCTACAATAATCAAAACAGTATGGTACTCTATTTTAGTTTCTGGGCATATATCTGGAAAAGACAAAAACTCTAATTCGAAAAGGTACATGCACTCCAATGTTCATAGAAACACTATTTACAATAGCCAAGACATAGAAGCAACTTAAATATCCATTGACAGATGAATGAATAAAGAAGATGTGGT